>NW_027492819.1:0-424552 GCF_021521415.1 Bidens hawaiensis | reverse complement strand
TTTCGGGAATACATAGGTATTTGAAATACCCGGTTTCGGGTATTGGAAAAACCCGGTTCCGGATATAGAACCGGCTCGGGTTTTCGGGTATTACTGGGTACAAACCGGGTCCGGTTCGGGTTCGGGTTTTAGTGCCAAAAAGCATACCCTATCCGTACCCTACGGGTAGGGTCGGGTACGGGTTCGGGTATAAAAACCCGGGTATTAAAAACCGGTTCCAAGTTTTTAATTCGGGGCCGGTTCCGGGTTCGGGTTTTTTTTGTGCACCTCTAGTTCCAAGTGTGCTCTTAAGTTGCTATTTTTCTTTTTTCATCATGTGTTGTGGGCCTTGTGGCTGATACGGGCCAGAGCAACGCCACTAAACGTCTAAGGCCCAAAAAAACAGCAATGAAGCCTGCGAGACTTGAGAAGTAAAAGCCCAAATAGAAAATAATTGTTTACGTAATTTGTTTCTCAATATTACTTGGTCTTTTACGTAGCCAATTAAACTAATTAGGATTTCATGAATGCATACCTCTTGAAAAACAACCATCAGTTACTTTGATTATAGGATTTATCAGGTAACTCTAATTTCACTTTTTTAACCACTAGCTTGGTCTAGTGACAAAGAGGTATGACATATATCTAACTAAAAAGTTGTGGGTTCTAGCTTTATTTAAGACATTTTTAAGCTTATTTTTGCCTTTAAAAAAAGATAATTTCTTTTATTTATCATTTTTTATTTCTAATAGTTACTTTTTATCACGTAACCAAATATACACAATATTTGTGAGCCTTTTTCTTAATAATCACTTATTCTATCTTCCTAAACCACCGGAACTGATTCGATTATTGCTTTGAATAAAGGTGTTCATTTGCCTAAAATTAAAAAGAAAAACATATATAAACTAACATACCTAGTAAAATATAAATATATAAGAATAAGAATCACATTATGGAGTAAGTGGCTCTAGGTAGCCAATAAATGAGAAAATTCCATAGACCATGAACTGGGTATCTAATATTATAGACCATGAAATGGGTATCTAATATTATAATAAATAAAAATGTTACTTGAATCACAAACCATATAGTTGGTCTAATAGTTTGTTAAGTGGCATTTTCATGGATTAACCTATAATTTCTAATTTAATTTATTAATTTATAACTAAAATTTAATTAAGATTTAAAACATTCCTTATTTAGCCTTATCATTATCCCATTCATTTCTTATATAGCCTTATCATAGATTATAACTAAGGGAGTTTGATTCATATTATAAAATCATGTTCATTGCACAATCTCTTTTATTGATTATGATTGCCCAAATGACATATTTACTCTTCTCATAAACATGAAGTATATTGACTCTTGATTTATATTTTGTTCCAAGTTGCTTGCAATAGATCCCCTTTGTCAATGACAAATTTGGATGTTACCATGATAAAAACATGATCATAAACATTAGCGAGTTGGGTAGAAACCAATTGATTAGATTATTCTAGGTTATTTTGACCAAAAAACCTTATTTACAAGATCAAAAACATAAGCGGGTCGGGTAGAAGGTCAAAGTGACTAATTTCGTATGAACCGGTTGGAACCGGAACACTCCTTGTTCAGTATTTTGATTAGCAATATGGGTGTCACATATAAATACAAAAGCCTTATTATTTTGAAATCGAGCTGAAAGGAATTTAGCCAATCTTTCTTTCCTTTTTTTTTCTCTCTATTTTGATCTATTTGACTGATTGTGAATGTACAAATCGAACTGAATGAATGAGACAAGTGTTGGGTATTAAATCATGGTTAGTTTGGTAATTTTTTATTGTGAATTCCAGGTAATAGTAGAAACAATAATTGGGTATCAAATGTCATCATCATTGGTTAGGAAACTATCAATTAGTTCAAATAAAAAAAATTGTATATGCTTTGTTGCTATACAACATATGATTTGTTAATGTTTCAGTAAAACTGTAGGAATTTATTTGTATATATAAAATTTGCAACTTATTTGTAATTTTAGTGATTTATGAATTTTTCATTATTATATGTAATACGTAAGTTTAATCATATAACGTATTTACAAAGATTTATCAATTATACCGTTTTTATTATACAACCCGTGTAATACATGGGTTCCTAACCTAGTTTTCAATATACAAATTTAGTAACTTGTTTATCACAAATTGACTTCTCAATAGAATCATGTTGTTCCACGTATTTTAAATGAGGTGGCTAGATTCATAGTTCAATCATTAAGATTAAGATATAAGTATTCATAAAGATTATTCATTTGTATCCTAAGGAATAAAATAACAGCAAAACCATATATACTTTGCCAAATCAATATTCTAAATACTACGTGACGTAGAACGGATTCTAGGGTGTAGACGTAACATGTGGTAGATGCTAATTTTTGAATGGAGAGAAGATGTGTAGCTGTACTTACTCCAGTAAAATAAATTCAGTTATTGTATACACAGTTGTAACTATATTATATAATTTAAAATAATTTAAGAGTAGATTATTAGCTGTTTGGAAAAGAAACTATGTATAAGTTTAATCAATTTGATCGTGAACACAAAAGTTATGAGTTCTAACTTATAAGATCAAACCAACTTTTCTTACGGCTTCTCGTATATCATATCCTTTTCCCGATAGGCTTCTCTTATATCAAAACATTTATTTCATATAATATAATCGAATAAACTATTAATTGAAAACTAAAACATCACAATGAATTTTAAACCATAGTGAAATCATTTTTTATTCGACTTTTATATTTTACTGGCTTATAAATATATTATTTAAAAGTTAAATCATGAACGAGTCAATATATATTGTGGTGTTGATTACGACGACTTAAGGGTGTTTATGGTCTACTTCGATCGTTTTGGTGAAAACTAGGGCCAAACTAATAAATACTACAGAAACCGGTATGAATCGGGTTGGTTTTGTGTGCCACAAAGGTTAAACTATAACAAACCATAAAATGAAAGTAAAGAGATAAGTGAAGGAAATTCCATCCCACATTGGTGGAGGAAAGAAATGGAGAAGGAACCACCATAGTATAAATAGGTTTGTAAACTCTTGTCCCACATCGCTAGATTAACAAACTAGTGAGCTCTTTATAAGAAAGGAAATTTCTATGTTAATGTTCTTATAAGACATATCACGCCCAGTGGTCCTAGCGAAGCACGCGCATGCGCGAATTGCAATGGCCAGCGCGATGGGGTTCAAAACCTGCTATAAATAGGAAGTGAATGGGACGTTCATTTTTCGCACAGAATTCTCTACTTTCTCTCTGATTTCACACACATATACTTTTATATATTAAGATAACAGTATAATACCCGAGTATCGTAACGATATCCGATCGAAAGAGATATACACGAATCCGAAAACTCTGCCTGTTAAGGTATGACATTGTGCCATCGTGTAAAGTTTCTACTCTCGTGATTATCGTTATGATTGTTGGTTTTATACTAATCTAGTGATACTACATTGTGTTTATCCTAGGTGCTTAATACCAGGAGGTTTTATTTAATTGTAAACCTGCAAGGTGAGACATTCGAGTTTTTGTACCACTCACATTTGTGTAAGACAACTATTTTTCTAACACTGTCATGATGATTTCAAAACCTATTAAACTCATGGCAAATGGTCTAAATGGTTTCAAATATATTTTTAAAGTGTTTTAAATACATTATAGTGATTAAGTCTCTGTAGACTTACGGGATGGTTACTACTGGTATTGTGGGGTTTTGTATACAAGGCTTGCCTACTGGGCTATTACACGTTACTTATTGAACAACTGTTAGCCAATAAGTAATATGACCACAGTCATAGATACGGTCGAGTGACAAGCGGCTCGCGGCGATCAAAGCGCCACATTGCGCCCATCGCCCAACGCCCTTCGCTCAAGCCTGTGCGCGTGAGCTGTGCGCGTCGGGTGCTTCACACCCTCCGCTAGGACCACTGGGTGCATGCTAGGCATATAAGAATATTGTTTTGGAAAATCTCTTCCTTATAAAGAGCTTCTATTTCTTTACCACTTTCCATGTGGGATGAGTTTAATTTCCTTATTTATACCCATGTAGAATGCTTCCACTTTCTTACATCTTTCAATGTGGGATGGAATTTCCTTATTCCATATCCTTAAGATAAGATGGAATATTTTAATTTCCTTATAGAATGGTTTTATTTTCTTTATTTGAATTTTTCCAACACTTATTTTAGGGAATAATTTTGATCATCCAATTTTACTTAGTTGTCAAATTTGGATCGAAATTTTGGGGATGTTACACCAAGCATTAAATCAACCATTAACCAAACACCATCAAGTTTTCACGGTAGAAATGGCAGATGGAAATTCCATTCATATTCATGAAGTACTCCAAGAAGAAAACATAAACTTACTAGGCCACTGGTTTAAAGAAAATTTACTCCCAATGAATCTAGCTGGATTCGATGTTATACTAGGAATGGACTGGTTAGCAGCTAATCATGCTCGAATCCTCTGTAATACGAATTCTGTTGAAATTCGCTCGCCAACAGGAGAAATTATCACAATCCAAGGAGATAAGATGCTCAAGCCTAGAAAGTTCATATCAGTAATGAAAGTGACAAGCTATCTAAGGAAACAAGGCGTAGCATATATGATTTCTGTAATCATTAGCGCCAAAGGAAAAGAGCTAAAGGAAATTCCGGTAGTATTGGAATACTCTGACGTCTTTCCAGAAGATTTACCCGGACAACCGCCTGATCGTGAAGTGGAATTTAGAATTCATATAATACCAGGAGTAGCGCCAGTTGCTAAAGCACCATATAGATTAGCGCCAACAGAGATGTTAGAATTAAAGAAGCAATTAGATGAACTGCTAGAAAAAGGTTTTATACGACCTAGCTCATCACCCTAGGGAGCACCAGTACTGTTTGTCAAAAAGAAAGATGGGTCAATGCGTATGTGTATCGATTATAGAGAATTAAATAAAGTCACAATTAAGAATCGGTATCCCTTACCGAGAATTGATGATTTATTTGATCAACTCCAAGGAGCTCGATATTTCTCTAAAATTGATTTACGCTCAGGATACCACCAATTAAAAGTGCAAGAAGAAGATATTCATAAAACAGCTTTTAGGACAAGATATGGTCATTATGAGTTTACAGTCATGCCATTTGGTTTAACCAATGCACCAGCTGCATTCATGGATATGATGAACCGAATATGTAAACCATATTTGGATAAATTTGTAATCGTTTTTGTAGACGATATACTTATTTACTCCAAAACCAGTGAAGATCATGTCAAACATCTTCATACACTTTTGACACTATTGAGAAAAGAGAATCTTTACGCTAAATTTTCAAAGTGTGAATTTTGGTTACAAGAAGTACAATTTCTAGGACACTTGATTAACCATGAAGGTATTCAAGTGGACCCTTCCAAATAGAAGCTATTACTAATTGGGAAATTCCTAAAACTCCTACAGAAATTCGAAGTTTCTTAGGATTAGCAGGATACAATAGACGCTTCATTCAAAATTTTTCCCGAATAGCAGTTCCGTTAACCAAGTTAACGTGTAAGAATGTCAAGTTTGAATGGGGACCTAAGCAAGAAGAAGCTTTTATAACTTTGAAGCAAAAGTTAACAAATGCCCCAATACTTGCACTACCAGAAGGAACTGAAGACTTCATAGTCTGTTGTGATGCTTCTAAATCAGGATTAGGATGTGTACTAATGCAACGTGAAAAAGTTATTGCTTACGCATCTAGACAATTAAAGAAGCATGAAGAGAATTATACAACACATGACTTAGAATTGGGAGCAATAATTTTTGCCCTAAAGATTTGGAGACACTATTTATATGGTAGTAAGTTTACTGTATTCACAGATTATAAAAGTTTAAAATATATCTTTGGGCAAAAGGAGCTTAACATGAGGCAAAGACGCTGGATGGAAATTCTTAGCGACTATGATTGTGAAATCCTATACCGTGAAGGTAAGACAAATATAGTAGCCGATGCATTAAGCAGAAAAGAGCATGAGAAACCTAAAAGAGTGCGAGCCTTAAGGTTAGAACTTCAAATCAATTTAATTGATGAAGTAAAGAATGCTTAGAAACAAGCAATAGAAGAAAATAATATTGCTGATGAAAAAAGAAATGGTACATACCATTGATCTGCTTGTCAAAGGAAATGACGAAATTCTCCGAATGGAAAACAGGATCTGGATACCAATCATAGGAGGGTTATGAGAAAAGATTCTCGAAGAATCCCATAACTCCAAATACACAATGCATCCTGGGAGAGATAAAATGTATCAAGATTTGAAGAAAATCTGTTGGTGGATAGAAATGAAAAAGGACATAACTAGTTATGTTACAAAATGCTTAACTTGTTCACAAGCTAAAGCAGAACATCAAAAGCCATCCAGATTACTTCAACAATTAGAAATGCCAGAATGGAAATGAGAATTAATAACAATGGATTTTGTTACCAAATTACCTACCACAAGAAAAGGTAATGACACAATCTGGGTGATTGTGGATAGATTAACAAAATCAGCTCATTTCATACCGATGAAGGAAACTTTCAAAATGGAACAATTGGCTAAGTTGTATGTGGACAAAGTTGTCACATTACATGGAGTTCCATTATCCATTGTATCGGACCGGGATAGCCGTTTTACTTCTCATTTTTGGAAAAGTTTCCAAGTAGCTATGGGAACAAAATTAAACTTGAGCACAGCATACCATCCACAGACTGATGGTCAAAGTGAAAGGACCATACAAACATTGGAAGACATGCTGAGAGCATGTGTAATAGATTTTGGTGAAATTGGGATGACCATTTACCACTGATAGAATTCTCCTATAATAACAGTTATCATACAAGTATTAATGCTGCCCCATTTGAAGCCCTTTATGGACGAAGGTGAAGAACTCTAGTGTGTTGGGCAGAAATAGGAGGAAAACAATTATCTAGTCCTGAAATCATACAAGAAAGTACTGATAAGATAAATCAAGTTAAGGAAAGATTAAAGACCGCACGAGATCGTCAGAAAAGTTATGCGGATCATCGACGTAAACCATTGGAATTTCAAGTTGGAGACAAAGTGCTACTGAAAGTATTTCCATGGAAAGGAGTAATCCGATTCGGTAAGAGAGGAAAGTTAAGTCCAAGGTTTGTTGGACCATTTCAGATTCTCAAACGAATTGGACCAGTAGCCTATCAGCTAGAATTACCAGAGGAAATGTCAGGTATACATGATGTATTTCATATAAGTAACTTAAGGAAATGTTTAGCTGACAAAACACTTGAAGTACCCCTTCAAGATATAAAGGTAAATGAAAAGTTGAAATTCATTGAGACACCTTTGCAAATTGAAGATAGAAAGATCAAGAATCTCAAGCATAAAAGAATAGTTCTGGTCATGGTGATGTGGGATTCAAAGCGTGGACCAGAATATACTTGGGAATTGGAATCTGAAATGAAACGAAAGTACCCACACTTATTCCAACCAAATCTCGAGGACGAGATTCAAAATAAGGAGGGGAGACTATAACAAACCATAAAATGAAAGTAAAGAGATAAGTGAAGGAAATTCCATCCCACATTGGTGGAGGAAAGAAATGGAGAAGGAACCACAATAGTATAAATAGGTTTGTAAACTCTTGTCCCACATCGCTAGATTAACAAACTAGTGAGCTCTTTATAAGAAAGGAAATTTCTATGTTAATGTTCTTATAAGACATATCACACCCAGTGGTCCTAGCGGAGGGTGCTTCGCACCCGAACGCGCACGGGCACGGGCACGGGCGAAGTGCGATGGGCGCTTTGATGGCGCACTTCGCACGCTCGCATCGCAGCGAGCCGCTTAAGGGCCGCCTTAGTATTTTTGTTGGGAATTAAAAAAAAAAAACCTTCCATCGCGATACGCGACGGGTTTGGGTTACCCATCGCGTACCGCAACGTGGAGGTTACGCAGTGGACACGTAGCCTGCCACGTGGCGTGTCACGTAGCAGGCCTAGGGCTGAATCATCATAGCTACAAGCTACTTCGCGATACGCGATGGCTTTCTATTTATGGCCATCGCGTAGCGCGATGGGGTTCAAAACCTGCTATAAATAGGAAGTGAATGGGACGTTCATTTTTCGCACAGAATTCTCTACTTTCTCTCTGATTTCACACACATATACTTTTATATATTAAGATAACGGTATAATACCCGAGTATCGTAACGATATCCGATCGAAAGAGATATACACGAATCCGAAAGCTCTGCCTGTAAGGTATGACATTGTGCCATCGTGTAAAGTTTCTACTCTCATGATTATCGTTATGATTGTTGGTTTTATACTAATCTAGTGATACTACATTGTGTTTATCCTAGGTGCTTAATACCAGGAGGTTTTCTTTAATTGTAAACTTGCAAGGTGAGACATTCGAGTTTTTGTACCATTCACATCTGTGTGAGACAACTATTTTTCTGACACTGTCATGATGATTTCAAAACCTATTAAACTCATGGCAGATGGTCTAAATGGTTTCAAATATATTTTTAAAGTGTTTTAAATACATTACAGTGATTAAGTCTCTGTAGACTTACGGGATGGTTACTACTGGTATTGTGAGATTTTGTATACAAGGCTTGCCTACTGGTCTATTACACGTTACTTATTGGACAAGTGTTAGCCAATAAGTAATATGACCACAGTCATAGATACGGTCGAGTGACAAGTACCTTTCGGTAATTTGTAAGCAGGCAGATGTAAAACATCTTAATGTTGTAACTGTAAAATGTGTCATTTACAAATGAATGTACTCACCAGTATTTCTTGCTGATCAAATGTTTTAAACATGTTTCAGGTGACTTGTTAGAGACAAAGGAATGATGCCTGCGGGCTTCCAGCTTAAATAAGTGGCTTGTCACCTGAATAAAGAAACGTGTTTTGTAAATATGGGTTTAACCCTATAAAACTTATGTTTGTATCAAAAGGGATTAAGTTGCCGTTTTATCATAATAATAATCATGGTGTTTTTATAACTCTGATCATTTTTCCTAACTACGGTTCTGATGAAATTTTCCGCTGCAAAATAACTTAATAAACACTGACACCCATCAATGTTCACGGCTCCCCCTTCCGGGGTATAGGGGTCGGGGGCTGTGACATAATCCAATTTTATTTAGACTAGCGTTTAAGACTTAATTAAGATAATAGATTTTCTCATATTTTCTCCTAATATTTTATATAACTTAAGAACCGGTTTTGGGTATGGTGTGGTTTTTTACCGGTTTTGCCAGGTTTTGGCTTGGCAGAGTCGGGGGTTGGAACCGGTTCCGGTCTAGTCTTGGGTACGATTTTTCTAAGAAAATTAAACCTGGTTCATACATGCGGGTCGGGCCCAAAAACGAGTTTTTTCCCCACCTCTAGTTACATATGTTAGTTGGGCTTGGACCCATAGTGTTCAAAAACATGTTTCTTGTGTCTTAATACTTTCTAACCATGTTTCATGTTATTGAACTATTAATACTTAATCAGGTTAAACTTCGTGTAGCACCATTCGGCTATTGAACTGGTTATCATTATTCGTGTTTAACATGCATGCTTATTGAACATGTTTGTGTTAATGTTTATGAAAATGAAACGTTTGGTTAATCATGCCATGTTCGAGTTCACTATTCATGTCAAATGTATCTTTTAATGTTAAGAAAATCATTTCGTTATGTTTGGCCAGTTTATTTTTTTCAGCTCACTTTTACTAGACTTACACACTTACTAAACGAGACATTTTCTCTCTAAACGACGCAAATATATTTTGAGGTTTCGAGACAAATAACACTCAAACGGGTCAAAGGTACCTTATCCAACCTAGTCAAGTTAAACTCAAAAAATCATAAAACCTCTTACATATCAAAACAATCTTGGAACAACTTTTTCTTGATAATAAAAAGACACATTATGAATTATACCTCACTTGTTCACGGACTCATCTTCCTCCCACATCTGAACCCAATTCTTTCTAGCTTCTCGAAACCCAAGAAGAGAGCCTTTATTTTCAGCATCCCAACTAGTGGACAAAGTACCATAAGCAATCCCAATTGTTGAAGCTCCAAAAGTTATAAAAGTTGTCAAGAATGGCAGCCAACGTGGAATTTGCCATAGATTTTGTTCCTTTATTACACTAAACACTTGAAGCAAACCTAAACCAGTTACCAAAGGCACCCCCACGTTAAACAATATCCTAACTATCATCCTGTTCATCACCACATCTGGTATTTTATCATCTGCTTCTGCATCTTCTTTCATCTTCCTCATCTTCTCTTCATTTATCATAACTTTTTTCTTTTCCAAATTTGACCTATTAAACCCTTTTGCCTGTGAATTGATCTTCCATCTTTTTGTAACAGGTATGTGATTTTGTGATGGGCTCTTGAAGGGTAAAGTTGTAATATATGTGGATGCTAGTTCCACACTGTACACAGTTTTCATGCTTTGTTCTATTTTCAATAGGCATTTGTTTTCTCTTACTTTTTATTTTCTAAAAAACCTTATCTGCAAAACAAATGGTGGATGATGGCTGAATGATATTGTGTTGGCTTATTACATTTGTGATATCTTGTCTTTTCTCTCAAGATATTTTAATATTTGAGTACTTTAAGCTAAGATATTAGTAATATAAATTGTCAAAAACTAAATTCACTTAGGAAAATCAGGTTTAAAATCTCGACCCACGCACATCTCTTGTGAGTGTATATATCAATAGTCAACTAAGAAAATTTCCAAACCTGTAATCTTTTTATCATATAAGATGTTCCTTCTGAAAATTGTTAAAAGGTTAATGAGTTTACGTTTTATACTTTGTTAAAAGAGTTTACATTACATCAACTTCAATATAATTGTTTAAGAACTTTAAGAAGCCTGCACATATGTATTAATCGTACTAGTGTCCCCCGTTAAAAATCTATTCAACATTAATATTTAATTTTTAAAATTTTTTGAAGAATAATTAATGAGGTTAGCGGTCTATTGGTAAAAACAGTTTTTAATACATTAAGTAGTTGAAAGTCTTGAGTTCAAATTTTATCTATATCTATATCTATGTTATATATAAAACAAATACAAGGAACCTCTTAAAATGTAAGAGGTACCATATTGGTTGCTATAATTACAATTTTCATTGCATTAAAATTTTAATTTAAGGGACAAACATGTCTTTTTAAACCACAAAGCAAAATGAATCTTTGGCTTTTTGATCTTGGCATATGCAATGCAACGCTTCAATTGTGTAGTTGTGAACATTTTAGAAACTGCAACATCGCCTTTTTTATGCACGTCAACAATGTGATTAGCAATATTATAATATGTTCTTGAAATATATTTACATCTTTCCCTTCCTCATCTTTGATTAGTTTGTATAATTTTAAGTAGTATTTTTACTATTTCACCCTCTCATGTTTGTCCATAAATTACTCATATTTATTTTTTTTAGTATTTATCTTGTATTTTTTAGTATATTACGTTTTAATTTTTAACATACCATTACAACGTTTTTATTTTTCTCTACATTTTGGTATAAATTTTATTCAAAACCGCTGCTTGGCTAATAAGGTACATGTCATGGCTGTATCAATATACAAGTTTTAAAGCGTAAAAGTTGCAAGTTTTATTTAATCTAATCTTGGTGTTTTTTTCTTTTCAATTCAGTTATCCGAATATTCCTCGACTTTACTTATTTATCCCAATTAGTTATATCCTATAAAACATGTAGATACATGTTAAAATATATTACATATTGCTACATTTATCTAAATAATTTGTTTCATGTATATTCTATTCATCTAAAATACTTATTAGTTATTACACAACTAAAATTAACATTACAGACCAAATTAACTCACTATATCACGAATTGATTTATGAAGCAGCATGACAAAGTATGTCGTTGCAACATGTCGCTCCCTTAACATTGCACATGCACTCTACTAGTATATGATAGTATTTGTTAAAAAAACAATAACAAAAAACAAATAAAAAAAGTTAAAAATTTTAACTACACCGAATCTAGTTTACACACACACACACACATATATATATATATACTAGTTTGATCCTCCCGTGTTACGGGGATTTATTTAAGTTTTTGTTTATAATCGTTTTGCTATTTTATGATGATTTATTTTATTTTTTTAACGTAGTTTGTTTTAATTTAATACATATATATTAGTTTGTTATTATATTTTTTTGCGTTTGGGAATTCTTCAATTGAGAAGTGTAGGTTTTTTAGATTTTTAATGAACAAAAATACACGAACACGTTGATTTTTTTAAATGAACAAACACGAACACAAATATTTATCTAATGAAAAATGGGACATTGATGTAGTTGACGATGACGGGTAGTATCGGAAGTTAACCGGCGATGGAGATGATAGAACAACAATGGTGAAACATGTAAAGAAGATAAATTAAATTAGGGTTTGAGGATGAAAGTATTTACTAATAAATAAGATCTTATAACCCATTTTAGAGCTATTAGGGTTTGGTAAGACCCATAACCCGTGGAAATTAATCTTTGATGATTAAGGGGTTATTTCACAAATAAATGAGATGTTATAACCCGTTTAAGGGTTATCCAGGTTTGGTGAGACCCATGACCCGCGAAAATTATTGTTTGATTATGAAAGAGTTTCACAAATAAATGAGATGTTATAACTCATTTAAAGACTATCTGGGTTTGGTAAGACTCATACCCGCGATTTCGAATCAAATGCATGAGAAGCCTCCATTTAGATCTCAAGCAATCTGGTGGCTCTAGAGAATAAGAGGAACAACCTGAGAGAGACACATATCATTTCATGATAGATAATTATATAGATGGTTAGATTCGTTAAATAAGAAAATACGTTATTTTGGATCCTATTACTAATGCTATTATTATACCACCCAAATAAGAAAAGCCACTTCCTTAATTGTTTTGAACCATGAGTACGTCGGGTACTCGGGTCAATTATGGGACCCTTTCAACCTCCTCAAAACCCCTCACTCTATAAATATCAACCACTCGCTTCACAAGCCACAATTCTCAAAGATCTTCTGGTTCAAGCGGTTCGATTTAAATCTAAACAATTAAATTCTCATTCGGTGTAATGACGAATGCTAAGATCATCTCAGATTTCATCGCCGATCAACTCTATGTTGTTGCTAGGTAATTTCCAACCAATCATTGCACAATGATGTTATGACTCCAAGATCAATCAACGTAGTTTTAAAAAATTGGATTTTGCGATTCAAAAGTGATAACGAGACAACCTGTTGTCCATATGTCTTATGTTTCGATGTAGTCACTACTTGTTAAATAACAAATACATTTAACAGAATAACACAAAGAAATTAAGTTTTAATTTGATATGGCATGTTATGGAGATTGATTTACAACTTTCTAGGGGCGTAATCTATTGTAAATGTGTCTTCTATTTCAACGTAATTTAAATAGTTTTAATAAAAACGGCTTTTAAATATCACTAAATTTAAAACGATTACAATAAAATTACAAGTAAACAGGAAACAAGTTTTGCCCCAACCCCACAATTTAATTATATTTTGTTTCATGATTATAATTTTCGACAGACGTGGATTTGCAACGGCGACACGCGGCGGTGTATCCGGCGGCGCTAGGGTTAGTGGAATTGCAATGGTGAAGAAAGGTGGTGAATCGAAGAACTCGATTCCGTGGGTTCCGGATCCGGTGACCGGTTACTACCGGTCGGAGGATCAATCAGAGCAGGTTGACACGGCGGAGCTCCGGGAACTGTTGCTGAAACATAGAAACCGTCGGCATAACTGAATCCGTTGGCAATGGCTTCGTAAAATTAATATATGGAAATTAATTTAGGAGATGAAATATGTTGCTTATAATTTATGCTTTAATAATAAAAATAATCAATCTTTATTTGTGTGTACAACTCATTTTTGAGAAAACTATCATATTTGATAGAAAAAATGGCAAAATACGTCCTTTACGTTTTAACGTTTTTTCAGAGGACGTCATTTAGCAAAAGAAATAGCGAAAATCATACTTCATGTCTCAAATTCCTTTCACGTTATGTCATTTGACAGTAACCATGTTAATTTTTCTCGTTAAATCTGATCATATGCAAGACACGTGAGGGTACTTTTGGAAATTCACATTTTTTAATATTAAAATAAAAAGATAAAAGATATTTTAAAATAAAAAACTCTCTCTCTCTCTCTCTCTGATTCTCTCTTCCTTTTGTTTCATTCCCGTCAACCCAAAATCTCCACCGCCGGTGATTATTTTTTTTGCCACCGACGAGGATAACCATCACAAACGCCACTATGGACTGTTTCTTCACCGTCAAAAATCCCCCAAAATCGATCGATTCCATGGAACCACCACAACCCATCAGTCACCACCAATGACAGCTTCCAATCGTTTGACCAGACACCACCAGATCTCATGTTTTTGATCTGTTTCTCCGCATGCATCCTCAATCGACCTTTAAGAACCTGAATATCATTATTAAAAACAATCGGATCTACGGTAATGAACCCTAGATCTCGAAATATGATAGAACTCAAATATAGTTTGATTTTGTGGATGAAACTTCAATTAAGCTTGTACAAACACTCGTAATCTTAACTAGACTAAGATGATGGGCTAATATTTGAAGATTAAACAAGTATGAAAATGACGCAACAAAGCAAAATTGATGACGGGGGGCTAGCCGTAATCGAAAGGATTGGATTTTCAGATATAAGATTAGCCATAATCGATTGGATTGGGCTTTAAGCGGCGGTTGTCCAGGGCGGTGTGGTGTATGTGTGGTGCACTGGTGGTGTAGAAAGAGAGGGGATGAGAGAGAGAGAGAGAGAGAGTGTGTGTGAGTTTGTTTTTTATTTTAGAATATTTTTATCTTTTTATTTTAATTGTTGAAAATATGTGAATTTCCAAAACTACCCTTATGTGTCTTGTACATAATCAGATTTAACGAGAAAATTAACAGGGTTAGTGTCAAAAGACGTAAAATGAAAGGAATTTGAAACATGAAGTATGATTTCCGCTATTTCTTTTGCTAAAGGACGTCAACTGAAAAAACGTTCAAACGTAAAGAACGTCTTTTGCCATTTTGTCTATTTGATAATAGTTTAGTAAGTTTGATATGCTCTCTATGGACATCATTTTTTCCATAAATCATGAAAATGGTTCTCTTTTGCATTCCAAACCTATTGGATTATTCACTATCCATAACAAGTTGTATAAAATGTATGATATTTGTGGGTTGATCGGTGTGTAGATATCGCCATCACCGCCTCATATATGTATTACTATTGCATGGGGGTAAGAGCAAAGACGGTGTTCCTGAGCGGTGCCCATGCCACCTCACCCACCACGTTTGCATTTGCAAACAACACCAGACATTTATAATCTATAATGATTCGCTACTTTAAATGGTAAATTTAAGAATCCTTACAACTCTGATATATCATTAAATTAGTAGTATGTTTATATAGGATTAGCTACAACAAAATTTATTAACTTCACACATTTTTTAATTGCATATAATAATTAAATACTCATTAAATTGTATCATGTTATGTGCAGGTATCGTGTTACAGATCGATGTCAAATAAAGTTCATTTAATAGAACGGTACATTGTGTGTAACTAGCTAGTTAAACGGTGTAACATTCCTTAATGGTTGAGTTTTCAAGTCTTACTATGAAATATAATTAGAAGTCGATTAGATGGGTGTGTTTTGTTCTAACAAAACTGAGGGCTACATTTTTTTCATATACCTTCATCGAAATATAAGTTCAAATCACCACAAAATTGAATATCTATATATAATCCCTTCCCAAACTTGTTTACTTTGGTACACCCTCATCTCGCGTCTTTGTCTTCCCCTCTTGATATCTACCACATCTCAATTTATCAAATATCTTTATCTTTACCACATCTCTGTCATAAACGACTAAAAAATGTAACTTTTACTAAAGTATGAAAAAGACTACCTGATAATACGAGTGAGTATTAACAGGCATGTAATTACTAATTACTACCACAACCGATATTGTATTTACATGAGTTTCACAGGACCCTCTCATATTAATGAATGTTTCTCTCATATCTTAGTAACTATTTCTACAGATAGATACATGTATACATATATGCTCGTCATGCATTTTAATATTTGAATTTTGAAACCGATATGACCTTCGTAACATGGTTTTCAAGACTATTGACTCAATACTTTCTTTAACATGTTTTACATGATGTTTGTAGCTTTATTAAAACAACTCATATTGATCCTAAAGACCTACCTAAAAAGTTTATACTTGAACAACACAGATTTTATTTAATTTTCTAGTATCTACACATAAAACAATATATCTAAGAAATATTATGTGATTGGAAACTTGAGTCCCATTTATTTATAGACATGTGTAAACCACCAATATTATTATGCTACATTATGTATTATTGTGGGAAATGTTTCTCTATAATGTTATCATCCATACAAGTTCGCCATTTGTTGGAATATTTAATACACGCCAAAATAGATTTTTTAGTACAACGGACTTAATTTATGTTAAAATTAGTATGTGTTCGTTATTTTGTACTTGTTTTATTCATAAACGAGAGTGCGAGACCCATGAATACGACCTGTATGGCTAGCTATATTTCATTCATATAATTTATGTTTTAACTTGCAAAATATATATAAATAGCAAATAAAAATAATCATTTTAAGTAAGAAATAGTAAACAAATGAGGGACTATCGCTTAATATATGGGGGTGTTTGGGATTGCTTATTTTCACTAACTTACAACTTATAAACTTTTTGAAAGGTAATAAGGTGTTTGGGATTGCTTATATTGTGATAGAAAAAGTTTTATAAGTTACACTTTTGTAACTTATTAACTTAATGAAAAGTTATAAGAAAACAAATTAAGAAATCTCAAACACCCCCTATATGAACATCATGTTTTGTATAAAACAATCGATTGGCCCAATCAATCAAATATTTGAACTGTTTTTTTAATTTCCCTTTGTTTAATGTTTCTTTCTTGTTTGACTATTTTATTATTATTATTATTATTATTATTATTATTTTGGAACAGTGTTAAACTGTCAATAACCAAAATATACTTAAAACAAATTTATAACTTTTATTATACTACGGTAAAAGATTTTTAAAAAACCTTTTAATGTATGACTTTTTTATTAATATTAAGCTAACTAATTATTAATCTTCAATAAAAACCAAATGGGTAAATACAATCGGTTTTAAACCGTTTCGGTTTAATTCACTCTTCGGATTGAAACAAAATATTGAATTTGCCCCTGCATCCTTGGTTTTCCAGACCTTATTAGTTGCACATGAAATAGATTATTTTATTTTTTATTAATTCATATGGGTTTAGAGGTTAATTGTTTCTTAATATTATTTTACTAGGTTGAGGCCCATGCATTACACGATTAGTTCTTGAAAGTATAATATTTAATAAATAATCAGTATACAAGAAAACAATAAACCCATTAAACACTATTAATACAAGTGTTATACAATAGTCATTAAAACAATTTTAAAGTAAAAGATAATTATAAATATCAAATGTTTGAAATAAAAATAAGAAGTAAATTTTAAATTAACAAATTCTAAAAATTGTAACTATTATTTTACTATAATAAATGTGTTAAAAATGGTGGGGTTTAATTTAGGGGTGACAAGTGACAAAACTTGTACTTTTTATTAGAGAGTATAAATTTATCTAAAAACGAGTTGATCAAGTGGTTAGTGCACAACCTTTAAAAAGTATAGAAAGTTAAACAAGAGTTGACGTCCGTTAAAACAGAAAACGTCTCTTCCAGACGCGTTGCGGACACCCGGGCCCAGGTGTCAATTTGTTAGACCCGGCTCAATTTCGCCACTTGTTCCTTCCAAGTTCCACATTCTCAGCCTATAAATAGTTCACTTCACATGCTCTTCATTCTTCGTCAATAACAACTTCTTCTTCTAAGTCTGCAACACAAGCTTTCATTCTAGAAGGCTGGAAGCAGCTTCTATATCTCCAACCAATGGCTAGTGTTAAGCGTATCTCGTCCTTTGTCGTTGATCAACTTTCACTTGTTGCCGTCAGGTAACTAATTTGCCTTTAAGCTCAATTGTTTGTTTGGTTAATGTTTTTGTGAAATAACAATCTAAGCTAGTGATATGGGTGGGTTTTGGGCTCAAGCCTTAACTGAAGTTGAAAATTCGCTTTTTGGGTTTAGTTTGTGTTCAAATTTCGGATTTTTATCGGTTTTATCATCTGTGCTCATAAATTTTTAGGTGAAAAAAATTTGGTCTAAGTCTTTTTTTTTTCCATGAAAACCAAATAGTCGGTTTTTGTTATGGGACTAGTTTTTTTTGTAATAGACCGGGTTTTATGCACACTTGTATAACTATGTTTTGTGATTTGAGATTGGAAATTAGTATTTTTGATTCGCTATTGACGATCCTGTTTTGAATTGTTTGAACAGACGTGGATTTGCGACGGCAACTCAGGGGATTGTATCTGGAAGCGTGAGGGGAAGTGGAGTTGCGATGATGAAGAAATTAGCAAGTGAGGAATCGAACAAGTCGACTCCGTGGGTTCCTGATCCGGTAACCGGTTACTACAGGCCGGAGGGCCAAACCAACGAGATTGATGCGGCTGAGTTTCGTCAAATGCTGTTGAAACAGAAAAACCGACGCAACTGAATCATTTAGTTGAAAATGGATCGATCGGTTTGTTAGAAGATGAAGATGAATGAAGCTAGCAACTTGTTGGTTTTATTCATCCGATTTTACACAGTTATGTAACTTGTCTTGTTGATGTTTTGGTCAGCAACGATCAAAGCATTAGTTTGTTTGATGGTACTCTTCTAATGTCTTGTTAAGTGTTGCGTATGGTTTGTTTTGTAGAGGAAATGTGTTTATTAAATACAGATGTTTTTATTTCATATAAGTTTTACCTATGTATCTTTAATTTGATAATCAAGGGTTGTAAATTTAAGGTCTTCATCGAATTGGTTTTGGTGATTTGGAGTGCTACACTTGAAATTTGATTTGTTGAAAGGGAATTCAAATATGAAAATATGAATTATAATTTAAAACAAGAATCGAAATATAAACCGGAATATGAGAAAAATAAATTAACTATATGCACAAAACTAAAAGATATCTATTTATATATTAGAATTTGAATAACTGGTTCTAAAAGAAGTCCTTTAAATTGGAATAATATGTATATTTTTAAAATAGATGCTATGCCTCATTACATTTAATATAATTTAGTACAATGTAAGATGATTCACCTTTATTTCTTTATCTTCAAACTTATACTTAAAAACGCTACTTTATATTTCTCATATTTTTTTTTCTCAATTCATAATCATTTTCAAAATATTTTAAAAAATTACAGAATGAACATTAAAATTTTAAATATACAAAAGAATCACTATAATCTCTCACTCATCAACTTACATTTTCTCACAGAAAATAAGAGATAAAATGTGAATGGTATAAGACATATTGGTTTAGTGATATGTTGTCCATATTTACAAAAGTAAAATGGTACGTTTAAATCTTTGCAAATGTAAATTTACAAAATTTTATGGTTTAAAAAAATTTGGTATTAAAAAAAACTATACATCAGAATATGAGAAAAAATAAAATATATCTATTTATTACATTGCTATTTATTTAAATAAAAAATAAAAAAATTAAATATTATATATTATTGTGAAAATCTTATTTAAAAAAATGTAAAAGTAAGTGATGACGTGAAAATGTAAAGATGATTTGAGAATATGTATGGTTATAATACCGATATGGAATTTGGAACACAAATCAGGAAGATATGGAAATATATTATGTTGTTATAATTATTAAAAGAAATATAGAAACGCTATAGATAGTTCAGAATGATCATAATTGGATGATTAGTTGCAAAGTTAGGTTATATGGAACTTGGAACACAAATCAGGAACATATGCCGACCATAAGATATTATGTGTGGGTGGAATCTTTTTAATTCTAAACCATTCAATATAAAATGTTAGCATGTTACCCCTAATCAATATATTTATGTTGTGTCCTACTTTAGGTATGGTAAACCTAACTAGTAAAGTGATAACAAGCTAACCCATTCAATAAAAGATATCAGTTTAGATTCATAGCTTTGAAGTAAATTTAAATAACCCAGATATAATCATTCAGTTATAAAACTTATAGTTGAGTGGTTGATTTGTAAGGTTAGGTAATTGGAACATAAATCGTGAACATGTGCTGACCACAAGATGTATATTATACGTGTGGGTGGAATCATTTTAATTCCATACCGTTCAATATATTTGAATCCTAAACTTTAAAGTAAGTTAAAAACACATTTTCTATAATATCTTAATGGTTACAGAATTTTATATGAGGTACATACAAGGCAGAGTTAATTATTTTCAGAATATATATATATATATAGTTTGACTAAGATCTCCAACGCAAAAATAAAAAAGAGGCCCTTAGTAATTTTTGATAATGTGACTTATGATCTGGACAAGAGAGATGAAAGACAGTGAAAAAAGTTCTTAGTTAAGGGCTTAAAAAAGGAGAAGAAAGAGATGTTTTGTAAGGAGATATAAGAGATCTATATATTAGATGCTTGTTGTAAGAGAAATGAAAAAAGTGTTCGAGAGATGAGTTGCCATAGAGCATGTGGCAAGGGCTTAAAGCAAAGGCTCTAGCATTGTAGATAGTCTAAGTGTAGTGGACGACAAATATCGGGTGACAAGGGCGAGAAACACCGGCCGCTAGCGACAAAGGGGCGATAAATGAGGGGGTGCGACATGTAATTGTCTCTGGGTGTGTTTATGGAAAAGAGGAAGACGCTGGAAACATTTTTAAATTTTGATTTATGATTTTTTTAGTTACCTTTTATGAGTTTTTTTGTTGCTATAAATCTTTCTCACCCATCTTATTTTTGTTCCGCTTTTTAGAATAATCTCACCCGTTTTTTATATTAATTAACCTCTTATGTAAATGTTTTTTAGAATGATAGACATTTTTTTTGTGTTTTTGCTATCACACTTTCCAATTTGAAGAGTCTAATTGCTTCATTTTAACAAAACTATATTTTTTTAATTAGAGCTTATAATTTGGCTTGGATATGCTAACTCAATATGAAACATTTATAAGTAATTTAATAGCTGCCTTTATGTATTTATATTTAATGTTAATACTTAGTAAACTAATGACGTGTTTTTTTTAAATTATATTAAGTTTATTTTGCTTATAACAATAATAATAATAATAGTAATTATATATATAACAATTTGAAGTTTTGTAAGCATAATGAGTTGTACATCGTGCGTTGAGTTTTTTTTTTCTAATTTTCTCTTTTATCATTATATACTTTTCATATTTCATCTTTAGTCAATATTCTTTTTATTTTTTACAAGGTTATCACAAAATGTGTTTCATTTTTAATCTCTAACAATTTTCAACTTTCAACATTGTTCTCTAATACTTTTCATGTTTTACGAAATTTTCATTTAACATTTTAGTCCAAATTTACTCGTGGTAACACGCATGTCTTGTTTAACGTTCTTATGTCTATCTTCCCCATTCAACTTTTTGGTCATATGACGACTTAGTTATTATTTTTTGTGTTTTACTTTTCGATCTATTTTTCACGGGTTAACAAGCCGCAACAAATGGCCGTGATTGGACGTTTTTAGGCCAACTTTTCGTTCGGTTTAACAATCCCGCCACAAAGCACGGGTCCAACGCCCCCGGCCCATCAATACACGGGTTCAATAAATGTTTCAAGGTTACCTTTTGAATGGTTTTCGCCCCCACCGCAACGCTGTGGGGCTTAACACTAGTAGTAGTAATAATAATAACAATAAATTATTATTATACTAGAGGGGAGTGGGCTCAAAATTTCGGTCGGAAAAGGGTGAATTTACATCATGTATAAAAATTTAAGCTGAAAAATGATAAATTTATACCACCGAGCCAAAAAACGGAGGAGGATGGGTTCAAAATTTTAGTCGGAAACAGTTAAATTTGAAGTATGTATAATAATTTTTGGGGAAAAAGGATAAATTAACACTGCTGAGCAAACAACCAAGTGGGCCGGGCTCAAAATTTTGGTCGGAAACAGGGAAAGTTACACTATGTATAAAAAGTTGGCCGAAAAATGATAACTTTACACAACCGAATGAAAAAACGAAGGAGGCTGGGGCCACGTCCATAATAATAATAAGAGAAAATTCCCAAAATAGCCCTTTTAATGAGAGAGAAACAAGAGATAGCCCGTGAGATTTGAAATTCCTAAAATAGCCCTTCAAATCTCACGTCCACGTTAGTTTGTGAGATTCCCCGTGATTTTTCGTGGACGAATCAAATTCTGCCAAGTGTCTTCCATTCCCACCTACCACGCAGTTTTTCATCCCAAATCTGTCGGAAACGTAACTTTTGACATCAAATATAACCTTAAAAAAACCAACTGTAACGTGATGTTTCAAGCTGTTTTTATCGGCAACGTGAGTTTTCAAATAAGAGGGATTTTAAGTTATTTTGAAATTCATCTCCTTAGATGAATTTCATATGAATTTCGTTTTTTTGAAAAAGACAATCATCTTCATCATCATCTTCATATTCATCTTCATCACATTTATTAATAATAATCCCACCTCCTCCTCCAACCATATAACACCACCTTCTACACCAACACCAACACCAACACCAACACCAACACCAACACCAACACCAACACCAACATCCTTATTATCATACCAACCATCTTCACCCACCAAAACCCTACTACTAAAACTCGTGGATCCGATCATCATGTTGTAGTAACCAAGAACCCCAAGAAACGTACCCGAGCTTCCCGCCGTGTACCCACCACCGTCCTCACTACCGACACCACCAACCTCCGCCAGATGGTTTAAGAGTTCACCGGCATCCCCACCGCTCCCTTCACCCACCGCCTCGACCTCTTCCGACCCAAAATTCAATCTCACCAGATGACGATGATAATAAGGATGTTGGTGCTGGTGTTGGTGGGTAGAGGGTGTAGAAGGTGGTGTTATATGGTTGGAGGAGGTGGTGGGATTATTATTAATAAATGTGATGAAGATGAATAGGAAGATGATTATGAAGATGATTGTCTTTTTCAAAAAAAAAAACGAAATTCATATGAAATTCATCTAAGGAGATGAATTTCAAAATAACTTAAAATCCATCTTATTTGAAAACTCACGTTGCCGATAAAACAGCTTGAAACATCACGTTACAGTTGGTTTTTTTAAGGTTATATTTGATGTCAATAGTTACGTTTCCGACAGATTTAGGATGAAAAATTGCGTGGTAGGTGGGAATGGAAGACACTTGGCAGAATTTGATTCGTCCACGAAAAATCACGGGGAATCTCACAAACTAACATGGACGTGAGATTTGAAGGACTATTTTAGGAATTTCAAATCTCATAGGCTATTTCTTGTTTTCTCTCTCATTAAAAGGGCTGTTTTGAGAATTTTCTCTAATAATAATAATAAAAAGCAGCAGCAACAGCTAGTGTCCAAATAACAAAGAAGCGGCGCAACTACACAAGTTGACATATTCACGTATGACATAATTGGCCCACTCATAATAAGTTGTTCATAGTCCATTAAAATATTCAATCCGCCATCGAATACATGCATGTCCTAATGCATGCATGATGTGATGATACATGCTGTTGGAAATATAGACCGGTTCGCTTAAGTCAACGTGACCGACCGGGTTGTGACCCGTAAGAGTTACACTTTGGGCAACGAACTAAAAATCCGATTACATTGTTTAACCGGTAAATGACGAATATAACTATGACGGAATTATTATTTATAATAGTTATAAATGTTATAGTTTATTTACTAAGTAAATAAACTTGTTCGAGCTTTAAACGAGTTGGTTTGGAGGCCCGTTTAGGTTTTAATAATTATATACTTATATATAATTATATTAACCTAAAGATTGCCAACCAAGAAAAAAGGTTGTTCTGCCGTCACCAACTCTCCAAACAACGTGGAGCTCAATTCCATTTGTTGGTGTCTTGGGTTATTCACGAAAAGAAAACAACTGATTATATCAGTTTAAAAGCCGAACATCACTGTAGCACAGTCATCGCCGCCGTTCCTTGCGCCGCCACTTGCTGTCCTTGTTTCTTGCTGCCGCTGATCGGAACACGCCGCCGCTACCATCAAAGGTTGTCGCCGCCGCTGTCCCATTACTTGTTCGTCAACTAGCGTTGTTCGTTGAACCTTGGTGTCTCAACCGGTTATTTATTAACCGAGGTAAAAGTTAAATAATGTCATGTATATTATTTATTTACTTTGGTTGTTTTACTCGTACTCGTATCGTATGTAACCGGATCCTGTACGGTTCCGTTTTTGGTGATTACTCGATTTAATATTCCGCTGCGTTTTCTTGTTTATTATTAATTTGATTAATAACTATGAAACCAATTATAACCGGGTTTAATTGTTAAACTGTTGACTGATCACCACTAGAACCCAACAGTGGTATCAGATCCTTGGTTACAACATACGAGTCGAATCTGGTCTTTTCACCGGATCTACATCATAATTTGGTCAATTTTTGAGCTATCTTGGTTTTGTCAATTTTTATTTATTTTATTTGACCAAAATATTGCTCAATATTATTTTTTATTGAATATGTAAATCTGGCCCGACCTTGTGTGATTGGTTGTTTGATTTTGGCCATATGGATGATTCAAAGTTGTATTTATTTTTCGGTTTTATTTTATGGTTTTTGGCCACCTTGATGGTTCAAAATTGTAATAGATAGGGTTTGGTTTTTCATTATATGTATTTTTAAAATTGTAATGAAGAAGATTCGAAGGAAAACCGAGGACGAGCTCGTGGAGTTCTTGATGTCAGTGGGAGTTAGCAAAGATGACCGGATGCACCAGGAGTCCATCATTGTGGTTGTTTGTGTTGTGACCCCTTGACCCGATTGGTCTTGCTAATAGGCTCTAGCAAGACCAATCACCTTTTGGCCATTTAAGATTTACATATTCTTGATTGCTATTGTGGTTGATTGCTTGATTATAATAGGTTATAATACCACCAACCTAATACCAAATATATTAAAATAAATTTTCATTGAGTTTTTGCAAAATTAAACTAAATTTGATTTTCCAAAACCTTATAACTTAATAGTTTAACTATTAACTTAAAATTGGTTAGTCATATCGCGACAAACTTAGTTTTAATAGGTTATTTAAAACTGAGTGTCCTGAGAGATGAAAGGGTTCATCTAGTTGTCCCGATTAATACAGTAAAACTGGACTTTTACTCTATTTGGTAAATTCTAAAATTAATCCCAATTTTAAAATCAATAGTTAATGTCATCCTACTATAAGCCACACTTGAGGCATACTGCGAAATTTCGAGTGTTTGGAGCTACAGCACCGCACTTGTTTTCTAGCCTATCCCTTCAAGGTGAAAGGGTTTCGTTGACACATCCGACTCTTTCACACGTGTCTGTACTAGGGCGACTATTACTTTACTCTTCTGTTACGTGCTACAGCTGTCTGAAGATTAAGGTAGGCATAGATGAGGCTAAGCGTATCTACTTAGGCAATGGTTGTCTTAATGGGTCTCATAACCGAGAGTTGTGCTCTATTCACAATTGGCAATCGTTGTCAATCTGCCTAACCACTTACTAATGTTGTGTGCTATAGCTGCCATTACTAACTGGAAGCCAGATTCTCAAATCCCTATTTTATTAATGTTAATTGGGTCATTAATAATAGGATTACAACGTCGAAAATGCTAATTAAATTTACTTTTGCTTTATTAAACAGATGTCATCAAACGAAAATTCACCCTACGCCCTTAAGTCTATCCTTGAGAAGGATAAACTGAACGGTACCAACTTCATCGAATGGCATCGCAACTTGAGACTTGTTCTCACCATGGCAAAGCGCCTGTATGTTCTCGATGGACCTGTTCCAGCCGAGCCTGAAAACAACACAGCCGCCGCTTGAAAAATTCTTGAGAAGCATAGGGATGACTCGGCTGATGTCTCCTGTATTATGATAGCCACTATGACTTCTGAGCTCGCTAAGGGCTTAGAAGACTTTGGTGCCTATGAGATGCTGGAACAACTCAAGGGCATGTTCCAGAAACAAGCCCGTCAGGAACGGTTCGATACCATGAAACAACTCATTAGTTGCAAGATGGCACAAGGGTCTCTCGTCAGTGCACATGTTCTTAAGCTGAAGGGGCACATCGATCAGCTTAAGAAACTTGATTATCCCCTGCCCGATGAGATGGCAGCTGATTTCATCATCAACTCTCTCTCCAGCTCTTACGACCAGTTCGTAATGAATTTCAACATGAACGGTTGGGTAAAGACAGTGCCGGAGCTGCACAACATGCTCAAAACGGCTGAGATGAACATTCCTTCAAGGACCAATCAAGTTCTGATGATCCGATCTGCTGGTGTAAAGAAGCCTAAACCCAAGAATCAGGGTTATAAGGGAAAGGGCAAGAAGAAAGTTACTGTTGCTGCCAAATCTGCCACCAACACTAACAAGAAATTGCAAAGGCACCACCGCCGCCTCCTGAGGAGCGCCAGTGCTACAAGTGCAACAAGATGGGGCACTGGATGCGTAACTGTCCCGAGCATCTAGCTGAGATAGCAAAGAAGAAGGCCAATGGTGAAGGCACTTCTTGAGGTATTCCCATACACGTTATTGAACTTTTCACTGTCTCTAGCAACACATGGGTATTTGATACCGGATGTGGTTTCCACATTGTTAATGTCTTGCAGGAGCCTGAGAAGTGGAAGAAACTGAATAAAGACAGCATGGAACTCATCGTTGGAGATGGGAAGAGAGTACCAGTTCTGGCAACTGGAGTTTTTCATTTTACTTGTCCATCTGGCCTAGTTTTTCCTTTGAATAGTTCTTTGTATGCTACTGGTTTGACCAGAAACATCATTTCATTTTTATTGTTGCTTGAACAAGGTTTTAAGTACGTTTTTAATAGCATGGCTATTTCTGCTTACTTAAATGATATCTTTTATTTTGAGGCTAAACCTCGAAATGGTATTTATGAGATTGATGTTCAATCTGACAATAACGTATATCATCTTTCAAAACGTATCAAGACTAGCATCAATGATACTTTTCTATGGCATTGCCGACTTGGCCACATAAGCAAGGCAAGAGTTAAAAGACTCCAATCCGAAGGGATTATTGAATCCATAGGACCGGACTCATTTGATGATTGCGAATCTTGCTTAGCTGGCAAACTCGTCAAAGACTCCTTCACTCATAAAAGTGAACGAGCAAGTGATCTGTTAGGACTCATACATTCTGATGTATGTGGACCTTTCAGAACCATGACTAGAAACCATGAAAGATACTTCGTTTCCTTTATCGACGATTATAGCCGATACGCTTATGTGTATCTTATGAAACACAAGCACGAAACTTTTGAAAGGTTCAAAGAGTTTCAAAGCGAAGTGGAAAAACAACTTGGTAAAACCATTAAAATGCTTCGATCAGATCGAGGTGGAGAGTATCTCAGCTCAGAATTTATCACTCGTCTAAAAGAGCATGAAATTGTTTCACAACTCACTCCACCTGGCACACTCCAACATAATGGCGTGAGCGAGAGGAGAAATCGAACTTTGCTTAACATGGTTCGATCGATGATGTGTAGAACTAACTTGCCTCACTCCTTTTGGGGTTACGCCCTTATGACCGCCGCCCTCATTGTCAATCTAGCTCCAACTAAGAAGATAGACAAAACCCCATATGAGATATGGCACAAGGGAAAGAAGCCCAAATTGTCTTACCTTAAAGTATGGGGATGTGATGCTTACATCTCAAGTGAGTCTGATGACAAACTTGATCCCCGCGGCGTAAAAGTTGTTTTCGTCGGATACTATAACCAAAGCGATTATTACTTCTTTCATCCTGATACAAATACGATTTCTATCAAGAGGAAAGGACACTTCCTTGGGAAGAAATTTCTCAATCGAGGAACTGGAGATAACATTGTCGATCTTGAAGAAATTCAAGAACCAAAAACAACCGCTGAGGAAGTTGGAGCGTCTGATCAACAAGTTGTTGCTGATACATCAGACGTGAACACGAGCGTTCGCAGAAGTAGTAGGACTCCCATACCAAATTCTAGATACTTATGGCATCTAGATGGTCCCGAAGTCTTATTAGTAGCCGAGTCTGGCGAAGAGCCTACTAACTACAAATCTGCTATCTTGGATCCAGAATCCGAGAAATGGCAAGATGCCATGAACGCTGAGATGCAATCCATGTAGGATAACCAAGTTTGGAATGTAACATCCCGAAATTTCAAAGTGATATTAATTATATTACTTACTAATAGAGGGAAAGTTTACTCTGGTTATCAGGAAATAAATAATAGAATATGAGTTGGTATGGGTCGGGCTAGTGTTGGGTAATGGATGTGGGTTATGGACTTGGATTAATAGAGATGGGTTAAATGAGAATGGGCCTTAGGTCCATGGGATTTCAGGGATATAAATACCCTAGCACCCCAAAATATCTTCATTTCTATCATTATCCAAACACACTCCAAAAACACACACATACACCACAACTTCGCCGGCGGTCGGAACCGGGCAGATCCGAGGAGAGGAACGGGCAGATCCGAGAGAGAGAGAGAGAGCGATTAGTTGTGTTAACAAGTTAAACGAGATCCAAACAAGCTCAAAGGTATGATTCTTGATCTTTGAAGTTTAAAGATCCAAGCTTTTTAGTGTATAAGCGACCGAAAATGGTCGGGAAGCGTAGTGGGTGATATTGAACCATAGAAAGGGTGTTAAAATCGCTCAAAATGCTGGAAAGAAACCGAACAGCGGCTGTCTGGGCAACTTCGCCTGCATCTGGGCAACTTCGCCTTCAAAGCGATGAACTTCGCCTGCAAGCTAAGTTCGCCTGATGAACTTCGCCTGCAAGCTAAGTTCGACTGATGGCAACTTCGCTGTAAAGTTAAGTTCACCTAACTGGTAACTTCGCCTGAGGCCAAGTTCGCATGATGACAACTTTGCCTGAAGCCAAGTTCGCCTGATGACAACTTCGCTGTAAAGCTAAGTTCGCCTAAGGTTTAACTTCGCCTAAAGCCAAGTTCGCCTGAGGTTTAACTTCGCCTAAAGCCAAGTTCGCCTAAGGTTTAACTTCGCCTAAAGCCAAGTTCGCCTGAGGTTTAACTTCGCCTAAAGCCAAGTTCGATTAGAAAATAAATTAAAAGCGATAAGTTAAAGTAAGCTAATACTAGGCCACCAGATTAGATCAGGCGAGTATTGATACGTGTAACTTGTACAGTCAGCCGAGCTCAGTTAAAGAAGGGATTTACAGCTATCAGAAAAAGAAGCAGAGTTCAGGTGAGTTTCTAGCCCCATTACTTGTTATGTTTTCGGGGCTGTGTGCATACTCAATATGTTTGTTAATACACTTATCCTAAGAGATAAGTGTATGCCTTATGTGGATAATGTGAAATGTATGAATGATTGCTTGATGATACGTGAACGATCTTCGGATATTGCACGTACTGTCAGGTTGTAACGCTATGTATAAGGTAAGTATGTTATGTATGTTTATGTGTATGAACATGATAGAGATAATAGAAGAAAGAAATGATAATGTATGGTTGTATGGTTACGAAAAGGGTACCGAGCCCTAATAATACTCGAGGTATGATGTATGGCTGTATGGTTACGAAAAGGGTACCGAGCCCTACTAATACTCGAGGTATGATGTATGGTTGTATGGTAACGAAGAGGGAATCGAACCCTACTAATATTCGAGAACTAGGGAACCGAACCCTACTAATATTCGATATTGCACGTACTGTCGGGATATAAATAAAGATATTAATATTGTATGTAATGTAAGGATGATGTATGAACATTATGAATGAAAGCTTGTCGGTACGTGAACGATCTTCGGATATTGCACGTATCGTCAAGGGAAGTGAATAGCTCCTTACATGGATATTAAATAATAACTTAAAGTATAGTGTTCCTTCTATGGAAAGTATAGTGTTCCTTCTATGGAAAGTATAGTGTTCCTTCTATGGAAAATATAGTGTTCCTTCTATGGAAAGTATAGTGTTCCTTCTATGGATAGTAAAGTGTTCCTTCTATGGAAAGTATACAGAGTGTTCCTCCTATGGAAATTATATATAGTATGGTAATGGTAATGGTTCTTTTAATAGATATTACGTGACGATCCTCCTATGGATATTTATACGAGGGTAAGGTAGTAATATGTGTCTTCGGATACGGGAAGAAATATATGGGAATAAATTGTATGTTGCCTGATTAACTAGAACTCACTCAGCGTAGCTGACTTTTAGTATGCACGCAGGTGAGCTGATTATAGAGTTAGCATGAGGATGACACACGGCATGGATTGAACGGCTGGCATCTGAAGAAAGAAGTAAAGATGTTTTAAAAATAAAGTTTTGTGTTATGGTATCAAAGAAAAGATTTAATGTTTTGTAACAAATGATTGATGTTTTATATTCCGCGAAAAGTTTTAAAAAAACTCTGATTTGAAGAACTGTGTTTATGAGTAAATCCGACGCTAAAGTAGGGTCACCGGGTTCGGGGCCTTACAAGTTGGTATCAGAGCAAAGTTCGAGAGATTTAAGCATCCTACATGCTTAGACTCGAACAGAGAATGGGATTAAAGTAAGAAATGAAAGAAGATGCCAGTTCAAGATAGCCATGTGTCACATAAGCAAGCTCGGTAAAGGTAAAATTATATGATTAATTTCATGTATAACGTAAGAATGTGTAAGGAAGTTAGCTTAATTGCTATAGAAAGAATGTTTGAATGTTAGCTAAATTGCTAAAAAAGGAATGTGTGTATGCTAGCTTAATTGCTAAGGATAAGAATGTAGGTTATATGTATGATTATGGTTGTGTGTGAAGTAGAAACTAGCACAAGTGAAATCACAAAGGGAAATATGTAGAACCTGAGGAGTAATGTTAAAGAGTTAATTACACTTGGCCACTGTCATTAACTATTTACCTTACGAATCATGTGCTAAATAATTCCTAGAGAGATAACGTTTGTGTTTCCTTAGAGATAAGATAGATGACCGATACAAAGGAGGTCGTACTGGACGCTGTGGTAAAATACGTTCCAACCAGACACCCTTTTTGAAGAGGGTGACAAAGCGATGTACGAAAGCAGCAGGACTTCAACTTTAGGAAGTATTGAAGAAGGACCACACTTGGAGCTTGTAGTAAAATATTAATGGAGTTGCTAAAATTGTATCGCACTACAATGGCAAAAATGTTCTCTGAAGCATCAAATGCAGCTCGAACTGGGAAGTCCAAGTGGAGGCAACATGAAAGAAACGGAGATAAGCCAACTAGAATGAGTCAAGAAATGTAGTATGTCTGCAATGGTTAAATCCATAAAGGAACTTGCTGGGATCGGGAGTAACGAAGCGAATGATGAGGAAGCGGAGGTGATTGAGAAGGACGGTGATTGTCAAGATATCCTGAGTAAACATGCATGAAAGGATGAGGCTACATAGTGTAGTGAATATGAAAGAAGACGCTAAGAAGAATCTAGTTGTGTACCTGAGACCATATAGAAGAGACCACTAGCGATACTTTCGTTAAAATATGAGGATGGTTAAGAATTGTAAGGTAGAATTAGAAAGATGTGAGTTCCTTGCTACTCTTTATGATTGACCTTAAGAGAGTTCGATGTCGTTTGGGACTGGATTTGACGTTTGAGCTTAAAGCTCGTATAGAAGGTAAGAATGAGTTGATAATGTTTAAGTCTTTGGATGAAGGTCATAAGTCTAGATGTCAGTTATAATGAAGGCGTATACTAATGGAAGTCACATGCTTAAGTAGAAGTCAAATGAAGATGAGTCCATGGTATGTGACAGCTATGGATATACTTGATACTTTGCATACACAGATAAGAACAACCCCATGTGTTACGAATATGGAGCCGACGGTCACACCGCAAGAGGATGCTAGAAACCAGGGACAAAAGGTGGAAAGACATGCAAGGAAAGCGTAGATAGGGTTTAGACGAGTCTTGGCACAAATGATTAGTGAGTAATTGATAATCATGTGATCATGGAAGGAAGTCCTCTGGAACGGAAAGGATAGAATGGTATTATAAAAGAAAGTCAAGACATGCCAGAAAGGAAGTCGGTTAAGGTAATTGGTTACGATAGGTCAGGCAGCCTGATATGCAACGGCAAACAACAATGGATTCATAGGACAACGCGAGGCTTGATTAGTCAAGAAAGAGGGAGATGTACCATCATGGACTTCATGATCAAGCTACCTTGGACAGCTATAACTCATGAACCTTACATGTTGATGCAGAGCTGAAAATGAAAGAAGGTATAAGTGGTGACTTAAGGAGTTCTCCGACAAGTTATGCAATGGATGCGCTTAAGAATTGCAAGAAGTGTTCTCTCTCAAGGAATAGACAAAGGGATTTCTAAGAAGTAACCATTAAGAAGAAACTGAAAAGGTTTCCTTTTTTTTGGAATTAATATGTTTTGAACGTATTGCAAAGCAGTATATTTGCTAAAGGTTGTAATGGGACGGAATGATCATTCAGTGCTAAGTGTAATGATAGTAAGTGCAATGTTTCTATTTAAAGGACAAGAAAGAAGAGTATGCTTGTGGAAGCGATATGCACTTGCAAAGTCTGGATAAGAAAGTGTATCACCAAGGACTTCATGGACAGGCTACCTAGGAAGCTAAATTAATTAACATCACTCGTTGATTGTAAGACCAAGGATAAACCGGTAAGTTAGGGAGCTAAGTCGGTTCAAGAAAGAATTTGAATACAGGAAGTATTCCTTTTACAAGGATTAAGCAGGTTTCGAGGGCGAAACCTCTTATAAGGAGGGTAGACTTGTAACATTCCGATATTTCAAAGTGATATTAATTATATTACTTACTAATAGAGGGAAAGTTTACTCGGGTTATCAGGAAATAAATAATAGAATAGGAGTTGGTATGGGTCGGGCTAGTGTTGGGTAATGGATGTGGGTTATGGACTTGGATTAATAGAGATGGGTTAAATGAGAATGGGCCTTAGGTCCATGGGATTTCAGGGATATAAATACCCTATCACCCGAAAATATCTTCATTTCTATCATTATCCAAACACACTCCAAAAACACACACATACACCACAACTTCGCCGGCGGCCGGAACCGGGCAGATCCGAGGAGAGGAACGAGCAGATCCGAGAGAGAGAGAGAGAGCGATTAGTTGTGTTAACAAGTTAAACGAGATCCAAACAAGCTCAAATGTATGATTCTTGATCTTTGAAGTTTAAAGATCCAAGCTTTTTAGTGTATAAGCGACCGAAAATGGTCGGGAAGCGTAGTGGGTGATATTGAACCATAGAAAGGGTGTTAAAATCGCTCAAAATGCTGGAAAGAAACCGAACAGCGGCTGTCTGGGCAACTTCGCCTGCATCTGGGCAACTTCGCCTTCAAAGCGATGAACTTCGCCTGCAAGCTAAGTTCGCCTGATGAACTTCGCCTGCAAGCTAAGTTCGCCTGATGGCAACTTCGCTGTAAAGTTAAGTTCGCCTAACTGGTAACTTCGCCTGAGGCCAAGTTCGCATGATGACAACTTCGCCTGAAGCCAAGTTCGCCTGATGACAACTTCGCTGTAAAGCTAAGTTCGCCTAAGGTTTAACTTCGCCTAAAGCCAAGTTCGCCTGAGGTTTAACTTCGCCTAAAGCCAAGTTCGCCTAAGGTTTAACTTCGCCTAAAGCCAAGTTCGCCTGAGATTTAACTTCGCCTAAAGCCAAGTTCGATTAGAAAATAAATTAAAAGCGATAAGTTAAAGTAAGCTAATACTAGGCCACCAGATTAGATCAGGCGAGTATTGATACGTGTAACTTGTACAGTCAGCCGAGCTCAGTTAAAGAAGGGATTTACAGCTATCAGAAAAAGAAGCAGAGTTCAGGTGAGTTTCTAGCCCCATTCCTTGTTATGTTTTCGGGGCTGTGTGCATACTCAATATGTTTGTTAATACACTTATCCTAAGAGATAAGTGTATGCCTTATGTGGATAATGTGAAATGTATGAATGATTGCTTGATGATACGTGAACGATCTTCGGATATTGCACGTACTGTCAGGTTGTAACGCTATGTATAAGGTAAGTATGTTATGTATGTTTATGTGTATGAACATGATAGAGATAATAGAAGAAAGAAATGATAATGTATGGTTGTATGGTTACGAAAATGGTAATGGTAATGGTTCTTTTAATAGATATTACGTGACGATCCTCCTATGGATATTTATACGAGGGTAAGGTAGTAATATGTGTCTTCGGATACGGGAAGAAATATATGGGAATAAATTGTATGTTGCCTGATTAACTAGAACTCACTCAGCGTAGCTGACTTTTAGTATGCACGCAGGTGAGCTGATTATAGAGTTAGCATGAGGATGACACACGGCATGGATTGAACGGCTGGCATCTGAAGAAAGAAGTAAAGATGTTTTAAAAATAAAGTTTTGTGTTATGGTATCAAAGAAAAGATTTAATGTTTTGTAACAAATGATTGATGTTTTATATTCCGCGAAAAGTTTTAAAAAAACTCTGATTTGAAGAACTGTGTTTATGAGTAAATCCGACGCTAAAGTAAGGTCACCGGGTTCGGGGCCTTACATGGAACTTGGTTGAGCTACCCCCCGATAGTCGGGCAGTAGGGAGCAAATGGATTTTCAAGAGAAAAACCGACAGGCATGGAAATGTGCAAACCTATAAGGCACGGCTAGTCGCGAAAGGTTTTACTCAAACTCAAGGTGTTGACTATGACGAAACCTTCTCGCCCGTTGCTATGACTAAGTCAATAAGGATATTACTTGCCGTAGCCGCGTACTATGACTACGAGATATGGCAAATGGATGTCAAAAACCGCTTTTCTTAATGGACATCTTTATGAAGATGTTTATATGGTTCAGCTTGAAGGTTTTGTCGATCCTAAATATACTAATAGGGTTTGCAAATTGAATAAGTCCATTTATGGACTTAAGCAAGCATCTTGAAGCTGGAATCTTCACTTTGATGAGAAAATCAAAGAGTTTGGTTTTGTCAAAAATGAAGATGAGCCTTGTGTTTACAGAAAGGCTAGTGGGAGCACTATATCATTCCTTATCTTGTATGTGGATGATATACTGATTATTGGAAACAACATTCCTATGCTTAAGGAAGTTAAGCACTGGTTGGAATCTTGTTTTGCAATGAAAGATCTTGGAGAAGCCGCTTATATTCTGGGAATAAAGATCTATAGAGATAGATCTAAGCGGATTCTAGGGCTAAGTCAAAGTACTTACATAGACAAAGTAATGGCACGCTTCTCAATGGAAAACTCCAAGAAAGGAGCTGTTCCAATGACTAAAGAAACCGTGTTGAGCAAATCACAATATCCGGCAACGGACATTGAGTCTGAGCATATGCAAGCAATTCCATATGCTTCTGCGGTTGGCTCTATCATGTATGCTATGTTGTGTGCTAGACCAGACGTCTCGTATGCCTTAAGCATGACCAGTCGTTTTCAACAGAGTATTGGCATGGCCCATTGGACTGCTGTAAAGAATATTCTAAGGTACTTGAAGAGGACCAAAGATATGTTCTTGGTGTTTGGGGGAGTGGAAGAGGAGCTCACTGTAAGGTGTTACACTGATGCTAGCTTCCAGACTGACCGAGATGATTCTCGCTCACAGTCAGGTTTGGTTTTCACTCTCAATGAAGGAGCTATTTATTGGAAGAGCTCCAAGCAGAGTGTAGTGGCGGATTCTACCACCGAATCCGAATATATAGTTGCATCGGATGCTGCTAAAGAGGCTGCTTGGATGAAGAAGTTCATCACCGATATTGATGTGGTTCCGAGTATTCGCAAACCAATCGAGGTGTTCTGTGATAACACGGGTGCTATTGCTCAGGCCAAAGAGCCCAGATCTCATCACAGAGCCAAGCCCATTCTAAGGAAGTTCCACCTAATATTGCAGATACTGGAACGAGGTGACATCATAATAAGCAAAGTAGACACAGATCAAAACCTAGCAAACCCGTTCACTAAGCCGATGATTCAGGACAAGTATGACCAACACAGAGATGCTATCGGTCTTAGATTAGCTAGTAATTTGTTTTGATTTAGTATTTGGATGTATGAACATTTAAACAGTTATACTTTTGAGTTCACTTTTGATTTAATGGTTAAACGCAAACATTGAATATTATAACTGTGTTCATTTTTAATACGTTTAATCCATATATATTGTATTCTAAATTATCCGTAGTCGGTCAGACTCGTGGGAGCGATTCTGAATTAAGACTATTCTGACTTTGGACTCAAAGGGTTGACTTCCAAACTCACAGACCTCATTATGAATGACGTTGTATGTAACTCACATCAAATCATCTTCATGGATCTTAGTCATAAGATGCATTTGATATTGGTATGCTCATTTAGTATCCTTAGACCTGAGATACATATTAGAACTTTCGTTTACTAAAGGTATTCTTTGATCAGTGTCAAACGTTGTCGCGTAACTGCCAGTCATAAAGGCATTGGTTGGGAGTATTCTGAAGTTCAGTGGGAGTTGTATGTAATCAAGATGGGATTCTGTACTCTTACATGATATGTAACAGTTAGACATCTTGGCGCTTTCGTTGATTCAAACTGGTGAAGTGTGAGGCCTCACCCAAACTTACTGTGTGTTTGATTGGACCACTTTGACTTGAGAACGAAAACGATAATGGTTGAACGTCATATGAGATTGATCTAATCCATGTCTCATTGTTCAATTGGTGTCTTATACGGAAAGGATAGATGACAACGATTACTATAATTTTCATTATCTTGCAATAATGTATTCCAAGATCCTTTGGTTAATGAATTCAAAATGTTATAACCTGTTGGGGGCAGCCATGTGTAGCTAGAGTACCGCTGGTTGTCAGCGTTGAGAAACTTAACCTGAATCCGTCCAAGTGGGAGACTGTTGGAAATATGGACCGGTTCGCTTAAGTCAACGTGACCGACCGGGTTGTGACCCGTAAGAGTTACACCTTGGGCAACGAACTAAAAATCCGCTTACATTGTTAACCGGTAAATAACGAATATAACTATGACGGAATTATCATTTATAATAGTTATAAATGTTATACTTTATTTACTAAGTAAATAAACTTGTTCGGGCTTTAAACGAGTTGGTTTGGAGGCCCGGTTAGGTTTTAATAATTATATACTTATATATAATTATATTAACCTAAAGATTGCCAACCAAGAAAAAAGGTTGTTCTGCCGTCACCAACTCTCCAAACAACGTGGAGCTCAATTCCATTTGTTGGTGTCTTGGGTTATTCACGAAAAGAAAACAACTGATTATATCAGTTTAAAAGCCGAACATCACCGTAGCACAGTCATCGCCGCCGTTCCCTGCGCCGCCACTTGCTGTTTAGTTTCTTGTATGTCGTTGTTGGAGTTAAATAAAATGTGTCAAGATCATCTAAAATTACAAGTTCAAAAAGATGTTTAGAACCTAAAAAAATTGTAATAAATTGTCTATAACTTTATTAGTATTATACTTTCTTTGACGATATTACTAAATAGCAGTTGCTCTTTCTTCTATTTTTATAACCTAATGCATGGATTAGACAAAAAAAAAACAAGAAGTATGCCACGCAAATTTATTTTTTGTTAGTTATGGATGGTTAATAATTTAATATCATTAAACCCTCAATTTGAATAATTTGGTAATTCTTTTTACCAATAGAAACTCTTGCAACTATTAGTTCAGTGAAAAGATACGTTGAAACTAAAACAACAATATACTTAGAAACATTTGTTTTACATTTTTCAGCTCTTTTGAATTTTTAAGAGTTTTAATGTGTTTTTTGTACATAATTATTGCAACTTGAAGAACCAAAATCATATAATAAGATAATGGATGATATTTAATTTTTCAAACACTGTATTCAAACTCGTGTAACACACGGGTTTATAACCTAGTTAGATATATAGAGAATCGTTGAAAATTAGCATAGAAAGGGTTCGACATATGCTCAAAAAGGTTTCTTTTATTGGAAGCAAAGATTTGAAACCTATATAATATCCAAAGATATACAATTGAGAAATCATTGAAAATGGTGATCTTGTTTTAATACTCTTGATGATAAAAAGTAGCCGCTTAAAATTTGAGTCAAAAGTAATGAACTTGGGTCATAAATCAAATAACAAGCATTCAACTCAGTGTTGTGCAATTTGGCTTAGGAAAAGAGCTCGAAACAAGTCAATCACGGGTTGTCATGAGTCAAAAAGAGCTGAGCTCGACACCATCTTTAACGAAAGTTTTGAAGTTTGAAGCATGAAATGGTGTAAGGAAGGGTTTTAAAGCATGAAGCATTAATTTTCTAAGTTACGATCTTCCTAAATAATCATCAACTCTATGTAAGAACTATCTTTCAAAATGTTAATGTATTGCGGTATCAATCAAACCTAATAATGGGTTATTTTACAAAATTTCAAACAGCCATGGATAATTAACATTCACTTGTTTTTACAAACAAAGTCAATATGCACCATAAAAATTTACAATAATATCCAAACATTCACTTGCTCATCTGAAATGACCAAAGTGCACCATAACAATTTAAAGTAAGAATTAAGAAGATTTTCAAAAAGAACTGAGCTCGACACCAACTTTAACAAAGTCAATATGCACCATAACATTCACTTGCTCATCTGAAACATCATATCACTTTCATATTTTCGATCTTCTTACTACCTTTACAAATGACCAAAGTGCCCTTCGTCTGAATCACTTTATTCCCGTTTCTTTTGACTTTCAAAATCCGTCTGTTATTAGTTTGAAACTCCAACAACAAAGTTCTGCAGCTATAGCTCCATCAATCCTCTCGTTATCTTTATTAATCTCCATCAATACAATGGCATCACTAAGAGGAGTGTGATGTTGGTAACGGTTTTTTAATTATCAAAAACCAAGCCGAACCATTTAAACTTACAACCAAACTGAACCTTGAGTAAACTCAAAAAAAAAAGTAACTCTAAACGAACTGCTTAAAAATGCATAAAACAGAATGTGCAAAATTTTAGATAACTAAATGCACAAGGAAAAAGTATAAAAAATAAAAACATAAGTAAAAGGCGTTAACTGAATACAAGCATGCAATCTGTTGACGTGAAGTTATACCTAAATGCCTTATAAATAATAACTAATATTATTTAATATTAAATCTTGAAATAATAAATATGCATTAATCTCATGGATCAGCCATCTTTTGGAATAAAACAAGCACTTAAATAAAAATTAAGCAGAAAGCCTGTGTTCTAATCAAGTCAATGGAATTCGAACTACAAATCTAATATAGGGTTTTATAAAAGATATTTTGGGGCAAAGTGTTGATCCGACCCGTATTGACAAAGTGTTGACCCAACCCCGTATTGAATGTTACCTTAATTCAGACGAACAACTTCTTGTCATTGGTTGGGTACTACTAACCCCTGCCTGCATACAAAGTGAGACATGAGATGATTAGCGAACGATGTTCATCACTCATTCATATTGTCAATATAAACAAACCTTAGCCAAGTATAGATAGCTACCCTGCCACTCGTTTGAGTCTTATGCTTTTACCGAAGCCAAATCGCCCATCAAAGAAGCATAATTTGGAAGAATCAAGGAACCAGGATCCTACAATAAGCTAGCGAGTTGTGTAAGTATTTAGGGAAAGGGAAATGCATTTTATTAATTAAATATTGGCGGCGATATTAAAGTGAAACTACATGACAGCTAAACCATATATCGGTTCTTAAGCTCTTGCAAGCAAGCTATACATGTTCAATTAGCCAGATTCAAATTCTAGCAGCTTATTGTAAAATGCCTTTTCCTGTAGAGTGTATGAAGAAGAAAAGGTTTGTAGTCTGTTCGTTGGTGACGGACATGATAAACTTAAAAATAGTCTTTACCTTACTGTTCTCATGCAGAATAGAAAGTAATATGACAACTAAATTTTGTAATTTCAAACCATAAGCTCCAAAATTCAAAATAAATCATTTCAAAAACCGAATGAAAAGAACAATTTTAATTTGGATTTTGGATTAAATTCATTATAACCAATTTACTAAACACCTAAACAACAAAGTGAATAACCCAGGTAATCAGAAAAGTGAAATGAAAGTATATTCGCTAGTAATTTATGTTCAACACTTGCAACAAAAAGTTGCCATAAAAAGAAAACTGAATAATAAGCTGGTTCAATCAATCAATCAATCAATCATGCCCAGTATAGTAGCCATCTATACAAGAAGAAAAGCTGGTTCAATAGAAAGTGAAATTTATAGTAAAACCTACATGAATTTCAGGGAAGGATCCACTTCCTATCTTGCAACCGAGCTTGTACTTTCCGCTAGTTAATCGATGGTGATTCCATTGACGACATCTCATAACATCGCTAATCACTATAGTAGCCATCTATACAACATAACAAAACACTTTTATTGAGTGATTCCTTTTATTATCAGAATCATTTAAACAAGTTAAGTTACCAGCACCAAACCAGATTAATTTCAACACAATATTACTTCGATTCATTTTTTTGAAGTGCGAGTATAAAAACTAAATGGCGGATTCTCCCAACAAAATGCAAAAAAGAACTAAACGATTGATCTAGTGAGCTTGTACTTTCCGCTAGTTAATCGATCGTGATTCCATTGACGACATCACATAACATCGCTAATCACGATAGTAGCCATCTATATAGCATAACAAAACACTTTTTTTGAGTGAGTCCTTTTATTATCAGTTTCATTTAAACAAGTTAAATTATCAGCACCAAACCAGATAATTTCAACACAATATTACTTCGATTCATCTTTTTGAAGTGCGACTCTAAAAACTAAATGGCGGATTATTCCAAAAAATGCAAAAAAGACCTAAACGACTGATCTAATGAATCAGTGCACAAAAATGAAAAATGCAAAAACGAACTAAACGATTGATCTGATGAATCAGTGCATAAAAGTTGAAGAAGAACTTAAAAATTGATGAGACCATTACCAACGAAGAAAACGAAAATAAAAAAATGAAGGAAACAAGAATACCTTTTGGTTGAAGGTTGTGAAAAGCCGGTTGCCACTGTATCCCCACACCTTTTGAGTTGTAAACGATGACTTCAAATTGCGTTGGTGACAGAGAGAGACGATGATTCTTAAAAGTTTTCACCCCGTCGCTGCCCTAATTGAGTGTCAGTCATGAGAGCTGAGGATATCTAAATTATGAGAAGTGGGGATAAGTAAACGAACATAAATGAGCTTTTTTTATAAATAGAGCTCGAAACGATCCAACTAAAAGTGAAAAAGGTGTCTCACCATGTTATTGAATTTCCAATGATCCATTATGCATCAACTCACAAACAAGCAGCCTTGTTTCATCATGAACACAATATCTCAACAAAGTGATTACATTCGGATACTGATTTTTTACTCAACAGATCAACCTTAGTATGCAAAAACCACAATATAATACTCAGATTATCAAATTCATCATTACAAAGTATTAATAACCAATATATTATAACCTAAAACTGTTCAATGGCATCTCGACTACCACCATCCTACCTAAAAAGACATTAACATCAACTCAGAGAATTACCACACCAACAATAAAACAAAAGATAACTCACTGTTACATTGTATAGAGAAAACTACATTATATGTTTTTGAATGGAAAAAAATGCAATGCTGAATCACATTAAAGCAAAACCCCCACAACAACTGTTGAATGAATCTAGGCACACTACGATTGTAAACACACATTGACACACACAAAATCAATAAAATTCCCAAATCAGAACGAAAAGAAATCACCTGGCTGTATACGTAGGGCATCTGAATTCAGGTAAAAACTAAAGACCATGAATCAATTAAGATTTTGCAACTGTAAGGAGAATTGGGCGGTGGTGAGGATTTATAGATGAAACTGAAGGAAGCAATGAATTAATTTAACGTCAACTGAAGATGAATGGAGCAATCACTGAGCAATCAATTGATGAATCATAACGTTGCCGGAAACTGAAGATTGAAGTCGCCCGAAAACTGAAGATTGAAGGCGCCTGCAGCCGAGTGTAATATATATATATATATATTTTACACAAAAGTATGATTTTGTCTTTTATATATAACACAAACCGAACTACATCTGGATAATGGGTAAGCGAGCAACAAGCTGCGCCGCTATCCCCTTTTGAATCGCAAAGCCTATTCTACTAAATATAAATCCTTGGTTCCTCGGGCTCTGCGAGTCACTGTGGACCACCTTCTGCACCCGCTCCAAGAAGTGAACCGCCTCGGGAGCTAGGGATCCAAATGTGTCGAAGGCAAATGGAATGAACATGTGCTGATTCTCCAAACACGATGTCTCATGCTTAGCAACCTTCCTAGACTCCGCTCTCAAAACCGTCTGTCCCGGTACGAAGCCACTGTCTCTCAGCCCCACCAACGGGGACACCCCAGTGAGGTCAACACACGCATGCTTACCCCCTGCCCAGCCAAACACAAGAACATCCGCAGGACGCAGGGTAGATCTTCCCTCACGCGGATCAGTCAAAAAGTTAACAGGTGCCTTTTTCTTGGCTGAGATCCCGACACGTCTAAGCACATCCCATAACACATCTCTAACCCAGTCATGACGATACTTGAATCCCGGCAATTCCTTACAGTGGAGGGCATGCTCACCGAATCTATCCAAACAAGCTTTTTTACAAATGGGGCATAATTCATCTGGAGGGAAAAGGGGAATTATAAGCCGGTATTTAAGGATGGCTCTGTATTCAACTGCCGACATCCGTTGCCCAAGACCTTCAATGGGCACAACAGTCAAAAATCCTGGGCATGAACCCCCTTGAGACAAGCTAAAACTGCCTTTTGTCTCGGGGTCATATCGAATCTCTCCTCCAAATCATGTACATGTTTACCATAAAGAGCACTCGCCAAGGTTTGTTGAGGTTTCTTGGGGGCGGTATCCTTATCAGTAAAACCGCCTATATCAAGGTTCGGGAGAGTTGTTCCAATATTACCAAGTGCAAAAGAGTAGTTAGGATCTACCCCCGTAACACCAGCGTTTCGCAGGACGTGGTCCTGCAATTTCCACGACTGAGACCTGGAAGCCACAAATGCATATGCGGAGACATCCTCAGCCGAGAAAATTCCTAAGCCTCCGCAACGCATAGGGAAGGAAGCCAACCTCCACTGGAGGTCCCCAAAATGCGGTCCTCCACACACAACAATATCTTCAATTGCCCCCCGCAGGCCCGCATCAAAGATGGACACAGCCTCTTTGACATGTTCAGGTTGACAGGTCCGGAGCCCAAACACTAACATAGCAACCCCCATGCACGAGCGTAACAAAAGGAGCTCACTTTGGGGGTCCCTCAGGTCCGGCAGGCGTTTCATAAGTTCAACCGTCCTCAAAGCTCTTTTAGTTGCCAAAGACCGAATAAACCCTGCATCCCGACTAACCGCTCCCCCCAAGAGTTTAACTCCCATCGCAGGCCTGCTAATCTCTCCAGGGAATAAACCCGACACTTTCTTCGAATCATCACATGACGGCCAAAAAACCTCTGTTTTTCGAATATTAAGCCTAAGCCCTAGAGACGCCCCCTCTGAGCGAATAATGCCCAACGCTCTAGCGACCTCCTCAGCCTTACCAATAATAGTGTCATCGTCTAAATACCAAAAATGGAAGGGCAAGGAACAGGTCCCCTACACCCTAAGGATGAACGGATGAAGGACTAACGCAAAACGAAGAGGGCCAAGGGGGTCCCCTTGCTGCACCCCATTAAAAGCCCCGATATGAGTATCCCCCACATATAAACGGGCGGGACGGGCATATAAAAACTGGACCCATGGGAAGATGGATGGACATATGCAGCTAACTTCCCTGAGAAGGGTCGTCCGATCCACCTCGTTGAAGGTGTTAGAAAAATCAACAGTGAGCATAGCCAGGGACCCGTCAGAATGAAACGCGCTCAAAAATCTGTTAGCACTATGCAATACCGTTTCTTCCCCATTAGGGATCCCAACCCCGAATTGGAAATCCCCTAGATAAGCAGCCACCTTTTTCCCTATTTTACGCATAGCGACTTTCGACACCAATCTTCTCCAAATGGCCCCCACTGCGATGGGTCTAATTCCATTGTCAGGCTTCAACAGGGGGGTCAACGATGCCGAAGCAACGAACTCCGCTAGAACTTTTGGACAAAGCCCCCCAAGCCACAAGTTGACAACATCAGTGATGGCCTTTAAGAGCCCGGAGGCGGTCGGAGACCCCTGGCCACAGAAAGCGTCTAAAATATGTTGGGCCCGCAAACCATCCCTCCCACAAGATGTATCTTTCGGGAAGGTTTTAATACATTCCAACACACAATCACCATCCACCTGCAAGGCTGGTTCCGATAGCACGACGGAGGGCATGGTCGGGGGGTCCACCATAGGATGTTTATCAATCAATGCTCTCAAAGTATCCCCCCCCGGCAGGCGCGACCCCGGATGAACACAGGACTTTGATCGCCACTGTGTAATGGCCGTCCGCTACCTTCCGGAGGCACTGCTTGATATTGCCCCCTCCCTTTTCTTTATGTTGGCAATCCCACATCACTGGAAGTTCAAGGAGCGGTAGCACCAACTCTTCTAAACCTGCCCCATATTTCCAAACAGCCAAAGCCCGCATAATGGAGCTACATTGAAGCGATTTCCTGTTACCGGATCTTCGTTCTTGCCTAGTAGCCGGTTTGATAACACGTAACGTGCAACGAGGCAACAACAAAAGTTTAACCCAAGCCTCAATAGACCTCGGGGCATCCACCACTTTACGGAGCCCCCCTGACAAAGCCTGGGCAAAATCCATGCGACACGTGGGCGGGATACTCTTGACAGTGGCAATAGGAATGGCGAGGACGCGCTCAAGGAGAGCGACATCTACCACAAACGTCTCAGACTGACCACTCCCAAGTTCCACCTGCGAATCGCGGGGTTGAGGGATCCCCACAATAAAATCAAAGTCGCCTCCTGCACGTGGGGTGCATTTAACAACTTCTTTTCCGTGCAGACAAGGCCTATTCAAGGCATGCAGGGCCATGCACTCCCCGCATAACCAGTTCTTAAGCAAGCGCAAGGTTTCGACATCGTCATTGTAGAGTTCCAAGTCCGAAGCAAGACGCTCCTTTAACTGATCTCTCTTTTCCTTTACATTGAAGTGATCCCGCTGAAAATGCATGAGTAACCTAGAGTACCCCTTGAATCCCGGGATACCATCTTTGCAAACATGAAAATTTTTAAAGGGGCAACGCCAAATCCCGGTGCCCGAGCTAGGACCGGGCTCTCCACCACAGGCCCTCATAAATCACTTAAGAAATTAAAACTTTTTTTGTTTTTGAAAACAAAGGAAATTAAAATAAAATTTGGTGTTGGCATTTAATCAAACACCTGGCAGGCATTACTAGCGAAACCTCCAAACTAATGCCATTCAAAACAAATCGCTTAGAAAATGAAATGCTAGAAGACCAAATAAGCAAAAACCGAGAATGGGTGATGACGGTGGCAAAATAAGGGTGGAGCAGTGAGGTGGAGATGGGGGTAACGGCAGTGACGGTGGCGTCTGTCTCATGAGAGAGAATGTGGGAGGTGAAGGAACGCCTATCTCTATTATAATTATAATGTAGTATAAGTAACGATAATTGGTTATGAAATAACTCAATAAGTATAAATAAGAACATGAATTAAATAATGAAGTGGCTCTTGGCTGCCTATAATTCTGTTGAGGAAATTCAACAAATCACGAAGGGTGTCTTCATTATTTTACAAATTTGCTAACTTATATATCATATATCACAAATTGACATTTCGATATAATTATTTGTGCCACGTAATTTAAATTAGACATTTAGATTCATGCTTCAATCGGGTACTTCGGGTTTATCCGAAATCCCTTAAAAAATACTCGACTTGAATTAGTATAGGTCAGGTTTGGGCTGTTAAATTTGGGTTCAGGTTTAATGAGTATTGATATTTTTGAATTCAAATAAATTTCAAGTTACGAATAAAAATAAGAGTCATGGTTGGAAATATGAAGTCCCATAAGCAGACATATGTAAACCACCAATATTATAACATTGCATCATGCATTATTATGTGATGTGTTTTATTTAACTACCAATAATAACGATATCATCCATACAAGTTCGACACTTGCACATTATATTATTATACACGACAAATAGATATTTTAATGTGACTTTACGGTTAGATTAGTATGCATGTGTACATGTACAGTATCATTATTTATTATTTTTCATATGCAACTAGACAAATGAACACAAGTCCTATTCCTATATTTTATTTATAACTGTTAACGTTTTAGTTCTGATAATTAAAATTACATTTACTATTTTCTTACTTTCTCATTCTTTTTTCTTTTGCTGAGAGACATTGTATTTTCTAAAATTTTAATCTCAATTCAATTAACACCATTTATAGTTATGTTATCTTTTATGATAAAATGACATCGAAATAACTAACACCAGGTTAGTGATCGATATTCAAGGCAGGGCGGTGAGCGATTGGAGGCGGCCTTTGATTTCTGAAATTGAAGCATCTGAGGTGCTATTGTATTTTGATTGTACCCGGCCAAAGACATAAAAGCGATATCATACCTTTGGATAACCAATCAACCATGCAAAATGCAGTGGAAGACTGGCAGGGCAACCAATTAGGGCCTAAAACAGAGTAAAAATTAGGGGGCTTTTTGCATTATCTTAATTCAATTAATAGGTTTGAAATTAATCACTTATCTAACCAATTAATAAATTTTGATCTGTTAACCATGAAACACAATCTAAACCCTATCTTTTGTGCCCAACTAAAACATATAAGTAATTTGCCGATAAAAAAATCCAACTTTAAGTTATGTTCGATAACTTCATACAAAATTGTCCTAGTACACAGTTGTATAAATATCCCAAAAAAATATCCTTTTATATTACATATGCTAGAAAGAAAATTAAACAGAAAATACAAAATAAAAATGCATGAACAGGGCATTGGAAAAAAAGGATAATCGAATAAAAGAAATAAAGTAACTAATAGCGATGCCTACAATCCACAAAACAAACTAATATTAATGCCTAAAGGGGCTGTCCCACTTAGAGATGTTCAAAACGGTTGGACTAGGAACCGGAACCGGTTCCTATATTCAAAACCCCATTTTAAACCGGTTCCAGGCTCGAACCGGTTAGGGAACCGAACCGGTCCTCCCACCCTCGGACCCCTAACCTATCTAACCGGTTCTTACCGGTTCCTAACCCGGTTCCTGTACTTACAGTGTAAAATTTTTTTTTTCTTTTGCGATTTGGATTCTAAACTACGATTCGTATTTGTATAACATGAAAAATAAAAAAAACAATTAACATAAAATTCATTTTATTTACTTTAAGAAGTTAAAAAAAAAAGGTTACATGTTTTAAAATCTTCAAAAACAAACTAACAAAACATTAAACTTATAAATATAAAGTTGTGACATATTATTTCTAGAAAAGCCTTCTTATTCGTCGTAATTATTGAGCGGCGACTTCTTCCTCGGAATTACTTGTAGAAATGCCTTCTTGTTCGTCGTGCACTCGAACATCAAGTGGTGTTTCATCTTCGAGAGTGGTTACGTGTTGAATACGATCGATTGAGTCCAAGTGATCCTTTAAGCAAATGCACATCTCCACCGACTCCGAATTTAGTCTTGTTCTTCTCACCGATATTACCCTGCCACTAAGAGAAAAAACGGATTCCGAAGCTACCGTAGAAGCTTGGACGGTTAGTAAATCACGGGCCATGGTGACAAGAATCGGAAACTCGGTTTCCTTTACCTTCCACCAAGCCAAAACATCAAAAGTGCCATATTCCTTTTCGGATAAACCGGTAGAGTAATCATTTGCACTATACCTTCCTAGTTCGCTTGAAGGGGTGTTACCCCTTTGTTTTTTAGCCGTTACGTTGCGAACGGTGTTCATAAGGCTAATCATGGGATCTCGTACTCTAGTAGCACTTGAACTTGATGAAGACCCCCCCGGCATAGGCATGTGTATGTTTGACCCATATTTATTTAAATAAAAGTCATACATAAATTTAAAATTCAAGTTAAAATAATTTTTTGCCTCTGTTGAAAAATTTGGGTCAACTTCATGCATATCTAAGGCTGAAAAAATTTCATCTATCACACATTCAACCCCCGTAACATTTAACATTGGGTTTAAAGCGGCGGCGCAAGTAAAAACCGGTGGCAATTCAAGAAAGTATTTTTTTAAATTAAACTTCATTGGTAATATGATGTTTGAAAACATTGGACTTTTATTTTCAAATTCTTTAAGATTGTTAACCATTAAAAATAACTCCGAAAGAACCAAGGGACTTGTCGGATAATACGTTCCCGATAGTTTCGTAGTTGATGTTTTAAAAACTTCAAGAAAAGTCGATAAGTCATTGATAATTTCCCATTTCTCATTTGAAAAGGGGATTGCCAAATCATTCTCGGCAAGACTAGAATGAAACATTTGTAAAGTTTCTCTTTGTTCCAAAGCACTTTGAAACATTATGCAAGTGGAATTCCATCGATGAGGTACATCCCAATTAGCTCCCAAAGCTTTTCTTCCCGTATCTTTACAAAATTTTCTATATTCCATTTGTCTTTTTTTACTTTTCTTAAAAACTTCATGTATCATTAGTCTAAAATCGTTTATAACCGATGTAACCTCATCCGAAGCAAGTCCGTCTTGCACGATTAAATTAATGATATGTGCAACACACATTGAGTGAAAAAATACACCATTGCAAATCGGCGTATATTTTAATTTTAATTTATCAACCGCCGATGTATTATTCGACGCGTTATCAAATGCCATTGAAAATATTTTATTTTCTAGTTTATAAGTTTTTATAACATAATCTAAAATTTCAAACAAATTATCTCCCGTATGTGGATACTCAAAAAGTTCGAAAGCAATGGTGCGTTTCATCATTTCCCACGATGACGGGTCTACCCAATGAGCGGTGACACAAAGATAAGATTCGGGTAGACCATGTGGAGCCGACCAAACATCACTAGTTAAGTTTATTCCGGTATTTATATTTTCAAAATATGCAATTAGTACCTCTTTGGTCTTCTTCCACAATTTTAAACAATAACGTTTAAGAGTATGACGACTTACGTGAGTGTATTGTGGTTGAAGCGTATCTCGAATCATGGCGGTTAAGCGAGGGTTGTCGAAGTGGCTAAACGGCAAAGCTTCTTGAATCACAAACTTCGCCATACGATCTTGAACTCGATCAATTTGGTATGTAAATATTCCGCCTTCACTATCCATTTGCGTTTGTTGCGAATCGACGTTCTTTTTCAACGCCTTGCAATACGGTTTTTCGATGTGTTTCTTCAAATTTGAATTCGAAAGTGGGTTTAAATAAACCCCACAAAACTTGCACAGAGCCTTCAATGAATGGTCACTCAATTCAACCAAATCCCAATTGCGCCAAATCTCTTGATTACGATTATGAGGTACAATACGAACGAAACTTGGTTCGGCGTTGGAACCTTGACCAACCGATGATTGTGAGGCAGCCATAACAACAAATATGAATATAGAAGAAGAGAAAACAAGAGATTAGAGAACTCAAAACGTTGTAATAGCGTTTTTTTGTATTTTTTTGCGTTCGAGATTGCGTTTTGAGTGTTGTGATGAACCCATGACACCAAATACCTATTTATACTAGTAGTGGGGTGCTTGGGGGAGCCAAAAATGGCTATTTTTAACCCCAACGGTCAAAAAACGGCCAAAAAAACGATTTCCAACGGCTATAATCGATCCAACGGCTAGAACCGGTTCCTAACCGGTTCCGGATGGTTTGGTTCCAGAACCGGTTCCGGTTCGGTTCAGGTTCCTACCCGCCCCCACTCAGAAATGCAAGAACTGGTCACGGATAATCGGGTTGAATCAGATAGGGTCCGTTTCCTACAAAAAACGGGTAGGAACCGGTTCGGGTCCACCGGTTCGGTTCCAGGAACCGGTTTCGTTGATCAACCCTAGTCCCACTACCTAGAGAGATCGTAACAAGTTTTTTATTTTCTAAAAAAAGGGTTAATGCTGAAGACGAGGCTCGAGTGCGTGTATCCCGTTTTACGGGGTATACAAATAATATACCTTATATATATAATAACTTTTTTTTTTCTTAAAAATACGAGACCTTCAAATTTCGAAGGTCTAAAACCTAACCTTTACATGTTTACTTTGTCTGGCCGGCCCTACATAAATGAGAGAGGTGGATTGGATCATGTGAGGAGAAATGAATTTTCTTTTGTAATTTTAATATAATCATTTTGCTCTTGGTGTTTCGGTCATCCAGTCTTTTGTAATTCTTTTAACTTTGACTAACTTCCTATTTTAAATAAAAATTATATATATATATATATATTACATCATATTTATACTATTATCTTTTTATGTTAACTTCAATAATTAATGAGTAATCACTGCTATTGTATTAAGATTTTATTTTTATTTGAAAAGTTCCTCAAATAATAAGAAGAAGCGGCGCAACTACACAGGTGGGCAAATTCATGTATAAAACAATCGACCACTTGGCATGTCTCACAAACCAAGTACCAATCAACAATGGCATGGAATAAAACTTATAAAAATATATTGAAGCTATAATAATATCTGTCCATTCGATTAACAGGAAGACAGAGAGAAGATATGAATAGGGATATAATTACAATAGCGATAAAATTCAAAATTTTAAATTTATACAAACTATTTTATGTGTTTTAATTTAAAATTTTCTTTTGAGATACATCATCCACGATCATATATATATATTTAAAAGTATATTTTAAAATATTATTTTAATAAGAATATATGAGCGTGAATGATGTAGCTTAAAAAATAATAAAAGAAAACAAAACAAATAAAATGATTTGTATAAATTTAAAGTCCCTTAAAAGATAAAAACAAGATTTGTCAAGTATTGTTTTCATGACTTCATCCAATATAATTATGAGATATATGTTTTTCAGGGCCGACTTAAATGTTGTGGACAAAGTAAGAATTTGAGACTCACTTTCTAAATTTCATTGCATCAAATGTACAAAACAAATAACTAAGCAGAATCAAGTTAATATGCAATCTCATCAAACAGAAAAATGAAGATAATTTACATAGATAAATGGTAAGTTTCGTAACCCCAAGCTGTCTTTAAGAACGATGGATGGATACTGATTTGCCGAAATAATATTAAAACCTAATCAACATAAAGAACACATATTTGGACGTTTCATTGTTCAAGGTCGACTAGGCCTCAATAGTCTAGGTTCCTAAATTCCCAATTTTCCAGACCTACATGCTGCTCAATCTGTTGTACATTTTTTTTCTTTTAAGATTGGAGGCCTTAGGAGGATGGAGGCCCAAAGCCATTCCCTCAATTGAATCACCCTAAAGTCGGGCTCCTTGTTTGTTTTTCAAGTTTAGCATGTTAAGGAACTTGTATTACTAAAACATAATATATATTTTCGTTTTTCATGTGAATATATATTTTTGTTTTGAAATATTGTTAAAAGAATTTTAATAAACAAAAACAATTCATGTTGGTTTTTAAATTGTAAAAAAATAGTTTTAAGGGGAATATCTAACATTTTTTTGGAATCATACTTGGCAACTAAATTTGAACTTGAATTCTTCTTTCATGAAAGTTTCCCAAACAACAAGGAGGAAGCGGCGCAACTACGTACATGACCATTGACCTAGCTAATTATAATTTCACTTCTTCATCCTCTATAAATACCCATGTCTTTCCCTTATTATTATTATTATTATTATTATTATTATTATTCATTCATTCGTCAATAAATTAATTCTCCAGTTTTCATATTCAAACTCCGAAAATGGCTAGCGCTAAGCTCATCTCAATCTCCTTCATCGTCGATCAGCTCTCATTCGTTGCCGCCAGGTAATTTTGCGTCACAATTTAATTTCCATATGTTAAGCAATAGCATTTATCTCAAAACAGGAGATAGATAAAATGGCAACAAGTTGTGCCGCAACTGTGCCCTTATGAATAGTTTCAATAAATGCATGTTGTGGTTACGTTTTGTGTTTTGAGATTAAAAGTTTTGTTGATTTTTTTATCTAACGATGCTATGATTTGAGCAGGCGTGGGTTTGCGACTGCGAGTCAGGGGATTGTGTCGAGGGGAAGTGGAGTTGCGATGATGAAGAAAGTAGCAAGTGATGAATCGAATAAGTCGACTCCATGGGTTCCTGATCCGGTAACCGGTTACTACAGGCCAGAGGGCCAAACCAACGAGATTGATGCGGCTGAGCTTCGTCAAATGCTGTTGAAACAGAAAAACCGTCGTAACTGATTTAGTTAAAAATCTTGAATTTGTTGTTACTCGACTATTGAGTCAACAATCATTTAGTTAATAAAGTATTGGTTCTTTGTTATTTGATGATTGAAAACCAAAAGCTAACGAAAATACTCAAAATCAATTTCAATTGATTTTTATGGTTTAATGATTGCAATAAAGGTAAAGATGTTGGGTGTAAAGTTGTATAAATAATTGGTTTAATCTCGAACCGGCATAGGGGGGGATTTCGGGTACCCCTATTTGGGTATTACGGGTATTGTGGCTACATCACCACCGGTGCTTCACGAAAGAAGCCGTTAAGGGTGTTTATACCCGCTGAATGAAGAGAAGAGAGGGTGTCTGTGTGTGTGTTTGTATGACGAAGACAGGTCCCACATGAGTCATATTGAATGGGTGAGTTATCGTTGACCGGATTGTGTTTTTGTCGGGCTAACACGGGTTGCACCATGTCTCTCCCATATAAGCTAGCCTTAATAATTTGTTACTTTATAATAACATGATATATGTAGTTTTATCAAAAACTTTGGTAAATATCTTATTACTATGGATGCCAAGTACTTTACAAGTACTTGCAACTCGCTAGTCGACTGCCTTTACACCGTTAACGACTTCTGAAACCATGCTTATTAGTTTGGGCTTATTTTTCTTTATAATTTTAAAATTAAAATATCTTAATTTTTATATTAAACATAAAAGTATAATCTATAATATATATAAACGAAAACATAAAAATCCTACGTGTCGCGATGTGGTCGCTCCCCCTATTTTTGGAGTCACCAGATTTGCTTGATTTTTAAATGGAGGCTTCTCATACATTTGACCCGAATTCATGGGTATGGATCTTACCAAACCCAGATATTCCTTAAACGGGTTATAACATCTCATTAAATAAAAAATTATATCACCAAATTATTGATGTAAAAATCCTATAAAATAGGATTACTAAAAATTAATATCTTATCTATTTTAAAAAAGATATATATATTATTTAAATTAAAAAACCAATTTAATTTATAGTAAAAAAAATAAACGGGTCTTTGGTCTCATCAAACCTTAAGTATATTATTAACTTTTATAAATATTATTTATAATTAAAAAAACCAATTTTATAGTAAAAAAAATAAACGGGTATTGGGTCTCATCAAAACCATATAGCTTTAAACCGTGTTATAACATTTCATTTATTTGTGAAACAATTTATTATCAAACCGTAAGTATATTATTAACTTTCATACAATAAAAAAATATAAATCAAAAAATAAATATATATTAGAACAAACAATATAAAAAAACCCCGTAATACGGGGATAAAAACTAGTTTGAATATATCTATTAATAACTTAATTCATCAACATACAGTACGGTAGGATGAGACTAGCGATTAAGCAAGATTAATAAGGATTAGTTAAATTGAAATTTATATGGTAAATTTTCAAATATTCATACTTAAAACATATTTTTTTGTCTTAGTAACTAGTTGGTACGGTGAGTAAGGATTACTAAATTAAATAACCATTTAAGATAGACCGGTTAGTTAATATAATAAAATCATTCGATTAGAAAAAAATTTCATAATTGAGTGGTTGATTTGTAAGGTTAGTTTATGTCGAGGTTGAAGCATAAATCGTTAACATGTGTCGACCATAGGATATATTATATGGGTAATGGGTTAGTGGAATCTTTGTAATTCCAAACCATTCAATATTTCTGAATCTTGTCCCACTTTTAGGTATGTTTAAACATGTAACTCATAATATCATATAAGTTAATATAAAGTGGAGGGGTTACATTGAAGCTCGATTTTTGACACGTGACGTCTTGTCAGTATGAGGGTGAATTTCATTTTAAAATGTAGTGGTTTGTAGCTCAATGTTACCTCATAAAATTATATATATATATATATATATATATATTAAACACACATAAATATTTATTAAAAAAAATAAAGACCTGGGGTGTGGATGGCTACATTTGGACGATTTTGCCCAAAATCGCTCCGCTACACACCGCCTAATATTCGCTCAATACAATTAGTCGGTATAGAGCTTTAAAGTAACAACTAGAAACCAAATCGGAAGGGTTTTTCTCCTAACACCCTCTCTTTGGTGGGTGGGTTGGGGGGACCCTTTAATATGCCGTGTACGACTATACGCGACGTATTGAGAGGTTTTCCACCAAAAGAGAGTGTGCCCGAAGAAATTAAACTTATGCAATTACCTGCAAAAACATAATGAAAAGTTTCCAATTCCAATACTATCCAAAAAATAATAATAATAAATTTATATTACGACTAAGAAAATAGCGTGCGAGTACTTATGCAATAGGTCCCTGATGGACAAAACCTTGACGCTGGTATGGCGTGACCCGATCTGACCATCGCCAATCGTGAAACACCAATTCCGCAACACGTCGTTCAGCGTGTCACGTACGCTCTCTGTGTAAATTGGCTAGTGTACCTCCTGCAGCGTGTATAAGGAGAGCGCCACGCAAACTGCTCCTTCAACATGTAATTGTCACCCCCGAACATGCGGAAATAAATCTCCGCACGACGACAATCCACCCCTGGACCATCGGCACCCCCGGCTTACCCACCTCGCGTGCCCTGAAACAATATTAACAAGTTATTGTATTATTGTACATAAATGGTGTTACATAAATTGTATTTGACAAATGGAATAACAAGCATCTCAAACGAAACGTAAAGTAAATCTCTAACGTTAGCTCACGGTGTGCCCGTGGGGCATGGAAAACAATCGGGACCCGGGGGTATGCACCCACATAATGTCCTTCGTCCTCTGCCGCTCGCCACAACTTTCTATAAAAACCCCAACAAATGATCGAGTTGGGTTGCGGCTGCATTCGACGGGGTATGGAGAACCGCTAGGCCTAGATGCTAGCCTGCGCAAACTGCAAGTGGGGTAATCATGTATCACATTGTCCCTCTCGATGAAGATCGGTGGCGGCTCATCCAACTCCTGATTGTCGTGTTCCATATATGGTTTTTTTTAAGCTTAAGATCACTTAATATTTATTATAAAAATTATTAAAAATCTACTTTAAAATATTATGAATTAAAAAACGAACATTATAAAAAATTATTTTATTTAAAATGTTATTAATTTTAATTTTTTTAAAAAAATAATATTTGTATTTTAGTATTATAATAAATAATTTTAAAATGTTATTAATTAAAAAAAGAGTATTATACATTATTATTATTATTGTAATTAAAATGTTATTAATTTTAAAAAGAATATTATTAATTAAGAAAAGAATATTATTTATTTAATTTAAAATACTATTAAACTCATAAAGTATAAATTAAAAAGGATGTTAGTATTTTAGTATTTTAATAAACTATTTTGAAATATTATTAATTGAAAAAGGAATATATATAAGGGGTGAGTTAACGTACAATAATGGCTTATCGTATATTAGGTATGCGACATTCAAGAACGTTTGATTAAAAAACGTGTGGTGGAAATTTCGTAAATAATCCAACAGTAGTTCGCGATCAAAATTCGTCGATTACAAATCAACTCTAATCCAAATTCGGAACTTGTCACTCAATCTAATCCAATTTCTAAACTCTAATCACATCTTACAGTATGAAATCTCAAAAGTCAAAAACCAAAATTGAAAAGAACGTCACTGAACATTAAAAATCTTCAAATTGATAAAAAATTGATGATTTAATCAATCGAATTGATGTGTAAGAGGCTTTAAAATCATCAATCGATTATGAAAATACAGATTAACACACTTAATTGAGCTATGATTAGGGTTCATGTTTAAACGTTCTACTCAAAGTTTATACGTTCTGACCAAAGTAAACACCAAAATGATGATTTTAATCAATCGAATTGATGTGTAGAAGTATTTAGAATCATCAATCGATTATGGGATTGCAGAAATACGCACTCAATCGAACTCTTATTTGGGTTCAAAATGTTATGTTTAAACAATCTGAAACAAAACTGAAGACCTATAAACGTTCTGATACGTTCAATGAAGTTCTTGGTGTTAAAAAATGAACATCTTTAAACGTTCTAATACTTTCAATGAAATTCTGGGTGTTCAAAAATCATGAACATCTTTAAACGTTCTAAGAAGTTATGGGTTTTTAAAAAAGTTTAGAAGTTTTGAATTTCTAAACAGAACTTCTAAACAAAACTTCTAAACTAACAAAAAAAAAAAATTAAACACCTGAAGTTTAGAACTTCTAAACAGAACTTCTAAACTAACAAATGTTAAATGTTGTGTTTTTTCAAATGTTAAACCTTTAAACGTTCAGGAAAAAAAGTTTAAACGTTCAGGCAAAATAGTTTGAACGTTCAGGCATAACCCACTAAAAATTGAAAAAATTAATCGACCGAATCTTCAAATTGATGATTAATTAGATCAATTTAAAGGTTAATTGATGAATTAGGTTCATAAATTTCAATTTCAATTTTATCAAAATATTAACAAACCTGTGAACAAATAATAGACGACGATGTATGATGATTGTGGATGGTGGCTTCGACAATGGACGTAATCGTTGTACGATGAAGATTGCTGAATGGTGACGATGAAGGTGGACGGAATCGATGGGAGTAGTGAATCAGATTTGACGAAAATTACAAAACTGCCATAGCGTTAAATTGAAGATCGACGGGTATACGAGTCGCGTACGTATTGTATGATAAACCATTATTGTATTGGATCCTTTATCTCTCTCTATATATATATATATAAGGGTTCAAATAAAAAGAAGTTTTTTTCTAGAAATGGTAAGAACTAATAGAAGTTTGATATTTGGCATTAAAACCTATAGTGAAAGAACAATTATAGGAAACTATGTCGGTTATAATGGTGAAAGAGTAATTGTAGGAAACTATTTTTGGTAATTTTAAATTCCACCAATTGATTGATATGATCCAATGGCTATGATTTATTCCTAGTCTTCGTAGGAAACTACCTGTTTTTAGGATAACTCTCCCATATATATATATATATATATGTATTAATAAGAAAGAATATTAGTGTTTTAGTACTTTAATAAATTATTTTAAAATAGTATTAATTAAAAACGAATATTATAATTATTTTATTTAAAATTTTATTAATTATTAAAAGTGTTAATCAAAGAAGAATATTAGTATTTATTAATTTAACAAATTGTTTTAATATATTATTATTTAAAAAAAATGAAGGCCAAACGCCGCATATAATTTTATATACGGGATGTAGCTCATAATGAACATCTATTGGTGAACATCAACTTCCTCTTCATCAAGACGACCAACTTTCTTAAATTGAGTTTTGTTCTTCTAAAGCAAAATTCTTCTTGACTTTGCTCTCCTAACACTTGAATCCATTCTTTGTTTCAATCCTTTTTTGATGACAAATTCTTGGTTTTCTCATTTGATGAACTTCGTGAGTTCTATTCACAAAATGAAGTAGAGGCTTGTCTTCATTTGTGAAATCAGCCTTGGTGTCACTGAAATCAGTATCAAATACTTGAAATTCACCTTGTTCATCATTTATCACATTCTTGTCATTATCAAGAAACTCATCTTTATCATCAAAAGTTTTTCTAAACCGATACAAATAAGATTCACTTTGTTCTTTGTTTATGTTCTTTGTGTAATTCTCATTGAAGGATGGAGGAAAAGTCTTTTACTTATCTTCAGTCTTAATCTCCTTCAACTTTCAAATGATACTCCTAGTAGAAACTAAATTCTTCAAAAAGTCAACTATTACTTGTGTTTCAATCAACTCCTTCTTACATTCAGTGTACATTTTCATTACACCATCAATTTGACCCTCTTGTTGCGTCTTGAGATGATAAGCTTCTAATGCATCATTTTTAAGTTTTTTAGTTTGTTCTTCATACTTCTTCTCACTATTTGCATGCATCTCAATCACTATTTTCTTATAAACCAAATTAGATAACAATTTCCGTTTTTCCTTTCTTAATTTTTAGTCAATTTTACACATTCAAAATAACAAGGTTTAGGAGTTAACTTTTCAGATGATTCTAGTTCAGCTTCAACCTTGACCTGTTTCCAGCAACATAAAAAGGTTTAGGAAGGTTTAAAGAGGTTATTAGAAACCGGTGGGTGGGTGGCTCGAGCTTCGCAACAGGTTTGTAATAGTTAAAATCTAACTCGAGCTCTAACCGAATTGCCTTAAACACTGATTGTATTTTGGTATATAATTATTTAGATAATTATTATATTACTATTAAATGTGTATTGTTATATGTACTTAATGTACTTAATTATGAATTAAATAGACTATACCAATTATTGGTAGTTGCAAAAGACTATTTTACACTCTAGAAATGTTATTAGCACTTAAAATAAATGCATCTAAGAGTTGTACTCTATATATCAAAACTTGTGTAAAACTCTTAAAACTCAAAACATTCTTAGCATACCACACATTCTTAAATTCTTTATAATATAGCAAGTATTGATAACTCAACAAAGCATATGTAATTGATATTTTATTCTTAATCAAATTAAACAAAATTCATCCAAGATTTGCATTACATCAATACATTTCAATCTAATTTCCCTTCCGATAGAACTATCGTGACAATGTTTATAACTGCATACAGCTAGGACACGAGTAAAAATCTTTGACCGGGAATTCTTTGTCTACCAGACCACCAACCTTGAACCTGAGTTGGTCTTGATACCTATTGTCATTCGATATACCAAGCCAAAAGAATGTTATTTTTACCTTTACACCATCTATTCCCCCGAGATTATTCTGGGAAATCACACCTGTGATCGGGGGGCTATATCGGATCTTATAACCTCCCACATGAAACTCACAGGTACTACTGAGATTAACTGAAAACCGACCACTTCTAGGGTCCAAAGTGTATCCAGAAGCACCATTCGGAAGAAGACCAATCGGGAGGTTGTAGCTTTGTAGAACTTGATATGCCGATTTGTTGCCACCTCCCTCGGCAAATGGGAATAAAAGGATGAGAGAAAAGCAAAGAAACATCATTCCCAATGTCTCCCTATTTGGTTTTGTGAGTGCCATTTTTTGGTGTTTCTAATAGATTTCAATGTGTTGGGCTTCAAGACTATATGCTATATAAATAAATTCAAAAGGGTATACCAGCACTTATATATAAACTATAATAACTAATGATATTAATTGTTTATGTACAAAATATTTACGACTCACATGTTTGAAATATAAGCTTCTCTCATATATGTATTACAAGTCAATTGACCAGATACGAAGTGACTATGAGAATCAAAATATAAAACTTACCTTCACTAATGGACAACACGTAGACCTTGTTCATTTGATCTTCTTTGTGCTTCTAGTTATCCCCCAAAATTTAGCCACTTCAGATTTTAATCACAAGATAGTTAATAAAATAATAACTTATATGCAAGAATAAATTCGGGATTTTAATTAAAATATGGGTCTTCTAGAAGATATCGGCTACGAATATGTTTAATCATGTAATTCTCCGCTTTCAAGTTAGTGTTATATATATATATATATATATATACACACTAGTTTATTGACCCGTGGGCGCCACGGGTTGAAATAATTAAATCTTGTAACATAAAACGATAATTTTAAAGTCAAAAACAAAAATCATACATACATATTGCCACGATAATAGAATATACAATTGTTAATAACTTTCCAAGAAAAATAAAACGATCTTTACAATCACTCCATGGATAAAAAATAAAAACTTCATATATTATTAAACAGTTCCTTATAAACCACATTTGAAGTTTGATTTGTAACTTTACCCTCCTTGTCTAAAATAAGCATTTTAACTCCGGCTCTACTCTTCACTCTGGATAAAGCCACATATAACTGACCATGTGTAAACACCGGATGTCGAAGATATATTCCAACTCTTGCTAGGGATTGGCCTTGACTTTTGTTAATTGTCATTGCAAAACAAACCGCTATAGGAAACTGTCTTCTTTTCAACTTGATTGGCAATTTTTTATCTGTAGGAGTTAGTGTACTTCGAGTTAAGTAAGTGCGATGACCAATGTTTGTACCCGAAATGACCTTTACTTCGATAAAACGCCTACCGCATTGAATAATCTGTAATCTTGTTCCGTTGCATAAACCGTTTTTTTGATCAATATTTCTTAGCAACATTACTGGGACACCAACTTTTACAACCAATTTATGATTAGGCATACCAGAAAGCTTCAAACCATTTAGAAAATCCGGTGAGTGCAATGCTTGATCGAAACCAGGCCCGACAGTTTCAGAGTTGTCAATACTATCCGAACTTAGATATTCAATTTCTTCTCCCGGAAAGAAAGTTAAAAATCTGTCATTAATATCTTGGACAACCTCGTTTAAGGGTGCAAGTATGGCCCTTTCTTGGAAATAAGAAATATCATTAAAATTATCCAATAATGCAGGATAAACAAAATCAATAAGTTCTGAAAGTGGATCAGCAGAATCACCGATCAAAAGATCATTTGGTATTTCTATAACTGAATTACCATCATTGTCACCATCAAGTGTACCTTCACCAACTTCCAACAACCAATTTGCGAACTGGGAGGCCTCTTCAAAATCGGATGGGTTACACCCGACAGTTAACCTCATGTTTTTGGTTAACTTCAGAACTTTACAATTGGACCACAAATGGGACGAACAAAGTGACGCATTAACAATATCACTACGTGATCCATTTTGTATTACGGGTAGTATTTGACGAAAGTCACCCCCAAAAACAACAACTTTCCCCCCAAATGGCTTTCGAGTACTATCACGGTTAACACCTTTTAAAACATCTTTGAGACTCCTATCCAAAGCTTCAAATGCATGCTTATGTATCATAGGAGCCTCGTCCCAGATAATCATATCAGTTTGCTTAATTAAGTTGCAAACATCTGGATTTTTTGTTATTGAACAGGTAGAATCCTCAGTTAGATTTATAGGAATTAGAAATCTAGAGTGAGCGGTTCTACCTCCTTCAAGTAACAACGATGCTATACCGCTTGAAGCCACACTTAAAACGATTTTTGATTTCGATCGTATGGAAGCAGATAAAGTCTTCCATAAAAATGTTTTTCCCGTGCCTCCATATCCATAAACAAAGAAAACACCACCATTTTTTGCATCTACTGCTTCCATTATCTCGTTAAACACACTGCATTGCTCATCTGTTAACGAACTATAAAGTCGTTCAAACTCACCTGTCATATGATGTGTATCGTATGCAAGTTCTTCGTTCATAAAACGATTTGTTGATGCGGAAATTGAATCATCATCAGGGAAAGGCATGGTGGGAAAACAACGCAAACTACAATTGTTTCGCAACAGGAAGTTTTGAATTTCAAGTAGAGCGAGGTTCTTTAGTTGGGCTTCTGAAAGTACCAAATCTGTAGGCAATAAAAAAATTGTTAAACAATTAGGTTTTTTATAAACATATTTGTGATAAATCTATAAAAAATAAAAGAAAAACATTTGATACCTTTATTTTTCTGCTCTATTTGTTGTTTATATAGAATGCCATCAATTAAAAACTTCCAACTCTTTTCCCAAACATCGTCCGGCCGAGATAAACTATATGTGATTAACATTGTTGCAAATAAACCGCGTAAGTAGTAACCACTTGCAGTATGAGTTGCTTCTTCAATAGCTTCTATATACTCGTTGTCATCATCTAGAAGCCGTCTTTTATAACATGCATCTCTATACGTAGCACACACTTCACCATCAACCTTACGAATATCTTCAAAGCATTTAGGACCTTTAACCTTATTTAACAAAATTCTTAAAAAGTATGCTTCATTAAAGGCGGGTGGAACATGATGAATTCGACCGATGGAAAAACCACGTTTACGAAGCTCCCAAACCCTTGCGTCTTGTTTCCAAACAAATTTTGTTGGAAACTCTGTGTAAGTTAGGGTTTGTGCAAGATCATATTTCTGGTTACACTCCATCCAACCAGTGAATCTTGACGAACCAACAGTGGGTTTGTTTAAAACGTCTTCAACATCATCATCATCTGCAAACACAACTGTCTGTTGCCGGGTAAATGAAACGGAAGTCGAGTAACTGAAGGAAATCTATAATGCACATCAAAAGCAAATATTCTCCATGCCGCCTCACATGCAGACAGAAATCTGCAATCATAAAATGCCTTAACTTCGTCTACATTTTCATCTTGATTAGCAGCATTGTTTTGTACAAGGGATATAGTTGCACGATCGGGACCTTTATTAATGTACTTAAATAAATACTTTATCGAACCCTCTTGATTACACCATTCAACGTTGATATGGGCTTGATATTTTTTTAACAGTTTCTTGTTATAAGGAACAACATGTCTGTTGTCTAAATTTACCCCAGACTTAACAACAACATTACCCAAGTCTCTTCTTCGATAAACAGGAAAGCCATTAGAATCAATGGACGTTTCGTTTTGAAGTTTCTTTGGGAAATTTTTTGAGCATTCGTTATCCACCATGCAAGTGCATTGAGGGTGAGAACACCACATGGACCATGCATCATGTGGTCGCTTACAAGCGAATACAACTCCGGATCTTCATTCTTATCTGGAATTTCTGCAGAGATAAAGTTGTCTATACACTCCGGATTATGAATTTTGTGCTCAGAATGCAAAAAAAGGCAAATGTGTGCATGGGGTAATCCACGTTTCTGAAATTCAATTGTGTACACACCTGCACGATATAAGTAGTTGTGAATTAGATAACTTATTTAAAAAAAAAGATAACATATGTTAAAATTAATTGTTTTGATAGCTTAATTTTGATAATTATAATCAACAATATCTTAAAAAACCAATGTTATTATGAACTACAAAAATAAAACATACCAGCTTGAAGCTTCCCAAACAAAGCTTTATCCTTCAGATCTTTCATCAATGAATCAAGCTTCATTTTAAATACCCGACATAATATATCGGGCCTGTCTTCGGACTTTTGATTTTTATTTCGTAAAAATCGTTTGATTTCCGGCCAATTTGGGTTGCATGTTATGGTTATAAAGAAATCGGGATAACCAAACCATCTACATATAGTCATTACATCAAGGTAATTTTGCATCATATACCGAGCACCTCCGGTAAATGAAGAAGGTAAAATAATACGTTGGCCAGCAGAGGAAACGTCAGATGTTCCAGCCGAATGTAGATTTCTTAGGTTTTCATAAGTTTCAGACCTAAGATTTTTTTGTTGTGTGCGTACATAATGCAACCTTTGAGTCTCTATCATCGTGTACGAATCTACAAACAGCTGCTGAGTCAGTCTTCCGCCATTTAAAGTTAGCGGGTAGCTGTCTGGCCTATCTTGAAATCTGTACGCCCAAAATTCACGCATAGTGCACTTCTTGCGTTTGTTTTTTGTCGAACCTCGAACATCACGATGCAGTATGTAAATACTATAACCATCGTCACCATATAGGAAAAAAATAGGATACTGAAGAGGAACATATGACGGATGCAATTCACTAATACGTTTCAAAGATCCACTTTGAGTTGTGACAATAATCTCTCTTTTATCAACTGCATCACCAATATCACCAACGATCAATGCTGCGACTTCAGAAGTTGTTGGGAGGTTGTACGTCCTTGCGTCTCCTTTGCGTGTTCCAATTATTCTCAACTTTAAATCCAAATTTGGGTTTTGTTGAAAACAATCCCTTGCAATCCGATAACTTTTAACCAACGGATTATGAGAATCCAACATGTCCTTGAGGAAGCAAATAATTTGGTTGTCCAACAATTTATCAGTTGAATCTGTTTCCCTACATAAAAACATGGACAGGGAAAAAAATCAAATTACGTCTAATTAAAAAAATATCATTTTTTATACAAATATGAATGTAATAATTAAAACAATTAAAAGAGTTAAGTGACGTACCGAAATATGTCTCGTCTATTTGATATTTCATTTTCAGTATCGTAAATGTATAGTTGAGAGAACCGTGGTTTGGCGTCAGGCATTGGAAGAAGACTTCCCAACGAATGATAATTCTCTCCACAAAGTCTAAAAGTATATGGAGCGTTTCCTCGATTAATAGAATTATCAATCTTCCCACCAAGAGACGTAAAAGAAAACATGGAATTATATCGTCTAATGTTTTGAAGAAAATACTTGCTGGTACTATCATGACCAAGGAACAAATTCATATAACTCATTGGTGGAGGCTTGATGTTCGGAAGTTGCACATCACCGGTACTACAACAGAGTGAGTAACTTGTGACACCGTTGTTTGTTTTTCCTTTGTTGGTCTCTAAATCCCATAATAATGCTTTGCAAACTCCACACATGACATTTTGATCTCCATGATCTAAATAATCTGTTGAAAATAGAATATGACGTGAATAAAAAACAACTTTGATGAATTATATATATATATTAACTATGAATAAAGTAGTTGGAGATATTTTGTTAGTTAAACCATCACTTATAAAAAAAATACATTCCTAAGAAATCAATAGTTACGCATACATGGTTGAAATTATTTAATATATAAATTAAAAAGTTAATAATGGCTGAAATTATTTATTAATAATGTATAAAAGTCTAAAGCAAAGTATATAAATTACATTAATAAAAAAATTATACAGTAACCAATAAACTATTCATATCATTTGTTTTCTTTACTTCACATATGTATATATATTAATAGTTTACCACAAAATTGAAAACGTTATTTTGATTGGTGTTGTTAAATAACACTATGTCTTATTTAACATATGTATATATATATGAATAGTTTCCAAAAACATTAACTTTAAACAGTAGGGAATAACAGAATGAATCCAAAAAAGTACAACACGAATACATATAATTCAATGAAATATGATCTCCAGTTAAATTATAAATTCAATGAAATATGTTACAAAAGTTAAATTATAAATATAGTAGCTAACAAAACCAAATGTAATTGAATTCACGTACCTGAAGATATCGATTTGCAAGGATTGATAGACTCGTTTTCACCGTTAAGCGTATCAAATTGATCTAAGTTTGGCATGGGTATGGGATGATCAACATTAAAGCTTCTGCGAGACGCACGATGCGTTGATGAGGATTGACCAAACAACATTGTAGATGAGGAAGAACATCCAGGCCTTAATATATTAGATGAAGTAAAATGGTGGTTGGTAATATTAGATAGTGGTGTCAAACGATAAGTAGATGTCACATTCACATCTAAAATATAAAATTGGTTGTTAATATACAAAGAAACTACAACATCATATATAAATATTTAAATTCATAAATAACATGTGTTAAAAAAACATAACTTGTACTTGGTTTACCTGGTGATAACAACTGTTGTTGTGGATTTGTAGTTTGAGGACTAATAATGTTGAGTCTTCGGTTTAAAAACAATCTCTGATTTATTTGGTTTTCCATTAAGCAATCTTTTAATGTGTTTGTTGGTGAAACTACATAATTATTAATAATTACAATGTCAGTTAATAAAAACAATAAAGAAAAAAATTAATATAGATAAAAGAAATAACAAAAACATAATAATAAAAAAAGTACATATTAACTAACCTATGGAAGTTTCACCGGTACCGTTAATTGATAATAAAGGACGTGATGTCTGATGTTGTTGGCCCATTGTTGAAGTACTGGAATTAGTTGATTGAATGATTGTATTCAGTCTACTACCACAATTAACTACAAATACAAGTAATCATCATGATCAATTTAATTTAGTGGTTTATAACAAAATTATTAGAAACCAAAGTTTACCGGTTGATGTGTTGTTTATATTGTTGTTTAATAATTTACTTCTCCTTCCGTCAAGAACCATCTTTCTATGTCTTCGCTTATCCTTAGCAATAAATTCTTTGGTATTCATCGTGACAACTATTATATTTTAAAATTAAAATTTGGTTAATTAAAAGCACGGATATAAGAAATATATGTAGTGAATACATATATTTTGAATATATCGAAAAAGAAAATAAAAGTAAATAATGTACCTGTGTTACTGGAGCTTGTGGAGATATAACCTTCGTTAGTTGTTGGAGGGTGATTTTCTTGTCCATTGTAGAATCGCGTAACATTAGATGATGTCAATGGATGAGACGCTAAATTGGTTTTGTCGTTAGAATAACATAATAAATAGAATATAATAAACCATAAGTACTAAGAAAGACAAATTAGTCTGTACACAAAAGTTTTGTTATATTTGCTGAAATACGTTAAAGCTCGGTTAAGTAATACGCTATTGTAATTAGTTTTGATTTTCTTTGTAATTTATATAAAAAAACAGAATATTAAACATAAATATTAAAAACACAAATGAATATTGATTCCTTTTTGATTTTTAAATTGTAGAACGTAAAAAATGATTTTGGAGATCTATATTAGTTTGACGTAAAGAAGGTATCATTTAATACTCCTGTGTTATGTAAAAAATGGCGGTAGATATATGTAAAAATATAATTTATATTTTGTTTTTATAATAAAAACATATATAAAATTGATCTTCAATAGGTAAAAATTAATAAAATCATTTTATTATATGTATCTTTTAGGTAAAATATGATACTTTAAATTAGTTTTAATAACGAAGTAAGTTACGTTATAAAATATACTCAAATACACGACGAATAGCAAAAATTTTAGTTGCCGTATGTCATATAAAATATAAGATCTAATAAAAAAAGACGGTCATCAAATATAAAAAATTAAAATCAATTAATGAATTCTAAAAAAATTATTACCGTTTGATATGATACTCAATGGTTGTCTAGACGATGACACTGCATGTATTTGAAACAAAATTAATATTATTATAACATAGTATTTACATAGTAACCTTAAATTGTGAAAGTCACTAACCATTTGTATTATTCCTCTTATTGGAAGAGGATGATTGAGAATCTGTGGGTCTCTTTGATCTTGAAGACATCTAAATATAAAATTAAAAAAATATGATTAACATGTGAAATTTATAAATCTAATATGATGTAGAGAACAATAATTACATAGGCTGTAATTATAAGAATTGCGATTATGTAAAATAGCGTATTCTCCAAAAGTAAATCTTACATACCTTCAAACTTATAATAATACTCAACTTAAAATGCTATCAAAACTTCCGAATGAATGAATGCCAGAGTTAATAACCGAGCAGGTATTAGTAGTGACAATTTTAGAGTGACATGTTTTATAAGCTAACCTATTCAATATATAGGCTTCAGGTAAAGGTGTGACTGTTTATGGTAACCTTATTTTAAGTGAAGACAAAGTATATATGGTTGGAATAAATTATGTTATTTCTATATAAGTAAAAATTAATTGAAAAAATTTTGAAAAGTGTTTTTGTTTATAATTTGGCGTTAATTAACTTGTCTTTTTTGAAACAATCACTATGATTGTGTAATTGATTTGAAAAAATAATTATACATGCCATATTTCAAATATCTTTAGTACCAATTAAAATGAAGGACCGAGAATGTTGTTAATAATTACATTTATTCAGCACAAAATATTTGATAATAAATAACAAAAATCTAATTACCATAATCTTTGTATAACATTTGAATGAAAAACTTTAATCAAATTTCATTTATTGATTCCGTTTGGTACAATTTTAAGTAATTAGAAATGAACATAAAAAAGTTAATAACAATTTACATATATTGATGAATTTATTCCTATTATAAGGGACTAAACGATAACTAACTATTTAATGTAAAAATGGAAAGATTAAATTTGGTTAAAATTATTAATTAATAGACAAGAACTGGATCAAACTTGATACGTTGAATGCGTTTTATGTCAAAAAACATATAGCCTAATGTGTGATCATTAAGATGTGTAAAGCAAAGTATATCAATTCCATTAATAACAAATTTAGACAAAAAGCAAGAAGGTTAGTATACATATTTGATTTACTTAACATATGTATATATATATTAATTAATAGTTTTTAAAAAAATTGAGTAACTTAATTACATACGTTAGTGTTACATAATACTATGTCAGTTTATATGTTTTAATAATTATAATTATAAACGAATATTAACGTAAGGTAAACAAAATGACGAAAATTAGATGTCGCAATCATCAAAAAGATAAAACATACAAACTTTAGCATACGATATTATCTAAACATTTTAAATAGTCTTCAACCGAGTCATTACGAAAACATCGAAAACCATAACCAAAAGTGTCGACATACGCAAAAGAAAACAAAGAAAACTAAATAACACCCACGGAGACAAAATGATACGGATTTGGCTTACAGGAATCAGTTGATTTCCAAAAGTATAAGTGAATGTGTGTTTCGGTGGTACTCGAAAACACACACATCTCCATTCTCAATACCATTGAGGTCAATAAACAGTTGCCAATCATGGACACGCGACCTGTATGTCCCCTGATTTAACTCCAAGCGTATCTCTGTAGGAACGTCTATGCCCTCGGGATTGATTAGCATCAACGGTGTTTCAACATCCAAGTCATTGTCACGCGCAAAGTCAGCAGGCAAACGCTAAAAATAAACATATTGAAAAATTATCAATCTCCATATTAATAACCATCCAGAAGCAAAACCAATGTTTAAATAATTAAATATTTTACACGGTAATATCACTTACCAATCTATTAGAAACCACGACTTCGAGAAAGTTGTTTTGTTCATCTTCCAATTCATCTTGATCCATGTCTTCAACATCATCATCTACAACTTGAACTGGTTCATCAGGTGCTGGAAAAACTAATGTACATAGGATTATTATATTATGTTGAATACATGCATAGTGTCAAAAAACAAAAAAATAAGTTGAATTCAAACCTTCAGGTTCGTCGTCTCCAAAAAGTATGTCCATAAAATCAATTTGATCACTCAGGGGTGGACCGTAATAGACAAGAAGTGGATCAAAGTTGATACGTTCAATGTCTTTTATGTCAAAAACATAACATCTGAATGTGTTATCATTAAGATGTCTTAGAACAATATGGTCATTTTGCATAAGATTCACGTGTTTAGCAACTTCGATCCAAGCAGCGCCAAGACCAAAAGTTGATGCACCGTTGTTCAGATTAAATATCGGTAAATCCCATGAGACTCTATCAACAGTAAGAACATGCACGATTACTTCATGGGCAGGGTTATGAAAGAACAGGAAAACCTGATCAGTCCGCAATGGCTAGTAGACAGTGTAAATCAGTATATATAATTTGTTACTATGAACAAACATGACATAATAAAATTATTATTATATTTTAATGTAAGATAATTGATGATTTAAAATGAATGTTATACCATATAACTTAGAGTAGGAAATTTGACAGCAGCCTCCAAATTCTTTAAATCAAAAGTCGGGTGATCAGGGATGCAAAAGAAACGCCATTCAAGGTCATTAAGAGGTTCGAAAACAAAATGATCTCCAAAAGCAAATCGATTTCTCTGAACAAACTGATTCCATCCAAACGCTAAAACATATTCATTGTTGATGAAGTCAATATTTATAAACTGCCCATTGTCGTTATTGTGAAACAAATTAATAAAACGTTCTTCGGGTTCAAGTTGAAGTAAGTGTTCACATATCTCAGCAGGAATAACCTAAATGGTAAACAATCGTTAATTCATAAAAATCGTATATGCCTAAAAATTGTTATTAATAAATAACCAAATGTATTTATAATTAGTAATACATACCATCTGCGGTTTCGAAGGATCGTAAAACACAATAACCGCGGGTGTAAGGCCCCGTTACCGGTAACCCTACTTTCGTGTTGGATTTACTCATAAACACAGTTCTAAATATCAGAGTTAATTAAAACATTTACGCGGAATATAAAACTTTCATAAAACATTACAATATTTCATAACTTGTCTCAAAACATCCTTTGTCTTTCACATTAAAACATTAAAATTAAAACATCATAAGTCTTCAGATGCCAGACTCTTGTTCAGTGCCACGTGTCTCCTCAAGCAAGCTGCCTCAATCTACTCACCTGCGTGCATACTAAAAGTCAGCTACGCTGAGTGAGTTCTAGTTAATCACATAATCATACCATACACATAAAATTATATCCTTTCATTCATACTTTTATACTTTCATACTTTCTTACTTTCTTTTGTATTAACTTACTTTCATATCTTACGTTATAAAGAGCATTACGCCCTACATTCCTCTAGTATTATTAGGGCTCGGTACCCTCTTTCCTCGAGTATTATTAGGGCTCGGTACCCTCTTTCCTCGAGTATTATTAGGGCTCGGTACCCTCTTTCCTCGAGTATTATTAGGGCTCGGTACCCTCTTTCCTCGAATATTAGTAGGGTTCGGTTCCCTAGTTCTCGAATATTAGTAGGGTTCGATTCCCTCTTCGTTACCATACAACCATACATCATACCTCGAGTATTAGTAGGGCTCGGTACCCTTTTCGTAACCATACAACCATACATCATACCTCGAGTATTATTAGGGCTCGGTACCCTTTTCGTAACCATACAACCATACATTATCATTTCTTTCTTCTATTATCTCTATCATGTTCATACACATAAACATACATAACATACTTACCTTATACATAGCGTTACAACCTGACAGTACGTGCAATATCCGAAGATCGTTCACGTACCATCAAGCAATCATTCATACATTTCACATTATCCACATAAGGCATACACTTATCTCTTAGGATAAGTGTATTAACAAACATATTGAGTATGCACACAGCCCCGAAAACGTAACACATAAATGGGGCTAGAAACTCACCTGAACACGGTTACGTTCACCGTTAATCGTAATCCCTTTCTTCAGTTGTGCACAGCTGACTGTATAACAAGTATACGTATCAATTAACTATCACTTCTCATAATGTATTTCTATCTTTATATGACCCACAACGAACGGGGGTCCGGGGGAAGCGCCCCTGGCAGCGGGGTCTAGGGGCGGCAGCCCCTAGCAGGGTCCAAGGGGCAGAGCCCCTGGCTGGGGTCGAGCTACCAGGTCAGCTTGGAAAAATTTTATTTCCATTAACTGTCTTAACACATTTTTCATTAGATTTTTAATTTATTTTCTAATCGAACTTGACTTTAAGCGAAGTTAAACCTTAGGCGAACTTAGCTTTAGGCGAAGTTATCATGCGAACTTGGCTTTTGTAAGGCCCCGTTACCGGTAACCCTACTTTCGTGTTGGATTTACTCATAAACACAGTTCTAAATATCAGAGTTAATTAAAAACTTTACGCGGAATATAAAACTTTCATAAAACATTACATATCGATTCATAATCATGTCTTAAAACATTCCTCTTGTCTTTCAAAATCAAAACATAACTTATAAAACATATCAGATCTTCAGATGCCAGGCTTTAGTCTTCTGCCATGTGTCCTCCACTCAAGCCAGCTGTCTCAACCTACTCACCTGCGTGCATACTAAAAGTCAGCTACGCTGAGTGAGTTCTAGTTAATCATACAATACTATACAACACCTTCTTACATACATACGTACTTAACCTCATAACTTTCTTTTATACACACATAAGTACTCATACCTTCATTCTTACTTACATACTTTCTTTCTTACTTACATACTTTCTTTACATTCATAATCATACGTTTTAAAGAGCCTTTCGCCCTATAACCTCACAGATATTATAAGGGTCTGGTCCCTAACGTCACAGATATTATAAGGGTCTGGTCCCTAACATCACAGATATTATAAGGGTCTGGTCCCTAACATCACAGATATTATAAGGGTCTGGTCCCTAACATCACAGATATTATGAGGGTCTGGTCCCTAACATCACAGATATTATTAGGGTCTGGTCCCTAACATCACAGATATTATAAGGGTCTGGTCCCTAACATCACAGATATTATGAGGGTCTGGTCCCTAACATCACAGATATTATTAGGGTCTGGTACCCTTTTCGTAACCATACAACCATACAACCGTCATTTCCTTCTTTTATTAACTTTATTACGTTCATACACATAAACATACATATCATACTTGCCATATTTATAACGTTGCAACCTGACAGTACGTGCAATATCCGAAGATCGTTCACGAACCATCAAGCAATCATTCATACATATCACATATATCGCATATGGCTTTATAACGTTACAACCTGACAGTACGTGCAATATCCGAAGATCGTTCACGAACCATCAAGCAATCATTCATACATATCACATATATCACATATGGCATACACTTATCACTTAGGATAAATGTATTAACAACACATCAAGTATGCACACAGCCCCGAAAACATAACAAGGAATGGGGCTAGAAACTCACCTGGATCCTGTTACGATCGCCGTTGATCGTAATTCCTTTCTTTAACTGGGCTCGGCTAACTGTATAATATTTACACATATCAATTAACTACTACTTCTCGTTTTGTATTTCTATCTATATATGACCCACAACGAACGGGGGTCCGGGGGCAGCGCCCCTGGCAGCGGGGTTCTAGGGGCGGCAGCCCCTAGCGGGGTCCAAGGGGCAGAGCCCCTGGCTGGGGTTAAGCTGCCAGGTCAGCTTGGAAAAATTTTATTTTCGATAACTGTCTTAACACATTTTCCATTAGGTTTTTTTAATTTATTTTCTAAGCGAACTTCACTTTAGGCGAAGTTAAACCTTAGGCGAACTTGGCTTCAGGCGAAGTTAAACCTTAGGCGAACTTGGCTTCAGGCGAAGTTAAACCTTAGGCGAACTTGGCTTTTAGGCGAAGTTAAACCTCAGGCGAACTTGGCTTTTAGGCGAAGTTAAACCTTAGGCGAACTTGGCTTTTAGGCGAAGTTAAACCTCAGGCGAACTTGGCTTTTAGGCGAAGTTAAACCTCAGGCGAACTTGGCTTTTAGGCGAAGTTAACCCTCAGGCGAACTTGGCTTTTAGGCGAAGTTATCATTTCAGCGAAGTTGCCATCAGGCGAACTTGGCTTCAGGCGAACTTATCATCAGGCGAACTTGGCTTGCAGGCGAAGTTCATCAGGCGAACTTAGCTTGCAGGCGAAGTTCATCGCTTGAAGGCGAAGTTGCCCAGATGAAGGCGAAGTTGTCGCGCTGCAGATCTGTTTGCCCATAACTCCTTCGTTTCTTAGCCAAATAACTCGATTTTGGTACCCACGGAATCGTATGATCGGCGCCTACAAATCCCAACCATCAAATCGGCCTAAAATCGACGTTTTAGGGGTCCGATTTGGGCAGTTGTGTTTCGGGTCCGATTAACCCGTCAAATCCTAACCATTTTCAGTAATAATAGCTTTGCGGGATTAGTTCTTACCTTTCCAACTCAGATCTACCAGCAAAATCTCGGGTCTCGACTTCGGATCTCGGTCGGTTATGTGTGTGTTTTGAGGAGTGTGTGGAGTGTGTGTGGAGTTTGGTGAGAAATGAGATATTTTGGGATTTTGGGGGTATTTATATCCCTGAAATCCCATTCTCATTTATCCTATCTCAATTAATCCAAGTCCATGACCCGCTCCTACCCGATATTAATAATTAAAAACGCGAAATCACTAACATAACTTTCTTTATTCAACATTATAAATTTTAGGATGTTACAGCTTTAGGCGAAGTTAAACCTCAGGCGAACTTAGCTCTAGGCGAAGTTATCAGGCGAACTTAGCTTTACAGCGAAGTTGTCATCAGGCGAACTTAGCTTTAGGCGAAGTTGCCAGTTAGGAGAACTTAGCTTTACAGCGAAGTTGCCATCAGGCGAACTTAGCTTGCAGGCGAAGTTCATCAGGCGAACTTGGCTTGCAGGCGAAGTTCATCGCTTTGAAGGCGAAGTTGCCCAGATAGCCGCTGTTTCGGTTTCTGTCCAACATTTCGAGCGATTTTAACACCCTTGTTACGGTCCAACATCCCCACTACGCTTCCCGACCATTTTCGGTCGTTTATACACTAAAAGCTCGGATCTTTAAACTTCAAAGATCAAGAATCATACCTTTTTGAGCTTGTTTGGGTCTTGTTTACTCGTTATCACAACTAATCTCTCTCTCTCTCCCTCGGATCTGCCGCCTTTCTCTCTTCCGGCCGGCCGGCGGTTGTAGTGTGTGGTGTGTGTGTGTTTTGGAAGTGTGAAAGGATAAGATGGAAATGAAGATATTTTGGGTTTAGGGGATATTTATATCCCTTAGATCCCATTCTCATTTAACCCATCTCAATTAATCCAAGTCCATGGTCCACTCCTTACCCGACCTTAATTAATTACGAGAAATCACTAAACATAACTTCCTTTATTCAACATTATAAATTTTAGGATGTTACAAGTCTTCCCCCCTTAAAGAGGTTTCGTCCCCGAAACCTAACTATTACATAAACAAACTAGGGTAAAACTTGCGCATCTCATCCTCGGCTTCCCAAGTAGCATCCGATCCTTTGCGGTGTTTCCATATCACTTTTACCAAAGGTATAATCTTGTGACGAAGCTGCTTCTCCTTGCGATCAACGATCTCTATCGGTTGCTCGATGTAGTTCAATTGTTCATCAACCTCAATATCCATCAATGGCACGTGAGACGTGTTATCAGCTAGACACTTCCTCAGATGAGAAACATGGAAGGTTGAATGAATTCCTTCTAACTCATCGGGTAAATCCAGTTTATAAGCTACTTCACCCACACGATATACAATCTTGAACGGTCCAATGTACCTCGGACTCAACTTTCCTCTTTTCCTAAAACGGATAATCCCCTTCCAAGGCGAGACCTTGAGCATCACATAGTCACCCACGTTAAACTCAATTGGTCGTCGCCGCTTATCTGCATAAGACTTTTGACTGTCTTGCGCGGCTTTCAATCTTGCTTTGATCAGATCGAACTTTGAAGACGTTTCCTGAACCACTTCTAGGCTTCCCATTTCTTTCTGACCAATCTCACCCCAACACACCGGGGTTCTACATCGTCTACCGTAAAGCATCTCAAACGGTGGCATACCAATACTTGAATGGTAACTGTTGTTATAGGAGAACTCTGCCAGATGCAGATGATCATCCCAACTTCCACCAAAATCTAAAACACAAGCACGTAGCATATCCTCAAGGGTTTGGATCGTCCTTTCAGACTGTCCATCAGTTTGAGGATGATACGCCGTACCGATGTTCAACCTCGTCCCCATAGCTTCATGGAATTTCTTCCAGAACCTCGAAGTAAACCGTGTATCTCTATCAGACACGATCGATAACGGTACCCCATGCTTGGTTACAACTTCTTTGATGAACAAGCTTGCTAACGTTTCTGACGAGATGGCCTCTCGTATGGGCAGAAAGTGAGCACTCTTGGTCAAACGGTCCACAATCACCCAGATGGTATCATGTTGCTTAGCTGTACGAGGTAGCTTAGTTATGAAATCCATGGTGATGTGTTCCCATTTCCACTCAGGTATCTCTAGCGGTTGCATCTTCCCATAAGGCTTTTGGTGCTCGGCTTTGACTTGTAAGCAAGTTAAGCACTTACTAACATAATCAATACATCATTCTTCATTCCTGGCCACCAGTAATCTCTTTTCAAGTCTTGGTACATCTTTGTAGCTCCAGGATGGATTGAGTACCTTGACTTATGAGCTTCATCTAAGATTCGACTTCTAAGATCACCATAGCGTGGGATCCACATACGGTCGAACCTAGTTTTAACTCCATGAGTGTTTTCCATCAACTCGTCTTGCTGGCCATAAATCCTTTCTTTCTTTACTAACCCTTCATCTACTAACACCTCCGACTGCACCTTGACGATTTCTTCAAAAAGACTCGGGTTCATGATCAACTTGTATGACTTCACTGCTGCAATGACTTCCTCATTCTTACGACTTAGCGCATCAGCGACCACGTTAGCTTTACCGGGGTAATACTTAATCTCACAGTCGTAATCCTTTATCAATTCTAACCATCTTCTCTGCCTCATGTTCAATTCTTTCTGTTCGAAGAAGTACTTTAAACTCTTATGATCTGTATAGATAGTACACTTAGTACCGTACAGATAATGCCTCCATATCTTGAGAGCATGCACTACAGCTGCTAACTCCAAATCATGCGTCGGATAAGTACTCTCATGGACCTTCAACTGCCTAGACGCGTAGGCTATCACCTTCCCTCGTTGCATCAACACGCAACCTAACCCTTGATGCGAGGCATCAGCACAAACAACGAAATCCTCGTCGCCATCGGGTAAAGTAAGGATTGGAGCTTGCGTGAGTCTCTTCTTCAAAGGCTTCCTCCTGAAAGATCCGAGCTAGCTTCCTCCTGGAGCTTTACAGCGAAGTTGCCATCAGGCGAACTTAGCTTGCAGGCGAAGTTCATCAGGCGAACTTGGCTTGCAGGCGAAGTTCATCGCTTTGAAGGCGAAGTTGCCCAGATGAGGCGAAGTTGCCCAGATAGCCGCTGTTTCGGTTTCTGTCCAACATTTCGAGCGATTTTAACACCCTTGTTACGGTCCAACATCACCCACTACGCTTCCCGACCATTTTCGGTCGTTTATACACTAAAAGCTCGGATCTTTAAACTTCAAAGATCAAGAATCATACCTTTTTGAGCTTGTTTGGGTCTTGTTTACTCGTTATCACAACTAATCTCTCTCTCTCTCCCTCGGATCTGCCGCCTTTCTCTCTTCCGGCCGGCCGGCGGTTGTAGTGTGTGGTGTGTGTGTGTTTTGGAAGTGTGAAAGGATAAGATGGAAATGAAGATATTTTGGGTTTAGGGGATATTTATATCCCTTAGATCCCATTCTCATTTAACCCATCTCAATTAATCCAAGTCCATGGTCCGCTCCTTACCCGACCTTAATTAATTACGCGAAATCACTAAACATAACTTCCTTTATTCAACATTATAAATTTTAGGATGTTACAGCGGGTAACACCATTATCACTATCTGAAGATACTAACATTTAGTACAAATTGTTATAACATATAGAGCAACTTCAAATACAAATATGACAAATACATATGTTAACAAAAATCAAATCACGAGGCGTGTTCTAAGGTATGTTAGTGGTTTTCTTTTATTAACACACTAAATAACTCAAAAACACCTAGTTACGAACAATGTGTCTAGAAAGTGTTATTACAGCTCTACTTTACCGGGAAACAGGTATGTAATCGTTTAAATTATAATATGTACTGATGTTTCACACACATTGATTAATGACAATTAATTTTTATGGGTTAGCTTAAGCAAAGAAGATTATATCATGGAAACAGAAAACTAACTAATTATTAAATGAAATTTAATGTTTTTGGATTAACACAAACCGGTTGAAAAATTACCTTAATTTATAAATAATTAAAACAGAAATATTGTTGATATTATTAAAGAAGAGGAAACGATAACAATTGTAAAACATTATTAAAAAAGGACCTCCATGATTTGGAAGAGTTAATTACCTGTTTAGTGTTTTGGAAGTTCGAAGAAGAAGAAGACGATCGGTTTTTGGCTGTGTGATATTAATGAAGATATTATATATATATGTGTTTATTATATTTAGATGTTAATATTATTATTATAGTAAGCTTCCAGAATATTTACTTGGAAGTAAATATTTAAAAATCCATTAGAAATTTATATTGTATCCTTATTTTTAGAATAGTATATTTATATTTGAAAAATAATTGTGGGTAGTTAATTTCTTTTGTTAAGAATAAACTTGATTTGTTATCAAACCAAATAATGACTAAATCTGTCGTAATATTAATGTTAATACGTTCTAAAAATATATAAATCAAAAAATAACCGTGTTTTTAGTTATATGTGCTTGTTATATAATTATTAACGGGTTTCCTCATAAACTCTAAAATTGTAATTAATGGACGACTGTTAAATATAGTTGATGATTTATGGTAATAAGTAACTAATTCCTTTAAACTTTTAATAGATACATTATATTTTCAAATTTAAGAAGATTGTTTAAATCTATACATTTATTGATCAATATGGTCAACTGTTAACTAATTATATGTCAACATTAGTAAAAATCTAACATTCTAAATTTATTTATGAATTTATTACTTATTTGAGTGTTTGTTACTATATAATTATATGTAACTCTGGAAATAAATAAGTAGTTTATATTTGCTCATGATCTAATTAGTTAAATAAGGAAGATTTTAAGTTTGTTACTATAATTTATTTAACAAAAACACGAAAAGTAAAAGTTAACAAAAATGAATTATTTAATTCAACCAACACAAATAATATAGAAAATAAAATAACTTATTGATATAATTTTTTAACAACCTTAAAAAGATAATAGATAATCCTACTATAAAATAACACTCAACATAAGGAAAACATAAGTTCAAAGATATCCATATAAAATTCAACCAACATAAATAAAACCCAAATCACAATGTCAAATAAACAAACATAAAAACCAAAAACATCCATAGTCAAACCATTAAAAAAGACAAACGATGCATGTAATAAGCTGCGTTTATTATTAAGTTGCGCCTTCGTTCATTTTAAATATCCACGTCATCAACATTAGAATCAACAACTGGTTGTTCATCAACCTTCGTCTTGGTTGCAGACATACCGGTGTCATCCTGACCATCATAAGTATCATCCAACTTCCGCTTGAGTTTTACGTCAACCTCTGGTAAAGAAATAGCCTTCCCATCAAGAGATGAAAGACGATCCGGAATTACGTCTTCAGAGTTTGAAATAGGAGTGAAGTGGTCGGACGAAGGTGTCAACAACTCCTACGAATCAGTTTATCATTCATGTTTTTAGTATAAACATTTAGATTTATAAAGTTTTGGATTATTAAAAAAACGGGTTAATAATCCAACTGTTACATTTTCGGTTGATTTCAGGTTAGAGGATGATCCAACTGTTAAAGACTGATTGTCATTAGGCTGCACATGAAGTTAAATTGAATTATATTTAAAATTAAATAAATACACAGTTTGTTAATGTACATTAAAACATTATTTTTAAAAACGGAAACAATAATCATACCTGACCATGAGCAAGCTGTTTATCAAGATCATTAAGAACGTCCTGGTCATCGGTTAACTTGGTGACACCGTAGACGTCATATGAGTTCCTGATGTTGTAGTCACTAACCTCAACAATGAAAGCAAATTTCTTTTCTAATATAATGTTGAGTTCTTCAGGAAACGTGTGCATCGGATCAACCTTCAAAATAACAATTAAGAAAATGAACATAATAAAAAATCATTTAATGAAGTTCTAAAATGTAAAAAAAGAAAAGTCAATGATTTGAAAATCAAGTTAAATAGGATAAAAGCTGTTTGCGTTTTATTTTATGTTTATAAGATATTAAAAAATGATGTTTTAAAACAATGAAAAAAAAGAACATAATAATATGAAAACTAATAGATTGAACTGAATAGTGTAAATGGCACAAAAAAACATATTGTATGGGAGAATGGTACAAATGTCATACCTCAACATCAGTGGTAACAAATTCATCAGCAGGCTTATTGAACAACTGTCTCACATCAGAGAAACAACGTAAGAGAAACACCACCGGTCGTATCTTGTACACGAATTGGAATTCGGAATCTGTAAAATAAAGGGGACTTATTTTAAAAATTATTGTAAAACACCAGTTTAATTTAATATTATTAAATGAAAAAGTAATAATATTATATATTTTAAATTTATAAAATAGTACCTCGGTCCAGCGGTTACACATTGAGAATTACAACTTGAATTCTTACATTCATAAACCTTCACTCCATCAACAAAAGTAGAAGTAACCTTACGACTACAACATTTACATCCATTATAGTACCATTCCTTGTTACCCAATATATACTTAACGGTACCAAATATGACGACGTTTTTAGCCTATAATAATAACATGGTGAACTTATTAGTAAAATTTAACTCAACATGAGTATTTACAAACACAAATGGTTACATACCTCCAAAATGGTACAAAGATCACTGATTGAATAGAACGGATACTTCTTCAAAAATTCATCCTTAACAGTTAGCAGCTTAGATGAACCAACCGGTTTAGGTACTTCGACATTGACTTTCGAGGATATTTCAAGCAACCTATTATTTCAAAAAGATAAGTCATAAGGTGTTTAAAATAAACAATAATGTATACGTGTAATAAAATAAAATTATAATTAAATAGTTATAATACATTACCATTTCTTATAATCAATCACTTCATACAAGTAATCATTGATCATCAACCTTGACACTTGGTTACCATAAGAGTTTTGAACATAAACATTTTCTGCGAAAATCATATAAACGTATGTAAAGTTAGAATTATTAACTATAAAGAATTTTAAGGATTAGAAATAAAATACTCAATGTATAATGATACCTCCATAGTACTTGACTCGTGCGAATTGGAGGACGATAATGAGATGCTCCTCATTCGGGTTGTCAGAAACATATTTGATAAGTTGTTTAAGATAGTCATCCCATAAGGTGAGATAAATCGTTTTGCCACTGGTTCATCGAAAAGTAGAAGTTAACAAAAATGAATTATTTAATTATACATGATAATATATAAATTATTTACAAAACCTCAAATCAGCAAATTCCATGGTTCTTCGATTCTGGTGTTGTGCCTCTCGGAAGAATGAGTTTTTATTGTCGAAAAACTTACTGACATGACCGATTACATCTGAGAAATAATTTATAATGAGGAATGAAACAGATATTAAACGATCGTATTTAACTGTCGTAATATAATGTATTGAATTTAAAACGAAATTTAATTAAAAGATGCAAAAAAGGATACCTATCGTTCCATTCTGAGTTACGTTCTTGGCTTTGATATCATCAAAGGTAGCAAACGACAATCCATAAATGTGACCTTTAAACTCATCACAAATCGAAAGTCGAGTTTCTGACGTGAAACAGAGCTTATGTGGGCTGTCAACTACACGGTATGTTGACAGATTTGCACCAAGGGAAGCTTTTCGCACAATCAATGAGCGATTCTCAGCAAGCCAAACATCATGTTTCGGTATGCAAGGTTTCCTTACATACGCCTGCATTCGATGACACTGTTACAGTATTAATAAGACAAACATTATTGTATGAATATAATAAGAAAGAAATGAAAAAAATATAAACAATTATTGTATGCATATTTCTCATACCGTCTCATCTTGTAAGATCATTTCGATGGACCAGTCCTCTCCTGGTTTATTGTTGTCCTTCAAACGCCACAGTCTAAGTATACGAACCTTCAGTAAGCAATCGTTGTTCGAAACATCCAAAGAGTTGAACATGGTAAAGTTTTTTGCTTCCATCTTGTTGTGTAACAAAAACAAAATCAATGCAAAGATAAAAGAATCGGTAAATAAAATTTACATGAGTGAAAATAAATATTTATATGTATATTCGAAAATGAAAACCTTGAAAATGAAACAAATATGAAACGAAGACAAAGAAAGTGAGAACTGTGTGAATGTCTTCGTTATGGTTACAGTATATATAGACACGGAGTATTTGTTACAAACTTGGAATTATTAACAAAAATAGGAAAGCTCTAAATACGGTTAATTGAAGGAGAATACAATCAGGGATTTATAAAAAATAATCCTAACAACTTGCCAAAATTTGATATTATTTGTAGAATGTACAACTTGCCAAAATTTTTAATAATTTGTAGAATGTAAATCTAAATAACATTTAGTAAACTTTTTGAATATATTGATAATAAAAATTCTAATACAAATATTCTAATACAAATAAAAATCATAACAAGTTGTCAAAATTTGTCATAAGTTGACTAACAATTGAAATTTCGAATTTCAAAAGTTGATATAATTACTTACATTAACAAATCAGGGATTTATATAAAATAATAAATTCTAATACAAATATTCTAATACAAATAAAAATCATAACAACTTGCCAAAATTTGTCATAAGTTGACTAACAATTAGAAATTTCGAATTTAGTAAAACTCATTTAATATACTATGAATTAATATTTTCTTTGTAACAACTTTCCAAAATATTTAGAAAGTAAATACGGATTTAATTAAAAGGAATAAATAAACAGTAATAACTCATAGGTGATTACGAGTTCACAATTTGAAAATTAAGTTGACTAATAATTCAAATTTCAAATTTAAAAAATTGTTAGCTCTTATTAATGATAGTAATCAATAAAAATCAAAACTTAATATTACAAAAAATATAACATGTTATTCAGATCTTCACAATGAAATATAATGTAATTGAAATGCAAATGGGCAATGACACATATAATGAAAACATTAATGTTAGATTATAAATATCAAATAACACTAAAAATTATGATTACCTATATACAATACTAACCTAGGTAATTTAATTACACATACATAAACTAATAATACAAAATACTAATCTGGTTTAATTAAACATACTATATTAGCAAGTATAATATATAATATACTTACCGGAAAATAAATCCCTTGACGACAGGAGAACCGTCTCCGAATATCTGAATAACAATGAATAATAACAAATAGTAAGGTTCATTACAAATACATCAACAAATATTACAAAATATAATACAAAATACTAAGTTACCGGAAAATAAAATCCAATTGACGGAACCGCAACAGTGTCTTTCAGATCTGATTAACAATAACCATGACGCGACGGCAAAGTATCCGAAGATCCGACGATCTGAATAACAATGAATAATAACAAATAGTAAGGTTCATTACAAATACATCAACGAATATTAGAAAGTATAATACAAAATACTAATTTACCGGAAAATAAAATCCAATTGACGGAACCGCAACAGTGTCTTTCAGATCTGATTAACAATAACCATGACGCGACGGCAAAGTATCCGAAGATCCGAAGATCTGAATAACAATGAATAATAACAAATAGTAAGGTTCATTACAAATACATCAACGAATATTAGAAAGTATAATACAAAATACTAACTTACCGGAAAATAAAATCCAACTGACGGGACGACAACAATGTCTTTCAGATCTGATTAACAATAACCATGACGCGACGGCAAAGTATCCGAACATCTGATCAAAAATAACCATGGATCTACTGAATAGCCGTGATAAGATCAATGATTATTTCGTTATTATAGCGTCTTAATAGCCGTGATTTTGAAGAAAACGAACTAAAAAATTCGTCAGAGGGACGGATAAATTGATTTCGTCGGAGGGACGGTTAAACTGAAGGATATTATCATAATACGATTGAACTGTAGATACTGGTTAAACTGATGGAAGATACTGGTTAAACTGATGGAAGATAATGGTAGAATGAAGAGAAAGGGGATCCAAGGAAAAAAAATTAATCGTAATATTGTAATTCATTTAAAGTATTTAATTAAATTAAATGCATTTAATGTATAAGGAAAATAATATGTTTTTGATTTATTTTAATGATAAGAAAATTAGAGAAGTGAGGGATATTTTTGGAAGGAGAGGCTAACGTCCAATAGGAAGGGGTCATGTAGCACCAAACTCTATTATTTTAATATATAGTAGGATGAGATGATTTAGGCGATAAATGTTATTAGTACAAGAAGTGGACATTGGCTATTGATTTAGTGTAATAAATGTTCCTAAATAAAAATGACAAATTTGTAATTAATAAGAAATTAATTATCCAGAATGATAATGAAAAGGGTAGTGGTCTCATGATTTTAAAGTCAAAATGAGTAATTAATGGCATTTAGTTGGTATTTATTACTCCGTAGTAATTAACTCAAATATATATCTCATTCTTTTTTTTATATTTTAATTTTAATCAAAAGTAATACTGTTAATCAAATATCATTTTAATTAAATACCGGAATATCTTCATACATAACTAGTCAAATGCTTCAAATACCAGATTCATGTATAACTTACATAGATTTATGTATTGCCTACACAAATTCATGTAGCATGTTGATGGCACTACGATTGTGTATATAGAAATGTTACAACTGTAGGTTGTTAGTATTTTTGACATTTATTGTATTTAGTTTTATGTGTAAAATAAAAATAAAAGTTTATATTATATGTACAAGTTTATACATGTACAATGCTGGAGTATTACATATTGCCTACATGGATTGTTTGTTGTATGTAGGTTTACAAATTACCTACATGTATTGCTAGTTCCTTTCATTTTCACCAACATGTAACTAATTTTAACATACACATGACTCATTTACGAACATAAATTGTTAGTTCATTTCATTTTCACCTAAACATAACACATATTTTCCTATAATAAAAGATTAATTTAAAACTATAAAAATTATAATTTGTAACTTTCCAGTAGAAAATCTATTAAAATATAATTAAAATACACTAAAAACATAATTTGAATAAAATATCTATTAGATGATTAAAAATATGTAAATTGGATTAAAAAAGCATTATCAATTTAATATCATTTAGCCATTGATTAATGTAATAAACAAGTGTTTTTCCCGACGCGTTGCGTTGGCATGTCAGTAAAACATGGGCGGTTGTAAAATACAAGCATTGACACGGTCAGTTTCAGTTACGTGCGTTATTGTATCGGAACTAAGAAAAAAATAAAACAAAAAATTATAAAAATTAGGGTGGACCAATGGTATGGCATCGGTCGGTATAACTCGATCATTTGTAAGACCCGACCATTATCGATCCTGGGTGTTGAGACGGTCGAGTATACGCGAAATCAGTCGGTTTTCGTCATGTTCGTTACGGTACCGGAACTAAAAAAAATCAGCATTCGGTCGGCAATCGGTTTTTGTTATGTTCGTTACGGTACCAAAACTAAAAAAACAAAAATCAGCATTCGGTCGGTTTTTGTTACGGTACGGAAACTAAAACAAAACGTGGTGAGTCTATGCGAATTCGGTCGGTTTCTATCGCGTTTGGCACGATACCGTAACTAAAACAAAATAATAAAAGAAGAACAAAAACAAAGTTCACATTCGGTAGGTTTCATTACGTTCATTACGGCTGAAACTAAAACAAGACAAAACAAAAAAAAAAAGACAAAGAAACAATAAAAATACTAACGATAGGGTGCCACAAAGTGGTCCGATCAACGCTTTGCGGCACCAAACTTCTTAATTGTATTATAATATAATAATGGTCCAAAATAAAAATTGCAAATTTGTAATTAATAATAAACTAATTATCCAAGATTTTAATGAAAAAAGTAATTTGGTCTCTTGATTTTAAAGTCAAAATAAGTAATTAATGGCATTTAGTTGGTATTTATTAGTGATAAACTCGCAATTAGCCATTTTTATATTTTTTTAAGTCAACAGTAATATTGTTAATCAAATATCATGTTACTTAAATACCACAATATCTTCATTCATAATCTGTCAAATAACTTATTCATGTATTGACTACACATATTCATGTATAGCATACACAAATTCATGTAGCATGTTGGTGGTATTACGAATGTATACATAAAAGTATTAGAAGTGTAAGTTATTAGTATTTTTATCATTATTATATTTAGATATATGAGTAAAATAAAAGTTATAGATTATTTAGTATGTATAAGTTTATATACGTACCAGGTAAATAATATTACATATTGTCTACATAGATTGTTAGTTGTGTGTAGGTTTATAGTTTGCTTACATGTATTTCACAAACACGTAACTAATTTTAACTTACACATAACTCATTCGCATACACAGGTTGTTAGTTCATTTCATTTTCACTTACGAATAACTCATATTTTCCTACGATCAAAGATTAATTTAAAAAATAATATAAGGTATAAAAAAATAATTTGTAACTTTCCAATAAAAATTTATTAAAGTAAACTAAAAAGCTTGATTTGAATAAAAATCAATTTAGACGACTAAAAATTTAATTTGGATTAAAAACAACATTATCAATAAAATAAAAGCGTTAGTTTGGTGGAATATAATGTTATATTCGGTATCTGAATATAAGTTCATAATGATGATTTTATTACTTCAACAAAGGATCTAGAAATTTTTATTCTATTTAAATATTGGTTTAAAAAATAATAATAATCAGAGTTGTTTGAAGTGTTTGTAATGTTTTAAAGATAATAAAAAAAACAACACAATAATAAAGGATAGTAATATATAAAAGTATATCATGAAGCAAATAATGCACACGACTTATTTTTCAAAACTAGCATTAAAGACCCGCGCGTTGCGCGGGTCGTTGTGTACTATATCAGTTAAGTAATTACACGTGTTTAAAAAGTGGATGACCCACGTCTAGGTATGATATTACTATATTAGCTTATCAATATGGTCCCCATCCAATATAATCGGCTGACTGAATAATTAATATTTAATACTATTACAAAAAAGCCAATTGCTTCACCAAATAAGTATTTAGCCAATGTTTGCTAACTTTACAGTTACACATGCCTAATGTACACATATTCCGACCGTCACATATACATCGTTGTGTTTCTTCTTTATCAACGGATCTTTTCCGTCCACAATCGTCTTCAATCTCTGTAACCACCATGGTCATCACCACCGCCGTGTTCAACATCCCATCTACCGTTGTCGGGTTCCATTTGGAAACCCTAGGTGGCGGAGGTGGTCCGATGTCGTCACCACCATCTATGTTGCCGGGTTCCATTTGGAAACCCCTAGGTGGCGGTGGTGGTCCGATGGCGACTGCCGGTGGTGACGGTGAGGATCCGGGGGTGGTGGCGTGGTACGGTCAAAAGGGTGAGGGAGGCGGCTGACCTACTAATATATTATTGTCAAACTTCTTGTAGTCAAAGTCACTAAGATCATTTGCACGGGGTACAAAGTGTTCCTTTCTGTAGTGTTGTTTCTCAAATGTCATTTTGTTGATTCGCGATTCATCATCACCTTCACCATGTCATATAATGGCCATGTCACTAAATTATCTAGCTGTTTATATTCAAACATTCTCCAAACGTATTTACATAAGCTTTAGGTTCTGACTTAAGAACTGAGAAGCTTCAACCATGAAAAGTAAATACTTTAGTCAGCCCATGTTAACTCAAAATTCGAAAACAAAATTGCTTTTGACCCGTTGGCTAAAGTGGTTGATTTCAACCGTTTTAACCCGAAGTTTACACCCTTTGACACCAATTTGACCCATAATCATTCCGATTTTTGAATGAACTGTGGACACCAATTATGACTATTGATTAAGTCAACAACGTTTACTAATAAAAAAAGTTTTTATGTATAATACCTTAGATGGGGTCCATGTATCTTTGTTAATGGCATCCATAGAAGGCTCCTTGAATCCTTCAATTGCATAATAATATAATGGTAAACACATAAGTGGAAAAGCACAATACAGCGCTCGACTTGTTTCATGTTTCAGAACAGTGGTTCCATCAGTTGTTTTCAGCTGCCGACATCAGTAGTTCTAGTAGAAAGTAAATGAAATAAAAGTAAAAGAACGTTGCACTACCTACGTAACAAAGAAAAAAAATCCGTAAACGTTTAAGCCTCGGATATCCGACATTTCAAATAATGGAATGTCATCACAGCCCGGACATAAGATTCAAGAGAATACTCGTGGCTCAAGTCTCCGCTAGGGCTGCAACATGGTTGCCTCACCAAATAACGGACCGTCATCATAGCCTATACTCAACAGAGCAAAACTGGATTCAACAAAATTAACTTTGACTACAATGCCATAGAACTGTAATGATACATAGAAAGAGATAACCTACTATGACATGAATAAAAAAAATGGGTTGAGATTTCAAAACCTCTCACAAAAAAATTCAAAAAAATAATTAAAAAATTATAACTCGAAATATAAATCAATAACTTAAAACGTTAAAATATCAAAAAGTTTCCTCCGTTTTTCTCGTTTCATTAAAAAAAACCGAGAAATGTCAACGCGTTTTAACCCGTTTCAATCATTTTCTTTTTTTAGTTTGACTCATTCTGACCCATCTTATACATTTTGATACAACTCATTCAACCCATATGTCAAGATTGCCACCTCTACAAAATATGTTATAAGATTTCTATTAATTATGGTATATGTTTTTTTAGATTTAAATAACAAATAAATATATTAATAAAAGAATAATATAAAAATTGGATAATTGTTTAAATAATCTCAACTATCCCCTATTGACAAATAACAGTCTCAACTTAACACTTGGTCGGTGACGGTCCGAACTGAATGTGCATTTGTTTTCAACGGTCCACAACTAACGAAATGCTAACTCCGTTAACTTGGCGCTTACGTGGTAGCATAGTTGTTAAATTTTGCTTCTGTGGCAGCTACATGGCATGTGTCACTTTAAATTATTTATAAATATATTATATATTTATACATATTATTAAAGCAAGATGCATTTTTCACTTGTCAACATTCTAGGGCCTCCACATCAATGTCACCTCATTACCATGTCACCCATTACCTTTTTGAATCATGCCAACTCATCCACTAATATATATTTAAACCATAACATTTCTTAATTTTTTACTCTATTCAACTTTTTCTCTCTTTCACCTATTAATATATTCCGGCGAATATCATTCAAGATTTGTATCAATTTTCCGGTAAGTTTGTATTTTATAATAAACTTTCGATTGTTTATCTATTTATTTACGGCAACCTTATTATTTTTTCCGGTTATTGTTTCTACTAACCTTTTTATGTTTATTCTCATTGTTAACTGATTTTATTAAAATCAGATTAGGTTGTAAATCATAAACGGGCTTGAAGGTGATATGTGGACGTTTTAAGTTTTTCCAGTAAGTATTTCCGGTAAGATTTTCCGTTAAGTTTTTTTCCGGCTATGTTTTATACCTATAAAAATGGTTGCTTTACATTATTTCAGGTTATTTACCCGACTAATTTGTTGAATATTTCATTTTAGTTTATTAATCAAAATTATATTCCATTGTTACGTTTTTCCGGTAAGTATTTCCAGTAAATTTTTTCGATAACATTTTCCGTATGTGTGTTTTTCCAATAACAATTGTTGCATAATATCAACATTAATATTTTCATTTATAATTTCAGGTGAATGTTACGGCTTATACAATCTTTTTTCCAGTAACATCTTTAAATTTCGTTTTTTCATTAACACCTTTAAAATTTTCCGGTTATTAGTTATAATTAAAATAATCCGTAATATCAATATTAATATTCGTTTTTATTATTTCAGGTAATTGCCGACTCGCATAATTTAATTTCACGGAATGATTATGAGTTTATATTATGTATTTATTTTAATTTTAATGTTGATGTATATTTTATTTTGTTAAAATTCATGTATATTCATCTCCTTGTGTTTATAAAAAATAATATATGATTGTATATCGGAGATCCGAGATAAGTTTGATCTATATTTTTTTTCCTGCGTGTTTTAATCTATTCGATATGAATTATCCTATCAATACCATTTATTTAGTTTGACTTTCTTTATTGTTTTAAATAACTTAATTAACATGAATATTGTAATTTAATTATCCCATTAACACATTTTATATACTTTGATTTTCCTTAATTTATAAACAAAACGATTTTAAAGCTAATTTGAATTATTTGAAATTAATTACTTTATAGTCAACGTGAATATCTTAACTTGGTATTCAAAAATTCAAAATTAAACGAGATTGAAGAATGTTAATTTGGTATTTGAAAATTTTCCTATCTTCAAATTAAACTTAATTTGAATGTTTTTTGACCATCAATTAAATAAGTTAATTTTGTATATTTTTAGTACAAGTTAATTTGAAAATAAGTATCCATATTTTACATAATAGGAAACTATATGATTCGTATTTATTTTTTCAATGTTACAATATATTATAATTTACGGATGGGTTAACCACTGAAAAAAGATTTTGCGAATGTTCTGCCACTGTGTTTCTCCGGCGGGTCAGTTTGTGCCACTGCCGTCAGTTGACCGTGAGTTGACTGACTAAAAACGTTGAAATGACCATTTTGCCCCTGAGCCTATAATTAATCCTAAAACTAAATATCCATATTTCGTGTAAAGGGTGGGGTTCAAACCCCCGACCCCTAGCTTGATAACACAAAACACCAACCAGTTGAACTGAACTAACATTTAATAAATCTATACAATATGTAATATATATTCACCATTTGAATTGAAACTTTAATTATGTAATATACTTATAATTATGTAATATATATTCTGTATATATTATATATATATAGAGGACGGTTATCCTAAAAACAAGTAATTTATAGGAAGACTAGGAATAATTCATAGCCATTGGATCATGTTAATTAATTGTTGAGATTTAAAATTATCAAAAACTGTCATAATTTCCTAGAATTACTCTTTTACTATTATAACTGAAATAGTTTCCTAGATTTGTTCTTTCACCATATGTTGTAATGCCACATGTCAAAATTCTATTGTTTTTACCATTCCTAGGAAACTCTTTCTTTTTATTTGAACCATTATATATATATATATATATATATATATATATTCATCGTTTTTTAAACGTTTTTTTAAACCATTTTTATGTAAAAAATGTAACGACTCACTTTTTAGTAAACTTTTCGTCTGAAAACGACGAAACAACTCGTTTTTTTAGTAAACTTTTCGTCCGAAAACGACGAAACGGACCGTTTTTTAGTAAACTTTTCGTCCGAATACGACGAAACGGCTCGTTTTTTAGTAAACTTTTCGTCCGAAATCGACGAAACAGACCGTTTTTTAGTAAACTTTTCGTCTGAAAACGACGAAACGACTAGTTTTTTAGTAAACTTTTCGTCCGAAAACGACAAAACGGGCCGTTTTTTAGTAAACTTTTCATCTGAATTTTTAGTAAACTTTTCGTCCGAAACGACGAAACGGACCTTTTTTTAGTAAACTTTTCGTCCGAAAACGACGAAACGGCTCGTTTTTTAGTAAACTTTTCGTCCAAAAACGACGAAACGGTTCGTTTTTTAGTAAACTTTTCGTCCGAAAACGACAAAACGGGCCATTTTTTAGTAAACTTTTCGTCCGAAAACGACGAAACTGACCGTTTTTTAGTAAACTTTTCGTCTGAAAATGACGAAACGGCCGTTTTTATTGTAATTTTAGCTAAAAAACGACGAAACGGCTCGTTTTCTAGTAAACTATACGCCCGAAAACAACGAACCGACTCGTTTTTTAGTTAACCCCAAACCCGAGCCCGAACACACAATGAACACAACCATTCTTTTATATATATATTACACAATACATAATGTAAGGCCCCGTTACCGGTAGCCCTACTTTGGTGTTGGATTTACTCATAAACGCAGTTCTAGTATCAGAGTTAATTAAAACATTCGCGGAACATTAAAAACTTTCATAAAACATTTCGTAACAATTCAAAACTTGTCTTAAACAACAACTTGTCTTTCAAAAACAAAGTAATTAAAACATATCACGTCTTGAGCCTTCTGATGCCAGCCTCTTATTCAATGCCACGTGTCCCCTCAAGCGAGCTGCCTCATCCTACTCACCTGCGTGCATACTAAAAGTCAGCTACGCTGAGTGAGTTCTAGTTAAACATACATTATACAATACACACAAACTTATACTCTTTCATTCATACTTTCATACTTTAATACTTTCCTTTGTACTAACTTGCTTTCATATCTTACGTTATAAAGAGCATTACGCCCTACATTCCTCGAGTATTATCAGGGCTCGGTACCCACCTTTCTCGAGTATTATTAGGGCTTGGTACCCTCTTTCCTCGAATATTAGTAGGGTTCGGTTCCCTAGTTCTCGAATATTAGTAGGGTTCGATTCCCTCTTCGTTACCATACAACCATACATCATACCTCGAGTATTATTAGGGCTCGGTACCCTTTTCGTAACCATACAACCATCCTTTCCTTCTTTTATTAACTTTATCACGTTCATACACATAAGCATACATATCACACTTACCTTATACATAGCGTTACAACCTGACAGTACGTGCAATATCCGAAGATCGTTCACGTACCATCAAGCCATCATTCATACATATCACATCATTCACATAAGGCATACACTTATCTCTTAGGTAAGCGTATTAACAAACATATTGAGTATGCACACAGCCCCGAAAACATAACACATAAATGGGGCTAGAAACTCACCTGAATCCTGTTACGCTCTCCGTTAATCGTTATTCCCTTCTTGAGCTGTGCACGGCTAACTGTATAATATTTACATGTATCAATTAACTACTACTACTCATGTTGTATTTCTATCTTTATATAACCCACAACGAACAGGGGTCCGGGGGCAGCGCCCCTGGCAGCGGGGTCTAGGGGCGGCAACCCCTAGCAGGGTCCAAGGGGCAGAGCCCCTGGCTAGTTAGTAAAAATTTTATTTCCATTAACTATCTTAACACATTTTTCATTAGGTTTTTAATTTATTTTCTAATTCGCTAACTCCAGCGAACTTATCATTAAGCGAACTTAACAATAAGCGAACTTAACATTAAGCGAACTTACTGTAAGCGAACTTAGTGTTAAGCGAACTTATCTTTTAGGCAAACTTATCATTCAGCGAAGTTAAGCATTCAGCGAACTTAACTCAGGCGAAGTTAGCATTCAGCGAACTTAACTCAGGCGAAGTTAGCAATCAGCGAACTTAGCCTTAGGCGAAGTTATCATGGGCGAACTTATCACCAGGCGAAGTTACAGTTGGGCGAACTTGACCTTAGGCGAAGTTAACCTCAGCGAACTTAAGGTTGGCGAACTTAACAACGAGCGAAGTTGTCAGTTAGGCGAACTTGCTTGCAAGCGAACTTGCTTGCAGGCGAACTTGCTTGCAAGCGAAGTTCGCTTGTAGGCGAAGTTGTGCAGCAGCCGCCACTATTCGTCCTTAATCCCCAAAATCATCATCGTTTTAACGCGAAATCTTTGGATACGATATTTAACCAACTCGCGATCAACCCTATGGTCGTTCTTGAATAAGATTTGGCCCGAAAATGCATAAAGTTCGGACCTTTAAGCTCGAAACGATCAATACTAGTTTAAGGGTTCATTTAATCGAGCCGTTTCCATTTCCAGGTTCATTACACTCATATTTACTATCAAGTTTACAACTTTATCTTTCGTTTATACTCGATCTATTCTAGGTTCAAGTTTCAAGACTAAACGTGTATAAAAATGTAAACTTTAAAGGTAAAACGGCTTACCTTTATACGTTCTTCGGTCTCGGTTAGCTTGCTTAAAGGCTCTAGATCTTGTATCTATCTTGAATCGCGTGTGGTTGCTCGGACCTCACCTCTATTTCTCTCGGCCGAAATATGGTGTAGTGTATTGTGTGTGTTTTGAATGTATAGAGAATAAGATGGAAATGAATGATGGGTTAGGGTTTAAGGGTGACTTAAGGAGGTATTTATACCCCTTAAGGCTCATGGACCTAAGGCCCATTACCCTTAATCCATCTTAATTAAATCCAAGTCCATGATCTTTTCCATATTAGACGTTAGTTAATATTATTAAACGCACGACAATTTAACGCAACTTTCTTTATTTATTATTAGAATATTTAGGATGTTACACATAAACACAAGCACAATACATAAACACATATATCAAAACACCTGAATTATAATCTTTGGGATTTTAAGCGCCGACCCCGACCCCCGAACACAAAGGTAGCATCCGGAGACGCGGCCCAAGATTCCACGTACGGTGGAAGTTAATTTGGTTATGGCCGGCTAAGTTAACCAAAAACCAACCCCTAATCTCTCAGATCCGGAGCTCTATCCGGAGATTAATATCAATCGGGACTCCTAATAGAGCCCGATTGAAGTTCACATTGATTATTAGAACCATCTTGACGGAGCCGGAGACGGGGAGCGGGAGCCGGAGACGGTGTGGGAGCCGGAGACAGTGGGAGCCGGAGACACGGGAGCCGGAGACACGGGAGCGGTAGCCGGAGACGGTGGGAGCCGGAGACACGAGAGACGGAGACGGTGGGAGCCGGAGACACGGGAGCCGGTGCGATGGTGGGAGCCGGAGACACGGTGGAGGGGGCTACGGGTTCAGGTCTTGATGAAGATGGAGGATGAAGTGTTGTGTTGATGAAGATGGAAGATGGCGACGGTGGTGGTGGGTATATATATGTGAAGGAGTGTCGAGGAAGAAGGAGATGTTGATATGGGTAAGGAAGATAGGTGAATGGAAAAGAAGAGGAAGTAGGGAGATTTCTTACAGGGGAAGTAGGGAAGAAAAAAATACCCGGTGGTCGGACTGCCATTTTTAGCGTCAACCTGGTTTTCCAAGCTTTTAAAAATAATAATAAACAAAATGGCACATTTTTATCGACAAATTTTCATTTGTAAAAAGACCAAAACACCCTCCATCTCAACAGTCTTTAACGAAAATATTTATCGGTTGGGCACAGACTGACCCGCCGGAGAAACACAGTGGCAGAACATTCACAAAATCTTTTTCAGTGGTTAACCCATCGCACGACGATATAAACCAGGAAGGCAAATTACAGATTTCTCACGGATTTATTTATCATTTCTATTTATATTATAGTTTACATAAATAAGTTCTTAATTTATACTACATAAATTTGAATTATTTGATATACTTTGACTTTCCTTAACTAATAGTCATAACACATTTGATATACTTAAACTTTCCTTAATTTATAAACAAACCTATTAGAAAGTTAATTAGAATTATTTGAAATTATTTAATTTTATTTTCGAAAATATTAAAGTTAATACTAAATTATATAAATTATTTTTTTATATTAACAATAAATTAATTGTCAAAGTTTAAAATGTTATATTGTTAGTTCAAATATTAAAGTTTAAACGTTAATATTAAAGTAAATAAGTAAATAAGGAAATATGTAAATCTTTAGACAAATTAAAGTAATTCGTTTGAATATTAAAGTTAATTGGAAAAATAAGTATCCATATATTTTTTGTATATAACCATTATTCGTTATACAAATTAGAAATTTGTAATAAGTATTCATATATTTTTTGCATATAACCATGATTTGCAATTACAAATTTATTTATCATTTCTATTTATTTATCATTTCTATTAATTAGTATCCATTTTATTTCTACACTTTCATAATTTACATAAATAGATAATCGTTATAGACAACCATAAAATTTTATAAATAGGAAATAATTATAAATTTACACCTTCAACCATTTTTTCATATTATAATTTACATTAATTGCAAATCATTTCTATTTATATTATAAACAAACCGATTTTAAAATTAATTTGAATTATTTGAAAATTATTACTTGATAGTAAAAGTGAATAAGTTAATTTGGTATTCGAAAATATTTAAGTTAATATTAAAGTTAATTTGAATATTTTTTAACCATCTAGTAAATAAGTTAATCTTGTATATTTTTGATACAAGTTAATATTCTCTTACAATCCATTATTATGTTATTAAGAGTTACTATTAATGTTGAAAATAGTAACCGTAAATTTTTAATGGTCTTTAAGTGAAGCATAATATATGCATTTTATACATATAATTGTGTATTTATCAATAATAATAATTTGTAATTTAATTATGTTTTGACCGAAATCGAATAATTAATTTGTATTAATTGTATTACCTTTGCTTCAAGGAAAAGAAAAGACAGCGGACACATTTTGGATTTTTAAAAAAATGCATATATATTAGTTGACATTTTGAACTTAAAATATGACATTTTAAAATTAAAAGTTAGACCTTTTAATTCAAACATGGTTTGTTAATTATTTTTCCAGATGGTAGGTTAATAACTATAAATTTTTCAAGATGATAATATTTAATTCAAACATGGTTTGTAATAAATGTTTTAAATTGATGTGCAAATAAACACGGGTACTATCTTAGAATAATAAATATTACAGTTATTGATGTGTAATAAATGTCTTAGATAGTCTTTGTTAGTTTTTGTATGTTTTAGTATTTGATTCAAATAAGTTATAATGTCTTATAATTCATGTAAAAATATCATTTATTTATAAGTACAACATTCGCATTTCATTAAATTTATATTATGTTACATATATATTATGTTTTTAAATATGTTCCACCGTGTGTAACACGGGTACTATCCTAATTCAATATAGAAATGCAGTTATCTGTTTCTTTTAAGAGATTTGGATAACTTGAAGCTTGCTAATGTTATAAAAGAAAGGACACGTTTGGATTTGGAAAATGAAGTTAGTGATAAATGTTTTTCAAGATGGTAATATTTAATTCAAACATGTTTTGTAATAAATGTTTTAAATTAATGTGCATATAAACATGTGTACTATCTTAGAGTAATAAATATTACAGTTTTTGATGTGTAATAGATGTCTTAGATATAGTTCATCTTTTGAATCAACATTGAGATAAAAGTTTTGTTGAATCGACAATTGTTTTATTGATTTGAAGTCTAATTTCCTTTGTTTGCTTATTATTGTACTAATGATATAAGTTATAAAATATTTTAACTTTTCATTTATCTTTGTTAGTCTTTGAATGTTTTTGTATTCGATTCAAATAAGTTATGATGTCTTGTAATTCATTTAAAAGTATCTTTATTTATAAATACAACATTTGCATTTCATTAAATTTATATGATGTTACATATATATTATGTTTTAAAAATATATTTCATCGTGTGTAACACGGGTACTATCCTAAATCAATATGGAAATCCAATTATTTGTTTCTTTTAAGAGATTTGGATCACTTGAAGCTTGCTAATGTTATAAAAGAAAGGGCACATTTGGATTTGGAAAATGATGTTAGTGATAAATGTTTTTCAAGATGGTAATATTTAATTCAAACATGTTTTGTAATAAATGTTTTAAATTGTTGTGCAAATAAATACGAGTACTATCTTATAGTAATAAACATTATAGTTATTGATGTGCAATTAATGTCTTAGATATAGTTCATCTTTTGAATCAACATTGAGATAAAAGTTTTGTTGAATCGACATTGTAGAATTGTTTTATTGATTTGAAGACTAATTACCTTTGTTTGCTTATTATTGTACTATTGATATAAGTTATAAAATATTTTAACTTTTCATTTATCTTTGTTAGTCTTTGAATGTTTTTGTATTTGATTCAAATAAGTTATGATGTCTTGTAATTCATTTAAAAGTATCATTTATTTATAAATACAACATTTGCATTTCATTAAATTTATATGATGTTACATATATATTATGTTTTTAAATATGTTCCATCGTGTTTAACACGGGTACTATCCTAAATCAATACTGAAATCCAATTATCTGTTTTTTTTAAGATTTGGATCACTTGAAGCTTGCTAATGTTATAAAAGAAATGACACATTTATATTTGGAAAATGATGTTAGTGAGAAGGTAAAATGGTTGTTAGAGTGTGAGAACTATGAGTTAAATTTTTATGATCTTCCAAACTCTTTGGAATCTGAAGATAAAATTTAAGGTAACACCAATAACTTAGTTATGTAGTTGATTACTCTAAATTTTTTGTTTTCATTGTTTACTTTTTGTTTTCTATTTAAGTTATTAGTTTAGTTCATTGTAGGTTCCTGAACGCGGATCGTACACGGGAAATCTCTAACAACGCAGGTGCGGAATCCCTGCGTATATAGGTACGAGTGTAGATATTGTAGAGATTGAATACACGAACAATGAACACGAGCTATAAGGTAAACACGTTATATTGAATAACTAAACACGTGACAGTAAGTCACTGTTACAGAGAACAAAACGAAACAAAGCGTAACCAAAAACCCTAACTCACGTCCTCCTCTGTTTCGGCTGAAACAGTGTATTTAAACACGACAACTTCGCCACTGGCGAAGTTGTCAGTAACCTCGCTAAATCAGCAAGTTCGCCATAGCGAACTTGCTGATAACTTCGCTAGTTTACAAAACAAAACATAAACAAACCATTAACTATATTACAGACTCGATAACAAATACTAGACTATGAACTACTGACAAACATGTACCAACAGACTCCCCCTTGGCAGTAGCTTCATATCTTGATCTCTGAGTCTTGTAATCTTGCACTTTCACGCGTGCGCCCCTTCTCTCACACAAACCGACACAACTCCTTGATATTTCCTCGCTTGATCCTTCCAAGCAGGAATGTAGAAGATCTTCTTGTTGTTCAGCACTTCCAGATCAGCCTGCGATAGATTAACAAGATGCATCGGGTCATAAACCCGAAGAACTTCTTGTTCGTCCTCATCTTCCATAACCGCCTCAGCTGTCTCGCAATCCACATACCACCATTTCAGATCTGTTAGGACATTCTTGGGCATGACTCTCATTGGTACTTCCTTCAGATGTCGGACTGGTTTATACTTCATAACCATCCATGGTTTTCCGTCAGCCCTCATTCCCCTATCTTTATCTTCTATCAATCTTCCTTTCTGAGGCTTTAGCAGTTCAAACTTTTTGTCTTTGATGGCTTCTTTCCAGACGATCTTTTCAATAATTCTCGCCATATTATCGTTACTTCTGTTAATTAGCCCCAGTCTTGCTAACTCTTTCACCTCGCATTCCGGTAGGGAGTTTAGAGATCTCAATAATCTTTTAAAGTATTGAATGCCGTCGTACCTTTTGATCACAAATAATTTCAACTCTTTGTCGTACAACCAGCATATAATACCTTTCTTCGACTCTGCATAGCCCTTTATATTATACGTCTTTCTAAACATTGTTGGCACTGCAGGCTTCTTAGTTTTAACAAACCATTGAGCACACCCTTCTTTCCAATTTGGTTGCTCCTCCCATACCGTATTATCTACCACATTCTCATCTCCCAAATCTGCTCTTTCAACAGCTGGAATCTCATGTTCCACTGCGTCATCCACGATCTCTCCTTCTTCCAACACATTCACCACATCAATATTTTCTCCAATCCTTTCAATTTCCTCCACGGGCAACACATCATCGTCATCATCATTCACAAAGTCATCAACCTCCTCCTCATCTAACTCCTTCAAAGCATCGATGACGTCTTCAACATCAGCATCGTCATCAACATCCACAACATCATCACCCGCTGCATCAGTTGACTCCCCCTCAGCTGTGGAAGCCCCAAGATCCTGAGAGGTTCTTGGCAGCTCACCACCTGCACCCGAAGGTGCGTTGGGATCATCGTCATGATCTTGTCGTCTCTTTGTCCTCAACTCATCGCCCCTGCAAGTCGTCTCCCCCTGAGATGCCAAGAATTCCTTGAAGGCATCGATAGTTCGTCCGTGTTCTACCAGGAGGGCGGCTTGGATTTGATTGGCTTCCACCAGGCGGTCAATGGTCTTCGATTGTTCAGCAACAATACGCTCCAGCGAAGCAATCCGTTCAGAGTCTGAAGCAGGCGATGGAGTTGGTGGAAAAGTAGCAGCTGAAGTGACCGCAGGTGGTACACTAGGTAACCCTGCAGTTGTTGTAATTGTTGAGTCGACGAAGCGTGCAACTACCACCGGGGGATCAACCAGTTGGGGTGGTAGCGACACAACTGCTGGTGCCGACGCCTCGACCGTAGTAACCTGTGCAGTAGTAGGCAATAGAGACATACCTGACAAGGCAGGCGGAGCAAATCGTACGAACCTTGAAGTCTCCCCCGCTCCAGTGGCCATACCTTGTCGTTCTCGACGTGAGCGTTTCAGCACAAGTCGGACTGCCTCTTCCTCATCTTCATCATCTTCATCCTCATCCACAGCCCTCGGCCGCTTACCCGATATCCTCTCCCGAGTCACCAACAACCGTCTGGCCTCAGCAAATGTTTCATCCAGCTCGGTTTCAGCTACCGAAGTAGCCGCTGAGGTAGTACCCAAAATCTGAGAACCCGAGAGATCCATATCGAACAGACCGTGTCCACTGAAGGCAGCATCCAGATCAATGTTTGCAGCAGCAGACACAGCCTGCGATGAAGTAGCTGGCACAGCAGCAGAAGTGACAACAGGCGCAGCTGATACAGCATGAGGTGCTGCCGCCTGATGTGGTTGGGGATCGCTGAACTCGTCCCCGCCTGCATGGACATACTCTGGGTTAATTAGATACCCGAAAAGAGGAGTATGCCTGGGACGACGCTCAGGGTTGCTCCGAGCGCTTGACGTCCTGCACTGAGCGAAGATACGCTTAGTGACACACTCAACGAATCGTATCGGGCGCCTTTGCGGTAGAGACGGAGCAATGTGATTGATAATCATCTGCAAGAAGCGCGGATACATAGTGAATCGCTCGCGCGCCGCAGCCCGTATTTGGCGATCAATCTCATAGAATATCATCTGACTAAATGAGTATCTGCGATTATAAGTCAGCGCAAGCATAGCCGATTGCATCGTTGCCCCCATTCCGTCTGTCCCTCCCTTCCTGCCGGACATGCAAACAATCAACACATGCATCAAGAACCGCCATTGGTCCAGCAGAAAGCCTTTCCTCCTTTGTGAGTCCCCCAGCGGACCCGAATAACCCATTCTCAAATATGCTCCATCACGGAAAGGAGCTGTGAATTCCGTAGGGTCATCTCTGGTTTCTGCACCGAACTGCAGAGCCAACCGTATATCCTCAGAAGAGAATTGTATGTTTTGGCCATTTACGGTTGCTCGTATCACCGAAGGCTCAGCCCTGCAATCAAGGTAAGCTGTCTTCCAGAAGTCCTCAATGTTTGGCAGGGAGATGGGCAGTGTTGTCGTTAAAGCATGAAATATCCTTGATCGCTGGAGAAATGTGATAATCTCCCTGAAATCATCTAAGCCTCGTGCATCTGGATCTAAGGTGATATATTGGTTGTGGGATGGAAAGAATTGTCGTTGGTCATCACCGTCATTACCACCAGTTCCTCCAACAGCAGCCATATCTGCACCAAACAAGACAAGTTAGAGAGCAGTAGTGTATTCCACAAGTTCGCATAGAACCAAGTGCGAAGTTGTGAGGTAACCAGTACAGGCGAAGTTAAGGGTGAGGCGAAGTTGGAGACAACTTCGCTTCGTCCTTAAGTTCGTCTGAAAACTGATAAGGCATTTGAAATAGGCGAAGTTAAATTCTTGGCGAAGTTACGGTTAACATCGCCACTGGAGAACTTAAGCCGAGGGCGAAGTTGGGGACAACTTCGTCATTGGCGAACTTCAGCCACTGGCGAAGTTGAGGATAACTTCGCCAAAACCTTAACTTCGCCAGAACCAGAACCAGCGACTGTTCAGATTCAATCGATTTTGTCCGATGATTTTCGGACAAAATCGATGATTTATAAGTGAAGAACAACATATTTCAAAGGATTTGAGACGTAAGGCTCGTCCATGATCACGTAACAAAGGGTCGGAAAAACTTGGTTTTGAAAGACCGACGATCCAAGGTCTCGAACCGGGTAAACTATTACGAACGAGAGAGGTAAGATACAAGTGATAACACATACCACAAGAATAATAGTAACAAGAAACACAAGATCGAAAAGACGATTGAGTATAAAGATCGCCGAAGGATTTGAGGTTTTATGTTCGCCGGAAGATTTATGAAAGAGCTACAGTGTTGAAACAGAACATATATAGGGCGGAGTTGTGTCTGGCGAAGTTACGAATAACTTCGCCATGGCGAAGTTAAGCACAACTTCGCCAAATTCAACAACTTCGCCAAATTCAACAACTTCGCCAGTAACTACAAAATCAGCCCTTTAAGTTTGAAAAATTTGTCATTTAACCTTGGAAGCTTCCAAAAAGAGTTATAACTAAAATGGTCATGTCCAAGTAACCAGTCAAAATTAATACAACTTAAAAAATAGGAAAAACTTATTTTACGAAACAAGGGATCAAATTTCAGTCTAGTCAGGGGACCACCATGTTTTAGAAAAGATCCTAACAGGAATCATACTAACTACGTGACTGTCACTTGGATCCGTGTTTGGCTGTATTATGACATAGAGAAGCAGGTTATAAGCATGTAATAACTTAAATGGTTTTCATTGTTTCTGTGATACGGATTAAGGTTCAGTTAAGCTCAAAAATTTAAGTTGGCAACAACTCAGAGGTAATGATGCCTTCTATCTATTCTCAAAGCGTATTTGGCTATACCCAAGTCACCCCGAATTGACTTCGACCCATAGTGTCTGATTAACTTGTAGATACTCGTTGTCTGCTTCCCGTTTTCTTCTTACTCCAAACTTGAGAAATCTTGAGAAGTGTCGGTTCTCGTGTTTATTGTCACTACTTCTCATAAGTACATTTTTTTTTTTTTTTTTTTTTTTTTTTTTAATCACACATAAGAGTTTTCATCGGAGTACTAAACTACTGCAAGTCCCGAATCTGGATCACTGCAGTGTCTTGAAATGCTTTCTTCACGGGAATCAGAACACTCACGGGCTCGTGTATGACTGGGTAGTTGCTTTTCTGCCTATCCTTCGAAAAGATATGTATGAAGACATGCAAAACTCTTAAGGAGTTTCCACATTAAATTCGAGTAAATTTAGGTTAGTATCACATACACTTTTACGCACCATTAAAATTACCATGACATACAATGACTGTTCTAAAGCCTTTTAAGCTTAATAACTTCACTAGTTAGGCACACATAGTCAGTATATATATCATTTTCCAAGGGTGGATCAATTTTCTTTTAAACACAGCAAAGAACTTCTTACGAAGTAATAGACTTGAAAAGTAATTTCATTTCCCAGAATAAAGTATTGAATTCAATTGCCCCAATCATGTCAAAGTCATCAGGTAAACGGCTATCCTGAAGATCCATTGGATCAGCTGGACCGACCACATGCAAGTATGTGTCCTTCTTACTAAGAATGACCGACTAATTTTCAGCAACTGAAAGAAAAACATGTCAACACTGCCCCAGTTACTTTCAGTCTTCCGGTTAATGGCTATCCTCATTTCCTAAGTCGAAAACAAGGACCAAAACATATCCGAGGAGATGTCCATCAAACCGAGGTAACCGACTAATTTTAAGCAATAAAGACTCATTTTTTTTTTTTTTTTTTTTTTTTTTTTTTTTTTTTTTTTTTAAATCAAAAACAAAGACATGGTTACTCGGGATTGATCATCCCATTTAGTTCAATTAGGTTTTGAAATCTGGATTTATCAAACGCTTTTGTAAACAAGTCAGCAAAATTTTCAAGTGTATCAACTTTTTCGATCTTGATCAGTTTCTTCTCAGCACAATCCCGTATGAAGTGATGACGAATGTCAATATGCTTAGTTTTACTGTGCTTCACGGGATTGTTAATTACTGAGATGGCGGCAGTGTTATCAATTAAAATAGGAGTGAGTAAGAAATTCAGACCATAGTCGCGCAATTGTTGCTGAATCCATAAAACCTGAGAGCAGCAGTTGGATGCTGCCATGTATTCAGCTTCGCAAGTTGAAATTGCGACTGATGTCTGTTTCTTGCACTGCCAGGAAACTAATCTTCCTCCAAGAAACTGACAGCCTCCTGTTGTTGACTTCCGACTCTGATTACAACCTCCATAATCAGAATCAGTATATGCCACCAGTTCAACGTCTCCTCCCTTTGGGTACCACAATCCTAGTTTCGGCTTGCCCTTGAGATACCGCAAAATCCTCTTCACACCTTTCATGTGAGATTCCTTTGGGTTTGCCTGAAAGCGAGCACAAAGACAAACAGAAAACATTATATCAGGCCTAGAAGCAGTTAAATACATTAAAGAACCTATTATCGCCCGATACAGAGTAGGGTCCACATCTGCGTCACCATCTGATTCAGCTCCCAATTTGTGATTGACGCAGATTGGAGTGTCATATGGAGAACTGTCCTCCATCTTGAATCTTTTCAGCACATCATGAACATACTTTGTTTGATGAATGAACATTCCATCTTTCTTCTGATCAACCTGCAATCCTAGAAAGAAAGTTAGTTCACCCATAGCACTCATCTCGAATCGTTTCTTCATGACAGCCTCAAAATCTTGACACATGGATACTCTTGATGCAGCAAAAATGATGTCATCCACGTATACTTGAACCAGTAAGAAGTCACATCCTTCTCTCTTCACAAACAGCGTACTGTCGATCAAACCCCTTTCAAAACCATTTTCCAGCAAGTAGTCCGATAACGTTGAATACCAGGCACGAGGTGCCTGATGTAAACCATATAACGCCTTGCTCAACCTGTATACATGATCAGGAAAGTCTGGGTCAGGAAAACCCGGTGGTTGCTCAACATACACAACCTCGTCAACTTTCCCGTTAAGAAACGCACTCTTTACATCCAACTGAAACACCTTCATCTTTTTGAAAGCAGCAAACGCCAAAAACAATCGAATCGCTTCTAACCGGGCAACAGGAGCGAAAACCTCATTGTAGTCAATACCCTCTTGCTGATTAAAACCTTTAACAACCAGCCTCGCCTTATTTCTCACAATAATCCCCTTTTCATCTCTCTTGCACTTGAACACCCATTTCGTGCCTATAGCGTGCACATTCTTTGGTTTTTCGACCAAAGTCCAAACTTCCATTTTCCCGAACTGAGCCAACTCTTCTTGCATAGCTTCGACCCACGAGCTGTCCTTCAAAGCCATTTGATAATTTTTCGGTTCAATTTGGCTTATAAAGCAGGAGTACAAACATTCATTCATTATACCTGTTTCTTTTATGCTTGAATAAACACAGGTGTGCTCATTCAGGCTACTTCTGGTTTGTACACCCGAGGACACATCACCTATAACATTCTCCAAAGGGTGATCTTTGTGAATTCTCGTGGTCGGAACAGCACCGACATGTAAATTGTCTTCCAAGTTTGAAGAGATCTCATCTATGGTAGTTTCAGGCTGAGAGTGAAAAGGATTAATAAACTCATCTTCAGTTGAGGCCGCAGGGGTATCGATAGGGTTTGATGTGGAAGGCTGAGATTTTTCTGTCATCTGATGTTGCACTAGCTCCTCTTCCTCATCAAATATCATCTTCGTCACAACTCTTTCGTCTTCTTCAGCAATTTCCAAATTAGGTACGTTAAACGACTTAAACAGTTTAACATAGTCAAAAAGCTCAGCAGGTCCATTGCTTGGTTTTGGCGGTTGATAACTAGTAATGTCGGTGTTACAAACCACCTCCACCTTGCAAGTTGTCGTATTGAAGACCCGTCTGTTGGGAGTCCCAACAACATAACCGACTAGAATTCCCTCATCGGCTACTTCACCAAATTTCGAGTTAGTCTTCAAAATCGAACAAGGAGACCCAAAAGGTTCAAGACCACACAAGTTGGGCTTCCTTCCGTGCATAAGCTCGTAACAAGTTTTTCCAAGTCTCTTAACGGTTAACACCCGATTCAGAACATAGCAGGCTGTAGCAACTGCTTCAGCCCAGAACATCACAGGAAGCTTTGAGTCGGCCAGCATAGTTCTGGCTCCTTCAATCAACGTTCGGTTCTTCCTTTCAGCTACTCCGTTCTGTTGTGGAGTATACGGAGCGCTATATTGATGCTCAATACCCTTCTGAAGACAAAAGATTTCCATCTCAAAGTTCTTGAACTCTGTCCCATTGTCGCTTCTGATGAATTTAACTGATTTACTCATGACGTTCTCGACTTTTGTAATTAGATTCTTCACCATCTGAGTCGTCTCGTCTTTCGTTTTCAGAAAATATACCCACGAGTATCGTGAGTAATCATCAGTTATCACCAAGCAGTAAGAAGTACCGCCTAGACTTTGTACATTCACCGGACCGAAGAGATCCATATGAAGTAGTTCTAGAGTACCAGCAATTGAGTTGATCGTCTTGGTGAGATGGCTTTTCTTGTGTTGTTTTCCCTTCTTGCACGCTATGCATTTATCTTCAAAGTTAAAACTCTTTAAGGGAACACCCATCACAAGCCCATTTTTGACAATGAAGTTCATCTTACGAAGATGAATATGTCCCATTCTCCTGTGCCATAACTCTGATTCTGATTCGCTTGCCTTTGTCATTAAACAGGATTCTCTGGTGGCCATTTCAGTAGACCTCATATCCATCACGTATGTATTCGTTTCACGTGGAGCTTTCATTACTATCCATTCTTCTGGTATATGAAAACCAGGCTTCAATACAATTGCTTCATTCTCAGTGAAATGGACAGTATATTCTTTATCACAGATCTGCGACACACTCAGCAGATTGTGCTTTAATTCCTCCACAAAATTTACATTTTCAAGTGTCATTCTCCCATTCGACACTGTTCCTCTCCCAGTTATTCTTCCTCCGCTTTCACCAGCAAAACTAACTCTAGCTCCCTGAACAGGTTTTAAATCTTGCAACAAGTGTTTGTTGCCAGTCATGTGCCGGGAACAGCCGCTATCTACAATCCAAAGATTGTTGGCAGCCCTGTTCAACTGTTCCTGCACAATAAAACAATGAGTTAGAATCTTGGGACCCAAGACCAGTTGGTCTTGGATCGATACATCCCGTACCCTGGCTTTCTCAAGTTAGCGTCAGGATAATTTCTGTACGTCCTGTTAGGGAATCTCCCTGCAGATTGAGTGTAATGCCTTCCAAACCTTTGAGAATAGAAAGTGTTATTTCTTGTGGTTTGGTTGTAAAAATGAGGTTGGTTTTTATGAAAACTTGAATTCGTTACATTTTGGCAATTTTTAAAGTTTTCATTTTTAGCTGGAATAAAATGACGCTTATTCTCATTTTTATTTGGCTTCACATCTCTAAATCTCGGTTTCAAAGGACAATCTGCAACAAGATGTCCTAACCTGTTACATCTAAAGCAACATCTACTCTCCATTTTCTTGTCAAATGTTGGTTTGGATGTAGAGGTAGTATTACCAGCCGTTCGTCTCACATAAGGTGGGACGTACGGATTGAGTGGAGAACTCTTTTTAGAAACTTTATCATTATCTCCACTGGTGGGTAATTCTACCTTTTCTTTTGTCTGACCAGATTCGGACAACATATCCGAATCTGATGAGACTGGACTTGATACAGAAATATTCACACTAGAAACAGGCGAACTTGTTTCGCCACAGCTAACACTTGGTTTGACACTAGTAATTCTAATTGGGGTTGACTGAGCAATCTCAAAATCAACAGATTTCTGAACACTTGGATTATAAGTGTAATTATGGTTAAAGGGTGGTGGAACCTCGTGGTATCCGATTCCTGCCCTCTTTGCAGAGGTACTTGGATCACTCACAAGGTGATCAAGGATAGCCGAGGAGTTTCTGAACTGCTCAAGTTTGCGGTTCAGTTCCACCACCTTTACCTGGTGGTCAGCAATCTGTTTATCTCTATCAGCAATCAATTTTGTCTTTTCTTCCAAAACCTCATAACTAAGATCAATAATTTCTATTTTCTCAGCAAGTTTAGTTTTAAGACTTTTAATGTCTTTTTCACAAGCCTTTATCTTAACTTTATAACTGTTTTCTCTTGCTTTAATGAAATGGTGATCTTCTTTAACAGTTTTAAACTCAGCATCTAATTTGACATACTGATCAGTTATATTGGTTAGTTGCTCAGTCAAATTTTCACAATTAGCACAAATAATTTTGGGACATACCTTGGATCTACCATCCTGATCGTTCGCCATGAAAGCAGTTTCTTCTTCATTTGCTTTCTTCTCTCCATCAACCTTCTCAACTTCTACAGCTTCAGTCTCAGCCATGTGTGCTTGTTCACCCAAACCACTTGAGTGTTGGTTCCAGTTGTATTCTCCTGCCTCTCTAGTTAACATGGCATTGATCTCGCGGTTAATTCCAGAGTGTTGGTTAGGCCTAACTTGTCCCCGTTCAACTCTCTCATTCCTACATTCCCTAGCAAAGTGCCCGAACTGTTGACAATTGTAGCACCTTACTTTTGATTTGTCAAATCCAGGCCTACCACCAACAAACTTTCTTCCTGTTTTGTTCATAAAACGTTTTACCCGTCTCACGATCATTGCCATTTGCCATTGCAAATCCATTTCTTCCAAATCGTCAGCATCAATCTGGTCATAATCCTCATCAAGAACGGCAGGGTCCACAATCTTCCCCTGGATATAATTCTCGTATGAAGCAATAAATGAAGCGTAGACTGCAAACTGCTCTTCAGCAGATTTTACACTCATAGGCATCTTGGTGTAATTATTGCTTGTGGGACCAGCTGAATAACCACTTGTAGAGGATTGAGGCTTTGAAGCACTAGATCCTCCAGCAACAAAACATACGTCCCCATTTGAGTTCACAGAAACATTTCCTTCATGTGCAGAGTCAGAACCTGACTCCCCCTTCGAATAAAATGCAGCAGATTCAGGCCTTGAACTTGAGCCTGAGTTAACTTTAGCACCATACATACCAGGGTCTTGTATCTGGTCTGTGGGTGTCTCCTTTCGAACCATATTTAGCTCATACGTTCTGAGCTTGTTCACTGCAGTTTCTAAGTCACAGTTAGGAAAGTCTTTGTCTTCCCTCATTAACACGGTATACATTTCCCACTTCGGTGGGAGAGCATCTAGAAGCTTTTCAACGATCTCCTCCTCTCGATAGGCAATTGAATAGTTGCTAAGCTCTGTCATTAAGTGATAGTATCGGGTGATAATATCATCTAAGGATTCATTCTTCAAATATTTGAAGACGGAGAATTGGGTTTTTAAAAGTTTAATTTTTGAGGCACGTATACCCACGTTCCCCTCGAATCTGTTTTCCAGAGCATCCCAGAGCTCTCTTGCAGAAGTGTACTTTCGGAATGTATGAAGAACTTCTTGAGGTAGTGCCATAGTAATAGCAGCATGGGCCTTACTCTCAGCCTCATACATTTTCTTCTCCTCGTCATCCATCTTACTGTACTTCTTCACCACATCACGTCCTTCGTATTGCATGGTTGGAGGTACATATCCATCCTGCATGCACACCCACATCTTGGCGTCCTGATATTTGATATACTGGATGAACCTGTCCTTCCATGCCACGAAGTCCGTTCCCTTCATCAACCTCGGGGCCTTAGTGGCTGACCCCGCCTCTACCTCCATCTTGACTAAATCTGAGATGTTAATCGCGGACATCCTTGCGAAAACCTGAAAAACCTGAAAAACACAAAAAAAAATATTAAAACAGCTCAGATGGCGAAGTTAAGAATAACTTCGCTGGAAGTTAACTTCGCTGAACAAGAACTTCGCTGGATCTTAAATTCGCTTGACTTGGCGAAGTTAAGAATAACTTCGCTTAGAATGAGCGAACTTAGGATGTAAGCGAAGTTGGGTGGTAAGCGAAGTTACGGATAACTTCGCTTTGGCGAACTTATGAGGTAAGCGAAGTTGTGGTTAACTTCGCTAATCCTTATATCTTCGCCGAAACCCTAATCTCCAGTGACGGCAACTTCGCCTGAATTCAGCAACTTCGCCCGATGAACGCGAAGAACAGTTCAGATCTGAAACTCGGATTTTAACGAGAATTTTGAAGGTTTAAAGGCTTAAACACACTGGTAGGTAGCTAGAATGAATAAACACACCAAAAACTCGTCCCGGTAACACCCGAAATTAAACGAAATCTACACCCGCGTGAAATCCCGAACCTCACAATCGAGCCGAAAGCTCTGATACCAATTGTAGGTTCCTGAACGCGGATCGTACACGGGAAATCTCTAACAACGCAGGTGCGGAATCCCTGCGTATATAGGTACGAGTGTAGATATTGTAGAGATTGAATACACGAACAATGAACACGAGCTATAAGGTAAACACGTTATATTGAATAACTAAACACGTGACAGTAAGTCACTGTTACAGAGAACAAAACGAAACAAAGCGTAACCAAAAACCCTAACTCACGTCCTCCTCTGTTTCGGCTGAAACAGTGTATTTAAACACGACAACTTCGCCACTGGCGAAGTTGTCAGTAACCTCGCTAAATCAGCAAGTTCGCCATAGCGAACTTGCTGATAACTTCGCTAGTTTACAAAACAAAACATAAACAAACCATTAACTATATTACAGACTCGATAACAAATACTAGACTATGAACTACTGACAAACATGTACCAACATTCATAACTAAAAACCTCCAAAAACATACAATAAACTTCTATAATCGTCTATTTTGTTTGTCAAGTTGTAAAGGTAATTTGTTTTTTTTTGTTAATTTTGAAGAAGTTGACGGTTGGTAAATTTGTCTATATTGATTTTGTTATTTATCTATTTTCAACCCATGTGTAACACGGGTACTATCCTAGTAATATATTAAAAAAATATTTAACCCCATGTCACAACCCACCCCCACCTCCTACAGTCATAACCTCATCTCCGGCAGTTTAGTGAACCACCACCACCATCTCCGACGAGCAACCACTGCCTTTTCAAACTCTAATATTGAAAACCAACATTTTTAGGACCCTTCCTTTCTCACCATCGTCTTTTCCATTTGTCTTCCTCTCCGATCGAAGAAACATCACCCACCATCGCTGTCCAATATGCCCAAACACACCACTCCGACCTTTGTTGACGGAATCAGAATGGGAATCTTGATTGTTGATACTGATGGATTTTGAGAGATAATATTCAGATCTTATTGGAGTTGGGAAACGAGATCTGGGACGGCAGCGACACCAACGAATAATGGTGGTGCGGATAGTGAGAGATCTGCGTCGCCTGAAAAATATAATTGAAGATCGCCTGAAAAATGGAATTGATTGTGATGGTGGTGACTTGTGAAGTTGCAGCAACTAATTCTGTGGTTGATACCTTGATGGTGGAGTTTGAACGGTGAAGATGATGGATCTGAGATGGAGATTAAGGTCTGAATTTTCGAGTACTTGAAAAGTTGGAAATGGTTTTAGGTTTACTCATTATATGACATATCTTAAAGGTTATTATGCAATATTTATTAATTTTAAAAATAGATAATTCGAATAAAATCACTATCCTGGTCCTAAAATTCAGATATCCGAGATTAGGAAATTCGAAATTTCAGATGTCAGAATTTTCATATTGGGATTTAGGATAATTCGGATACGGATAACTTTGAACACCTCTACTTGTGTGGAACTTATAAGAGTGTCTCTTCTTATTAGGCTCATGAATCGGTTTTTTGTGGGTCAGGCTGCGTTGAAGGCTAAATCAGACAAAATTGTTAAACACGAGGAAACTTGTTAAAAGAATCAACATGTGTTTTCTTCCGTTTGATTTTGATACATTTGGTTTTCTGGCCCCAAAGGCTATGATTTTTTTAGTAGGGTTTAGCGTGTCGTGTATGGTATTTGTTCGGCTTCTAAGTCCCAAAGGTTCGTTTTTAGTAGGATTGGTTTTGCTATTAGAAAGGAGGTTTTGGCACAACTTGTTGCATGTTTGTCTGTCACTTTATTGTAATCGTTTTAAGTTTAATGAGAAATTATACAACGAACACCTTAAGTCCATTCCTTTTAGGGTCCAATTATTAATGAAATAGTTATTAATTAATTCATACTAACTAAATAATAAATTTATGTTTTATCATTTATTGAAAATATTAGATGTTATAAATTCCCGAACTATCATTACAACATTTATAATTGCTTACAGTTAGGAGACAAATAAAATACGTTAACTGGGAACTCTTTGTCTCCGATACCATGAATCGTCAACTTGAGTTGGTCTTGATTTCTATTGATATTCACGATACTAACCCATCCGAGTGCTACTTTTACTTTCACACCACCCATTTCCCCAAGATTATTTTGGGAAATAACACCAGTGATCGGGGGACTATATTGGAATTCATAACCGCCCACATTGACTTCACAAATAGTACGTAGATTAACCGAATACCGACCACTTCTAGGGTCAAAGGTGTATCCATAAGCACCGTTTGGAAGAAGACCAACCGGGAGGTTGTAGCTTTGTAGAATTTGATATACCGATGGTTCATCACCTCCCTCAGTAAATGAGAATATGAGGCTAAGAGTAAAGCAAAGCAACATCATTTCCAGCGTCTCCATATTTGGTTTGTAGAGAGCCATTTTTTGGTATTTCTGATGGATTTTAATGTGTTAGGCTTTAAGACAAGATGATATATAAATAGGTTCAAAAAGATATGGCAGCATTTATGTATAAAGTATAATAACCGATCATATTAATTATTTAAGTGCAAAACATTTATGACTCACATGTTTTGAATATTACATTTTAATTAACCAAATATGGACCTAGTGTGAAAACCAAAATATAATGGACAAATCTTACTTATTGATGGTCGGTTATTTTGTATATGCTTTAGTTCGTTTATTATTTAGTTTTAACTGTTTATTCTAGAACTATCGATACTTCATACGTTTGTTATTGGATTTCAGGTCACGGGCGTTAAAGTACTCAATATGGACCTGTTGTGACACGGAATGAAGACCCGGGATGTCCAGCACGCAAAATGAGTAAAAGAATGAAGTTTGCTGTTCCAGAGTCCCATCGCGGTACGCGATGGGTTTGATGAAGTCCCCATCGCGTACCGCGATGGGGGATAAATTAATTATTGACTTTGGTCAATCGCGGTACGCGATGGGCCATAGAATGAGGAATCACCAGAACTTTCGTTACGGGAACGCGTCAACACAGTTGAACCCGAACTTTCAGGGATCGAGCCACAACAGGTCGCAGGGTAATTACCGCCAGGGCAGTTATCAGCAGCAGCAAGGTTCGTCTGATCAGAATCGGGGGTATAACATAGACGGTAACCGGGGTGGAAATTCATCGGGTAATCAGGACCAGCAGAGGGGGTCCTCGGTAAATGCGGATGAGTCGGTGCACTCAAAGTTGGATGCATTGATGAAGTTTATGACAGATCATAAGGCTGAAACGAAGAAACTGTTTGAGTTACATGATAAGTCAGCAGGGGCAATGTCAAAGCAAATTGGTCAGCTCGCAGCAGATATGGCAAAGTTGCAAAAGAGTGCAGGTCAACTCCCGAGTGATACTACAGTTAACCCGAACCATTACTGCTCAAGCTCCAAGAAGGGAAACAATGTGCAAATCAATGCTGTAAGTCTTTTACCTCATTTTGAAATTTCTGGTGTTGAAGTGGATTCACCACCCCAGTTTGTTGAGGAGGTGGTGGAAGATAATAGTGGTGAGAGTGATTATGTCGGTCAAAATGAATCAATTTTCCAAAATGAATCAGAACCAAAAACATATGAAATGTCTTTTTGTGAAAATTGCACATGTGAAAAATGTTTAAATGGTAAATTGACCAACATGAGAGATGAGGAGGTGGAGAATAATACCACCTTAAGTAAACTCCAAGACCCAGGAGTGCCGCTTTTATCAATTCAAATCGGGAAATTTAAAACTGATCGGGCACTTATAGATCTTGGAGCATGTGTTAGTATCATGCCCGGTAGTTTATATGATCAGTATGAATTTGGCCCATTAGAAATGGTAAACACCACCGTGGTGTTGGCGGACCAAACTCATACACTTCCCCGGGGCATGGTGACTAATGTAATGGTTCAGGTGGAGGAATTTTTCTACCCAGTTGACTTTCTTGTACTTGACTATGCTAAACGTGGGAATAATACACAACCACAAGTCGTATTGGGTAGGCCATTCCTCGCCACAGCACATGCGGTAATTGATTGTGCTAAGGGGGTTTTGGGAATCAAGTGTGGAGACCGTGATAAACGGTTATTATTGTTTGAAAATTCTACTAACCCTCTTGTTGACAAGTGTGTATCCTTGGACAAGGATCGTAGAAAAGAGGAATGTTTTGTGATTGACAGGATAGATAAGAAGGGATTTGAGAAACTACAGAGTGAGAAGGTGGAAGAGAAAGGTAACATACCAAGGAAGAAGAAGGTTAGACATCCACCCAACCAAAATGATCGAGAGTGGAGATTGAGGATGTTCGGGCCAGATCATGGCCTATCGGAAGACTGGCAACAAATGATTGAAGAAAAGCGTGCTTATAATGAGAAGGTTACGCGGGAGCGGGCCAGACGCCCACCTTGAATGCCATAAAAGTTTCAAAAGGGTGGTAATTGTACATTTTGTATATTTTTAGTTTAAATTTTAAATTTTTTTATATTACAAATTGTATTTCAAGCGTACCATCATAGCAAAAGCCAAGTGTGGGGATACCGCACCACGAGAAAAGTTGGGATTTTGATGCCTTCTTTTAGCTACCCAGAGTGCTTTCATGTTCTTTTTGCTTTGGTTAATCCAGGTACGTGTATATTTTGTTGTAACCAAACTTTGTGGGTGTTGTTCACTATAAACCCTCACGAGACCCCACTCGTCCTCCCGGGCTACCGGGGGATTTACAGGGCTTGTTGCATACGCTAAATGCAATCGTGATTCCTACGAAAGTGAGTTAGGTCTTTTAACGTTTTTAACTAAGTTAACAGAATTTATTATGAAACAAATTAATTTGGCTCGGTAATTGTTTTAATAAAATCAACAACTATTCATTTTCGAAACTCTTAAAAGACCTATGTCTTACACTTGTGAGAAGCTTGCTTCTACACATCTCGAGATTTTGCAGGTTCGATTGTCAGTTTGGTAATTGGATGAGATGAGAGTATACAAGTGTTACGAGAGTTCACGAGCCGACTGGTCCTTCTCCAGTCACGTTGATATCAGGTGATTTCAGTATCATAATTTAATTTTGTTTCTATTATTTTACACGTTAAAAGTGTAATTGTATAATTGTATAATTCCAGTCACATGAACCCCGAATTTTTAAAATTGCTTAATAATCAAAAAACTAAATTTCAACCCCGTCACTTAAATGTTTATTAATCATTATATCTATTTTAACATTGAGGACAATGTAAACCTCAAGTGTGGGGATGAGGGAAATTTGAAAAATTTTAGGCCGATAGTACCTCGAAGAGTGTTCAGAAACCAAAGTTGTTAATTGTTAATTATTGCTATTAATGCCAAGTCATAGGTTTCTGGTCATGGTTGGTTTCTCAGCGTCTCATTAGTCTTACTCACAAATGTTTTTATTACGAGAAGTTGAAAATGGGGTCGTTTAGGCGGGGATAACGAGTCATGGGGACAGGTACACATGTTTATATCGTCAACCCTATTCCTCTGGCACGTGTGTGAGTTGACCCAAATATATATAATACACATATAATATATAGTACACACACGTCATTTGAGTGCTTTCACTAATGTTCATGGATTACGGGATCGTAGTTGGCAAAATGCAAAAGTGATAGAGGCAATTACGTTAAACCTCGTCTGGATGACCGAGAGTGTGGGTACTGGGGGGTTGGGCCTCATACATTATACATATGAGCGTGGGTAATGTGAGGGGCGGGGGGTTGGGTTCCTTAGAAAACATTTCTTGGACTTATTTTTTTCGTTTGTTTAACCCCGACATTATGTTACGAGACGATCTGGCTTACTAGGTTTATTTGTAATTGTAATTGTTTATGTTTTTGTATTTGTTCCATTGTTAAGCATCACGTTATTATGCTTAAAAAAATTGAGAAAAGGACAAAAAGATGTCTGTTTATATTCAGTTATATATTCTGTAGTTCGTTGATGTTCGTTTATTAAAAAAAATGTGAAATCAGTATGTTGATAGTTTGTTTATTTAGATGTATATAATCAGTCAGTTAGTGGTACATTAGTTTCGTTTTTATTTTTTAGATGTTTTGTAGTAGGCCGGGTCGGATCGTTTGAGCTACTTAAATATTTCCCTTCCATACCCTTACACCTGGCCCCGTTACAACCCTTTTAAAGGTCTCTTGATTTGCATTTGTGCCAAAGCAGCTTGATGGATTAATATGTACTTATGAGTGATATTGAGAGCTGAGAGATACTGGCACATCTTTTGCTAGTCCATATATTAAACTGAGAGGAGAGATGTTATATTACGAGGGGTATGAGCATGTGTGCCTTAACCGGAAACAAAGTACACCTGTCTGGGCGGCTCTATTGTTTTTATCATAGCATTTAACCGTATTTGTGAGATGTCAATCTAAAAACAGTGTCAGTCTGGAAAACTGGGTATGACCTTAAACCTTACTAGTATTAATGTCGATAATCTACATACCTATGATGGAGGTCGATGTTTGCTTTAGAGTTTTGCTTGAGGGCAAGCAAAAGATAAGTGTGGGGATGTGATGGTCGGTTATTTTGTATATGCTTTAGTTCGTTTATTATTTAGTTTTAACTGTTTATTCTAGAACTATCGATGCTTCATACGTGTGTTATTGGATTTCAGGTCACAGGCGTTAAAGTACTCAATATGGACCTGTTGTGACATGGAATGAAGACCCGGGATGTCCAGCACGCAAAATGAGGAAAAGAATGAGGTTTGCTGTTCCAGAGTCCCATCGCGGTACGCGATGGGTTTGATGAAGTCCCCATCGCGTACCGCGATGGGTGATAAATTGATTATTGACTTTGGTCAATCGCGGTACGCGATGGGCCATAGAAGACCCCGTCGCGTACCGCGACGGGACTGCAGACGGGATTTTGAGTTTATAACTTGTTTTTTATCAACATGAAACCCTAACTTCGTTTTTGACGACCAAGAGGCGATTCTAGCAGTTCATATAGGCGATTTCCACCATCCTAGCTCGTGTGAAGATCATACATATGATCCATATCATCTATATTGAAGATTCGATTATGTCTAGGCTCGGATAATCGCCTAGAATCGCACCCGGGATGTATAGTTTGTAACTCTTTACAGTTTTTCTCTTGTGGTTAAGAATACTATGTTTTGATTATTGTTGATTGATATATGATTATTGATGTTTAGTATTTCTGTGTGTTCGGTCGGTTTAGGTTTACGTTGGTCTGAACGATCTGTTACCAGTTGCTAGATAATTAGTCATATAACTGTTTGGTTAGATTGAATACAATAAAACGTACAATTACCCTTAACTGAGTCACACTGGCAAGGACCGTTTGATAACCAGTGCCGTGTGTAAAGTAATTGTTGACGTCTAAGGTTTTGTCTGGTTGATCAGTTTTCAGTTAATCGTTGATAATCAATTTGTTAGGTTACATGAGATACTGTTTGGTTGCTTACTTGAATTCCCGGGTGTGATTTGCTTTGTTAACTGTTTACAGCTCGCTTGTTCGTTTGTTGCTTAGTTCTCTTAATTTAAACTATTGCTTGTGTGATTAGCACTAAAACAAGTACTTCATAATATTGAATCTGTTACACGAATAGCATTGACCACATACTCCTTGTGATACGATACCCTACTTGCTCTAACTATTTAGAATAATTAGGTTTTTGATTGACTCAAATGACGGTAATCACTTATCTATTAAAACAAGACAATGTGTACACATGACACCATTCTAGGGTGTTCACCTAGATGCCAAGTTATCGCCAAGCCACATATTCTATTTCCTATTAATGCCAAATCATCTCATTCACATTATATAAATTTTAAAATTGTAAACCCTTGGTACCGTACAAGTAATGCCTCCATATCTTAAGAGCAAACACCACAGCTCTGAGTTCCAGGTCATGGGTCGTGTAGTTCTTCTCATGGATCCGTAGTTTTCGAGAGGCATAGGCGATAACTTTCTCGATTTGCATCAACACGCAAACGAGACCCTGTATCGATGCGTCACAATGCACCTCAAAATTTTTCGTTCCCTCGGGGAGGGCTAGGATAGGGGCGCTACAGAGTTTGGTTTTCAACAGTTGGAAGCAGATTCCAGCGCATCACCCCAATTGTACTTAGTACCCTTGTATGTCAAGGCGGTGAGGGGTTGAGCAATCTTTGAAAATCCCTCGATGAAACGTCCGTAGTAGCCAGCCAGTCCTCAGAATTGTCGCACCTCGGTAGGAGTCTTAGGTGCTTCCAAGTTTTTGATGGCCTCTACCTTGCCGGGATCGACATGGATACCATTCTCATTGATCACATGCCCTAAGAAGTGAACCTCGCGAAGCCAAAATTCGCATTTCGAGAGTTTAGCATACAGTTGTTCCTTCTTTAGTAATTCCAGGATTAACCTCAGGTGTTCTTCATGGTCGGTCTTGTTCTTGGAGTAAACGAGGATATCATCAATGAAAACAATCACAAACTTATCGAGGTACGCCTTGCATACTCTGTTCATGAGATCCATAAATACAGCTGGTGCGTTGGTTAAGCCAAAAGGCATAACCGAAAACTCATAGTGACTGTACCGAGTTCTGAATGCCGTCTTTGAAATGTCTTCTTCACGCACTCTTAATTGATGGTAACTAGATCTCAAATCGATCTTCGAGTAGTAACTCGATCCTTGAAGCTGGTCGAACAGATCATCAATTCGGGGTAGGGGATAACGGTTCTTGACCGTAACCTTGTTCATCTCCTGGTAATCGATGCACATGCGGAAAGTCTCATCTTTCTTTCGAACAAATAAGACAGGGGCTCCCCATGGTGATGAGCTGGGTCGGATGAAACCTTTATCCAACAAGTCTTATAGTTGAGTGGACAACTCCTGAAGCTCCGCCGGTGCGAGCCGATACGGGGCTCGTGCTATGGGTGCAGCACCGGGGGCTAATTCGATTTGGAAGTCGACTTGTCAAATAGGTGGAAGTCAAGGCAAATCTCGCACAATCGGTATGTCTTCGATTCGCTTCTCCTCCGCGGGTTTCTCGACAATATGAGCTAAAATCGCCAGATGACCCTTTTGTAAATATTTCTGCGCTTTCATGAGGGTGATGACGCTTGTAGTCATGCCGCTTTTCTCGCCCTGTATCGAGATGATTTCACCAGAAGAGGTATTGATATGGACTATCTTGTCGTGACATATAATCTCAGCTCTATTCTCGGATAGCCAGTCCATGCCGACAACGACATCGAAACTACCAAGCGTAAAGGGTATAAGGTCGATATCGAAGGTATGACCTGACAGTTTCAACTTACATCCCGCTAGTACATGAGTTGTTTCTATAGACTTACCGTCAGCTAATTCAACAGGAAACTTAGCATCTAACGGGGTTGGAGTTAAGTCTAAGAGTTTACTAAATGCTTTCGATACAAAACTCCTATCAGCTCCAGTGTCAAAACAAAACAGAAGCAGAACAGTCGTTCACAGGGAACTTATCGGTAAACATATTCGGATCGCTGCGGGCCTGGCCCGACCCAATGACAAAACCTCTACCTTTACCACTACTCCCGCCACTGTTATTGCCTTCATTGTTCTCATTCTGCTTCAGTTTGGGACAATCCTTCCTGAAATGACCCTCCTGACCACACTCAAAGCACCCTTTCGTTGTTGCATGCTGTTTAGGAGCACCCTTAGCCGCTAGGTCTCCCCTACAGTCCTTGGCCCGATGACCCAATTTTCCGCATCGCAGGCACTTGATACGGTCACATGGCCAGCATGGTGATAGTTGCACTTGTTGCATTTCGGGTACTTTCCAGCATAGCCACTCGAAACCTGTCCGCCACCGTTGTTGTTATTGTTGGAACCCTGATTATTGAAGTTCCGAGCGAGTTCGGGTTTACGGTGGTGTTGTTGCTGTGGGGGGTTCGATGAAGAGGACCTGGTGTTGTCAAACTTTCTCTTTCCATTCCTAGAGTTGATGTTGTTGTTGTCATGGCTTGTGTTATCACGGGTTTTGTAGGTGGAACCTCTAGGTGGTAACGCACCTTGTGCAACTGCTTGGTCCGTCAGTTTGTGGGCTATTCGGATCGCTTGCTGAATATTAGCCGGTTTGGAAGACGTCACCATACCCTGAATCTGGGGTACCAAACCATCGATATACATCTCGATTCTCTTACTCGGCGGGTCAACCATCCGCAACACATCACCGCCAGTTCGTGGGAACGGATGGTGTAGGCTTCAATCTCAGAACCTACCATCTTTAACGCCCAAGATTCCGATTACGGCTTCAAGATTTCCTCTCTAGGACAATACTATCCTCGCATCATGTTCTTGAATCCGCGAAATCCGACAAACCGTCAGAGAGTGTGAACTAACAGGATCGGAATCATTAGTTATAATCAAACACCAAAAATAAAGTTTTCAAACAACCAAGACATTAAGTCTTAAGTAAAAATGGGGAAGCGTAAATCATAAACCAAAACAGTTGCGCCACACAGGACGACTTAAAAACACAAGTTGTCAAGACAGAAATTAAAAGTAGTTTTTAAAACAATGATGTTTAACGAATGCATGTCCTAAACCGCGCGCCCGCCTCGGCTACCTGAGAATAACATACTAAAAGTGTCAACACAGGGTTGGTGAGTTCACAAGTTTATATAAATAAAGCGTTTGCGTTTGCGTTTACGTTTTGCGTTTGCGTTTGCGTTTGCGTTTGTGTTTGCGTTTGCGTTACCAGATAGTGTTAAGTCAATTTATATATCAATAGGTAGCTAACCTATCAACAAGTATTACTAAGTGTTCGACACCGAAGCTGACTGTTTATCAATTGCCTTGCCCCCATGTCAACCACGACTATGGTAATGGGTTAGCCAAGATTACACCCACTCGACCTACAGTCGAGTTTAGAGTTGGGTGGGGTTTGTCAAACCCAGTAGTACTACTCAACAGTGATTCGCTATTATCCAAATATTAACCAGTTCGATGTTATGAAGGACTTTGGTTGGTTTGTTTGCCACTTAGCCTTACAAGTGATATATAAAAACTAAACAAAATCTACAGCGTTGGAGTATGTTATCTCCCCCAAATAAAAGCTTTTAAAAAGAGTAAAAAGGGGACGTGAAACTCACTGTTTGCGAAGAATTCAAAAACAAATCCGAGAGATGCGCGTCAAAGAAAATCCTCACTAGTGCTCTAAAACAAAAATGAGATTCTCTAAGTATTTAAACTACTATTGAGTCTCTAGACTCGGCAAATAATACCTATGCATGAGATACGTTTCGTGTTTCGTTTGTAAATTATGTGTGACTCGACAAACACATTGGTGACACGTTACATGTGTATACAACTACTTAAGCATCAAATACTAACATTGTACATTACTAGTAAATTATCTCCCCACAATGGCAATTTAGTCAAAACATGGCAATTATCTATTAACAAACACGTTTCATGTATTTTCACATAGTTCAGCAGCTAGTTTTATCAAGACAGATTTCTACTTGAAAGATTACTCTATTCAACAGATCATAACATATCAATTAATTCACCAAAAATCGTCACAAAAGCACACATGAGTTAGGTTTCCATAACTATTTTTATTGTATTTTTATTCCACATAGTTTTCTCACAAAGACCAAAACATTACAGTAAACTCACAGCAGTCAAAATCGTGCGCAACAGAATGATATTTGTTATTCCCGTTAAATGGTAAATTCAATTAATGCAAGAACAATTGGGTTAGATTCTTAACTCAATATATTAACTTCCAGAAGTGGAACTAACCCATTTGGTCTTGTAGTTTATGATATATGATAATTTCAAAACAGCCTAACAGCAGGTCTCCCAAATCAGCCTTGCACAACAGTTTTGTAAAATAATAAAAACAAACTTTTATACATTCAAAAATTACAAACTCGGACTTTTCAGAAACTAGACTCGACCTAGTATATTATAGAATCAACAATCGCATCAAAACATAACATTAACATCGAGTTATAGTCATCCAAACACGAAATAAATAATCTGTCGAGCATTAGTTTTCATCAAAACTCAATAAACAATTAACCTATGAACTAACAATCATGCATGTAACCCTAAATCATCAACAAACAACATATTTAACACTTAGGGTTTATGTTTACAGGTTTAATCATAAAACAAAATGATAGAATAAATTAGATATGAAGCTTATTTACCTAGTTATCACCTTGGATCCTTCAACAACCTTGTAAACAACTTGTATGTGTATGTGTGTGTGTGGTAATCGGCCGAGAATGGTGAAAGGGGGAGGGGCTGCTGCCGTCGTGTAGGGGAGAGGGAGAGAGTGGGATTAGGGTTGGGTGATTATGTTGTTTATATATTTATTAAATATAATACATGTTACAAATCGACCCCTAAACTTCAAGTGAACTTAATTCTAGCATAACTAGTTTATAATATCCATAATAAGAGGTTATACTATGCAAGCACACAATCATATGTCAACATAACACATATTTATACCGAGCACTTGTTTATATTATATATTGTTTGTTCACCAACGGTTTGAGTCGACTCGTGTGTGTCTCGGTGGAATTCCGAAAGACTACTTGTGTAGTGATTGTCATGCGTCATCTAAACCCTAGTTTAAATGTAATGAGATTTGCGTTACAGTTCATGTGATCTTAAGTTTGAAATAACAGAGTTCGGATTAACAGAGTTAACCTAAAATTGACGAGTGTCACATTATTCCTATGTTGAAAGAATTTTCGTCCGGAAAATTTGAGTCAAGTCGCGATGGGTGTCTGAAAAAGCAAGAAAAATTTTTAGTTTGTCATACCACGTGTCACCACCGCATAAGGCGGCGTATTATTACGGCGCCGCGGTACGCGACGGGTCCTAAGGAACCCATCGCGTACCGCGTTGGGGACAAAAATTGGCTATAAAAGGGGGTTGACGGGCATGAGCTCAAATCATCCCAAAAACACCTTCCTATACACACACATAGCATTGGAAAGCGTGCCCTATCGCCGTAGCAAGCCGACGTGTTGTTTTCTCGTAATTCGTGCAAGAAACGAAGTTATAATCACGTAGTAATCACATAAGCGAGTAGATCAAAATCTTGCCTTTTTCTTATTATCAATCTAAGCATCCGAATTAAGGTAGGAGTTATGTTTAAGTTATTTGAATTATAGCTTAGACTATCAATCGAGGCTATGGCCTTTAACCTTGATCGTATTTTACAAACATTCATTCACAATCAAGTTTTCATAAACGTTACTTCATGTCGAAGTAATGTTAAACGAAAGATATATTTTGACGGGCATGTAGTAACTGGAAGGGGGATATCACCAGTAGTAAGTTTCTTGCATAAGGAAAAGTAATTCGCATAAATCCCAATCAACCGAGGGACCCGTTTACTTACCTGGAGAAACTTACCAACGTGATAAAACCTATTAGGCCAAAGCATGTTATATCAAACGTCACATAAAACAAGTGTTTTCATTCAAAATCAATGATAAACGATTTCAAGGTTAAGCTTACAATCATAGCTTAACATCATTCAAAACATTCATATGAACCTGTTTATGTATAGGTTAAGTATCATTCACAATCAATCAATCAGTCAAGGTTTCCAACACCGACGATACAGGTGAATACATTCAAACCTTTTCAATCAGTCAAAACATATTTATACTCAATGAGACGAACAGGTGTTTGTCTTAACGAGTCAATCAATGTCTACATGAGATCGAGTAATCTCTAAAACGTTATAATACAAAGTAGAGTATAATATCAACTCATACCGAATACGCATGTGTATGGATCCAAACATAACTGTTAAAGCTCAATCAATCAATCAATCAAAGGCAATGAAGCCACGAGCTTAAACGGTCATGACCAGTTCTCAGTTTAGGGCCGTTTGGCTCGGGGAATACCATTGTGTGTAGGGCAGTGGTACATATACCGGAAGTAGAAATGCTTCCGCTGAGATTGTCAAGAAAACTATATTTGTATTGTAATCGTCATTCAAAATGTTTTATTGAGTCATACGTGTTCACCAGCATATAGCTGACGTATTTTTCCAACCCATTGCAGGTAATTAAGCATAAGTAGCATTAACAAGGATTGGATTCTTAATGAAGATAGAAGCGCGTACAAGATGGCTCCGTTTTTATATAAAATCCTTGTAATATGAAAACATATATTTTGTAAACCAAAACTCGGGTATTTAATTCCCGAGTAAATTTTCAATGTAAATTAATATTATATTCAACCTAAAGTGTTCCGCTAAAATTAACCCATAAACTCTAATATATTTACAAAACAGGTACCAACTTGTGGTCACACGCCTAGGCCCTAAGTCAGGGTGTGACATATACCATCATTGGTAATTCCATTATTAGGTGATATCAATTGTTATCGATTTTATTGGTAATTGTTCCAGTTACTAACCAAAATATAATTTCTTATTTTACCAGTCATTTTTTCTGGTTAGTAATCAACTGTTATATGTTGATATCAATTTCAGGTTATAACTCCCAATTTGGTTGAATAGTTAATGCCATTGATGGAGTATTTGCTGCAAAAATGGCTTTGATTGAGTGTTGATGTTATTTTACGACTATTATTGTATTTATGTATTCTACACAATTCATGTAATTTAATTGATTTAGACATCATCAAAATTCTATCGTTGTTGGTCAAATCCATTTAATATATTTCCAGAATTTTGATTCTTTGTCAAATTCGATTTTATATATTTCCATGATTTTAATTACATAAATACAATAATAAAGTTTCCATGATTTTCACTTATTTCCACGTTTCCATGATTTTCATTATTGGTCAAATTCTACTTAAAAATTTCTTCAAAAGTTTCCTGTATTAAGTGAAGTTATTAATTTTTATTTGGTTAGTTTCATATGATGACCATTATTAAATGAAAAATGTAATGACCATTTTAGTTCACGTAAATCATTGCAAATGAAATTACCTTTAATTCAATTTATGACAGTTGATTTTTGTATAAAGATATTTTAGGTAATTAATTAATTTACAATTTGATTTCCGTTTACTTAATTGTGAAAGTTAAATTAAATTACTTAATTGTGGAAGTCAAATTAAATTATTAACGTTGTCCAAAACACCCGGGTAATTATGAAAGTAAAATTAAATTATATAAACTCAAAATTATTTTAATTCACACTAATATTATTGCTACAAAGATTTTTGTATTTTAATAATGATTTCAAATATTATGATAACTAATTATCATTTGACCAAAATGTATTTTAATATAATATCAACATTAATGATATTATATTTTGCCAACTTTAAAACCATTTATACTTTCTATATATGTAATTAGTTTGAATTTAAGTTTTTGCAATATATGTTGTCCACTAATTAATTTATTAGTTATGACGTTTATTTAAAATCAATTTTGGAGGACATTTATGACAAAATTAGATGTTTTACTTTTTCAATAATTCTTAAAGCGGATTTTTCAACGTTTACGTATTACATATAATAATTTTCAATTTTATTATATTTTCATTCGTAGAGAAAGTTTGTCTCAAATTCCTAAGGATCAGCTGTCAATCGTGTGTTTATTGACGACTATATGTTTGAATTTGAAGATTACAAAAACGAGTATCATAAAAAACTATGATAGTCATTTATTATATATATATATATATATTGTTTATATTTGTCGTCAGTTATACAAATAAAATTTTTGTCATGTGTAGCTTGTTTGGATTGCTAAACGACAATCAAGCTCACGTTCAGAGGCCAATCACTTCCAAAATATGTATAAGACAATACATTTTTATGTTGATTTCATTAGAGTATTATGTTTTAATTAACATATGTGTTATATGTACTAAGGGTGGCAAACCCAACCCAAATGGGTTGTTTTGGGTCAAGATGGATAAACATTAAAAGTAAAATGGGTTATGATAGATCATAAAAATTCTACAAGTGGGCCAGGATGGGTTGGAAATATACAAGTGAGTTTCATTTATAGGTTAAAATGGGTCAAAATAAAATATCCATGTTATCCAAAATTTATCTATTTCAAAATACCCAAACTATCATGTGCGAAACAAAACTCATCTGAAACCCAAAAAACGATCAAAACGAAACAAAAACCCCGAACTGACTAAAACGAAACAAAAATGAAACTGAACCGAAATAGAAAAACGACCAAAACGAAACAAAAAAACGAAATGAAACCGAAAAAATAACAAAATCGAAACAAAAAAAAGCGAAATCAACCGAAAAGCTAACCAAAACTAAACAAAACCACCGAATCGACCAAACCGAAACAAAACTGAATCGAAATAGAAAACCGACCAAAACGAAACAAAAAAAACGATATGAAACCGAAAATTTGACCAAAACGAAACAAAATAAAAAAGCGAAATGCAACTGAAAAGCGGACCAAAACAAAACAAAAACACCGAACCGACCAAAACGAAACAAAAAACTGTAAGGCCCCGAACCCGGTAGCCTTACTTTAGCGTCGGATTTACTCATAAACACAGTTCTTACAAATCAGAGTTCATTAAAACTTTCGCGGAATATAAAAACTTTCATGAAACGTTACAACAATCCAAAACTTGCCTTAATTAAACATTCTTGTCTTTCAAAATAAACGTCAATTACATTAAAACATCTTGAGTCTTCAAATGCCAGTCTCCTATTCGCCCACCATGTGCCCGCTCAAGCTAGTTGTCTCATTCTACTCACTTGCGTGCATACTAAAAGTCAGCTACGCTGAGTGAGTTCTAGTTAATCGGACGCCATACAATACATACACATACATACATATCCGAAGATAGATATCCATACCTAACTAGTTACCCTTCTGTTCTACATACATACTTACTACCATACATACATACATATCTACAATCACTAACCTCAGTCTACCGAGAGTACGTTCATAGTCCGCCGTCTATACCTGTACTCAAGGTCATGAACACGTAAAAGGTCCGCAGTCCTTACCTATGTTCACCATTTATGGTACGTTCAAGGTCCGCAGTCCTTCCCTATACCATCCTACATCCACAACACGTACAAGGTCCACAGTCCTTCCCTATGTTGCAACCTAAACCATAGCACGTACGAGGTCCGCAGTCCTCACCTATGCTACCACAATACAAATACAGCACGTATAAGGTCCACAGTCCTTTCCTATGCTGATGCCTATCTATAATACGTATAAGGTCCGCAGTCCTTAACTACGTTGTCGTCTATTATCTGTAACACGTATAAGGCCCACCGTCCCTATCTACGTTTACATCTATCATCTACTTTACGTATAAGGCCCGCAGTCCTTAACTACGTTGTCGTCTATTATCTGTAACACGTATAAGGCCCACCGTCCCTATCTACGTTTACATCTATCATCTACATTACGTATAAGGCCCGCAGTCCATAACTACGCCATCACCAGCCGAGTCTATGTCCGACAAAAGCTAGAGGGATTTGCCATCCTAACTTACTATGTCGAACGTAGAACTCACATACCATTCGTGTACCTGTATACACATACTTCACATATACAATAATTACATTATAGCATAAGAACACTCTAGGCGTTCTTTACATAATTCATTTAACAATCATACCTCTTGTCGATACGTGCAATATCCGAAGATCGTTCACGCCCCGACAAGTATTCATTGTAATGTTCATACATCTTCGATATATAATATTCGTACCTTTATTTTTGACCTGACAGTACGCGCAATATCCGAAGATCGTTCGCGTACCGACAAGCAATCATTCATATCCATCACATATATCACATATGGCATACACTTATCACTTAGGATAAATGTATTAACAACACATCGAGTATGCACACAGCCCCGAAAACATAACACATAAATGGGGCTAGAAACTCACCTGAATCCTGTTACGCTCTCCGTTAATCGTTATTCCTTTCTTGAGCTGTGCACGGCTAACTGTATAATATTTACATGTATCAATTAACTACTACTACTCATGTTGTATTTCTATCTTTATACAACCCACAACGAACGGGGGTCCGGGGGCAGCGCCCCTGGCAGTGGGGTCTAGGGGCGGCAGCCCCTAGCAGGGTCCAAGGGGCAGAGCCCCTGGCTGGGGTCGAAGTTAAACTGTCTTAACACATTTTCCATTAGGTTTTTAATTTATTTTCTAATCGAACTTGACTTTAGGCGAAGTTAAACCTTAGGCGAACTTAGCTTTAGGCGAAGTTAAACCTTATGCGAACTTAGCTTTAGGCGAAGTTAAACTTTGAAGGCGAATTTACCAGTTTGCAGGCGAAGTTATCAGTTTGCAGGCGAAGTTGCCCAGTTCGCAGGCGAAGTTGCCCAGTTCGCAGGCGAAGTTGCCCAGTTCAGCTACGGGTTTGGTTTTTATCAAGCATTTTGGCGATTTTAATACCCTTGTTATGGTTCGACATCACCCACTAACGTTCCCTAACCATTTCGTTCGTATATATATCCCGTATATACTATAAAGCTTGGATCTTTAAGCTTAAGGACATTCAATAAAACATAAACTTTAAAGGTCAAGAACATACCTTTTGTGCTCATTTGGATCTCTTTTAACTTGTTTAATCACAACTAATCGTTTACTCTCTCTCGGATCTTGCCCGTTTCTCTCCCTCGGCCGCCGGCCGTATATGGCGGTGTGTGGTGTGTGTGTGTTTTGGAGTGTGTAGAGATTATGATGGAAATGAAATGAGGGTTTTGGGTTTTAGGTTGGTTTAGGGGATATTTATATCCCTTAAAGCCCATGGACCTAAAGCCCATTCTCATTTAACCCATCTCAATTAATCTAAATCCATGATCCGTTCTTTACTCGATATTAATTAATTAATAACGCGGAAATCACTAAACGTAACTTTCTTTATTCAACATTATAAATTTTAGGATGTTACAAAAACCAAATCGACCAAAACAAAACAAAAAAACCAAAACGAAACTGAACCGAAATAGAAAAACGACCAAAACGAAACAAAAAAAAAACGAGATGCAACTTAAACCTGACCAAAACAAAACAAAAACATTGAACCGACCAAAGCGAAACAAACAAACTGAAATGAAACTGAACCGAAATAGAAAAACGACCGAAACGAAACAAAAAAAACGAATTGAAACTGAAAAACTGACCAAAAGGAAACATAAAAAACTAAATGCAATTTAAAAACCGGACCAAAACGAATCAAAAACACCGAACCGACAAACGAAACAAAAAAACTGAAACGAAACTAAACCGAAATAGAAAAATGACCAAAACGATACAAAAAAACCGATATGAAACCGAAAAACTGACCAAAGAGAATAAAAAAAGCGAAATGCAATAAAAAAGATTACCAAAACGAAACAAGAAAACTGAAACGTAGCCGACCAAAATAAAACAAATGAATCGAAACGAAACAAAAAAAAAAAGAAATGAAACCGAAAAAACTAACTAAAACAAAACAACACTGAAACCGAAAAAACCGAGAAATCGAAACCGAAGTCATTGAAACCAAGCAGATACCGAAACCGACCGAAATGAAAAAAAACAAAACCTAACCGAAAAAAACCTCGAAAAAATCGAAATTGAACCGGAACAAAAAGTTTTTTGTTTTTTTTTTGTTTTTTTATGAACGAGGAGGATAGGGAAAACATTTTAGTTATTTTACATTTTGCATTTTTTATTTATATTTTTGAGTTATTGTTATTTTAATAGTTTTTTTGAGTATTTTTTTTAGGGGTTTTTAAAACCCTTTGTATGTCAATCTTCACTTGGGTCAAGATGGGTTAGTTTTATCAATCTTGACCTATATTCATCCTAACTCTCTATTTTAAAAATCAATCCTGACCCATACCCATCATGACCCATCACCCAAATCCAACCCAACCCACTCCTATTGCCACCTCTAATATGTACCCATTTTATAATTTATAAACATGTTTTAAATTTCATTTATATCTGAACGTCTTTGTATGTTTTTGTATTTGAATTAAAATAATAATTTAATATCTCGCAATTTATGTTAAAGTATCTTTTTTATATAAATATGACATTTGTATTTTACTAAATTTATAATATATACATGTTAATATGTTTTAAATTTTCATAAATATGACGTTAGAAATATGCTCCATCCGTATGTAACACGAACACTATCCAAGTACTGTAAAAAAACCAACACACGTTCTGTTTTACTCACAAAAATCCCTCAACAACTTTTCACACGTTAAATTACAACAACATGTTAAATTTGAAAAAAAAAATGACATAACCTATGAAAACAATTATATTATTATTATTATTATTATTATTATTATTATTATTATTATTATTGCTTACGTGTTTGAATTCAGAAATCGTTTGTGAAGGAAAACAAAGCAAACGAATAGGTGTGTTACGAGGTATGTCATATTATTTCACAAAAATGTTTTGCACAACTTGAAGAACTATAATAACTTGGCACGAGTTGCATATTATTTGCATGTTGTCAATTTTGGATGATATCTATTGCTGGTAGTTGATGCAATTTTTTTACTTTGTTTTACATGAGTAATATCCTAGTTTCTTACTATTTACTTTATGTGTCAATTATTCTAACATGCGATTATTATTTAGCTATTTGTAGTGCAATATATTGTTAAAGTTGTGATATTGCTTTCAATTGAATTCACCGGAGACTTGGAGTTAAAGGTCGCCTGAGAGGGACGGCTACAATGGAAGTCGTCGGAAAGTAAATGACAACGCAGGAGACGACAAACAACATTTAACTTTTACGACGTTTTCAGAAAAAGATAAAAAGAAGTATTGAATTACCATTTTGTTCTCCTAATATGCTTTACATGTAATATAGATTAGATAATGAACTATTTCAATTATGCTCTAAGTATGTAGTTTGAATGTTAGAATCACTTGACTCACATGTATAGTATGTAGTTTGGATGTGAGAATCACTTGCCTCACATGCTAAGTATGTATGATTCACATAAGCTTCTTTCTTTTATGTATGTATTACAAGTCAACTAACCAAAGTATGAAAATTACCTTTCATTAATGGGTCAGTAACACGTAAACTCAAAATCTAATCTCATCCATGTAATCTTATTTGTTATTCTAGTTAGCCCAACACATATAACATATAATAGAAGCCCAAAAAAGGTGGCCTACAATCCAATCTAATCTATCAACACATAATTTAGCCATTTATGGGCTTGGTGTTCATAAACCCTAACTCACTCGTTTTCTTCCACCACCGCCGCTCGCCGTCATGGTACTCTCATTACGCCGGAAACCCAACAATCTTTTTCCGTTTTCTTTAACTTTATATACTTAATAATAATAATAATAATAATTATTATTATTATTAGGGTATAGATCTTGTTGCCGGTGGAAAGAGCAAGAAGACAAAACAGAACGCTCCTCGGTCCGATGATATCTACCTTAAACTTCTCGTTAAGGTTGTTATTATAGACAATTACATTACCCTTGGTTTGTTTGTTTGTTTGTTTGTTTGCTTTCATTTTTATTGGGTTGTTTAATAAGTATTTGTGAATGAAAAATGGATCAGCTTTATCGGTTTTTGGTGAGGAGGACTGGAAGTAACTTCAATGCAGTGATTTTGAAGAGGTTGTTTATGAGCAAAGTCAACAAGCCTCCAATTTCTCTATCCAGATTGATTCGGTACATGTCGGGCAAGGTATACTTATTATTCAATTCAGTTTATGTGTTATGATATGTTTTTTGTTGTTCATGTATGATTGATAATTTGATATAGTTAATTAATAGGCATTGATGTATGTTATGAATGAATGAACTGGATTGTTTGTTATTTATATCTTGTTATGAAGTTTTGATGTTTATATATGTTGGTTTATTAGGACGATAAAATTGCTGTGGTTGTTGGCACGGTAACGGACGATGTTAGGGTTCATGAAATCCCGTGTCTCAAAGTCACTGCTTTAAGGTTTACCGAGACTGCACGTGCACGGATTGAGAAGGCCGGTGGAGAATGCTTGACCTTTGACCAGCTAGCTCTGCGAGCTCCTCTTGGCCAGAACACCGTATGTTACACCTTTCATGTTTAACCAATCAATTCATTTTAACTAAATATTCAAAATGTACAAGTTCGGTGGGCTGCGTATCGGGTTGACCGGGTCAAAACAGACCTTTTGGGTTTGATTGTATTGACTGAAACATATTTCTCCAAAATTTTGGTGTTTTTTTGTATTCGAAAAACTAGTGTCAGATTTGATGATAAAAATCAGACAATTTCAAATACAATCTGATTGTTAAACAAAATGATTTAGGGAGTTTTATGCCAATAATTTATTTGTTTGACCAGTTATGGTAATACATAACACGAATAGACTTGTTTACCTTATTGACCATTTGACCCTTTAGAGATAGTATGCAGCCTGAACCAATCCATTTTCAGTATTTTTTTTGTTTCGAAAAATGTAAAAGGCATACTTTTAGAATTTTAAAATGAAAACATAATGTATTTTTGTATAAAAAATTTAGCCTTTGCGGCTAGTTTTGTATTTAGTTTACCTAGGTGCAAACAAGCCGAGCCTGAGTTCAACCATGCTCAAATTTGGCTCATGAGTGGTTTTTTCAAGCTCGAGTTTAGCTTGTTTCTTATTTGTTAATTAATTTATATACATATACTACAATATTATACATAATAATATTTTATTTTAAAAATATTTATCTAATATTTCTAATAAAAGTTATAAAATTTAATAGGCTTGTTTTGGTTCGTGAGCGAGCTGAAACTCGAGCTTCAAAAGTGAAGCTCAGGCTCATTTGACAAGTATACTTATTTTTAGGCTCGGGCTAGGTCTTGATCTCGTGCTTAAGCTTGTTTAAGCTCAACTTGATTTGAATTTTCAGCGAACCGATCTCGAGTAGCCCACAAGCGGCTTAGTTTGTTTACATCTTTATCTGTTTTACCCGTTAGTTTTCAGTATACATGATACTATTATTTGGATGAATGGTGTAGGTTCTTGTAAGAGGTCCAAAGAATTCCCGTGAAGCGGTTAAACATTTTGGAAAGGGTCCGGGTGTGCCACATAGTCATACGAAGCCGTATGTGCGGTCGAAAGGAAGGAAGTTTGAGAAGGCTAGAGGAAGAAGAAACAGCAGAGGGTTTAGAAACTAAGCATTTTCAAATACTTTTATATTGCTGTTTGAAGCTTGAATCAGAAATTTGCTATTAGAATCTTTCTTGTGGCATGGTGTTTATGAATTCTATATTATATATTGTGATTGCTTTGTCATTTCACTATAATGTTTTTTCTTAATTGCTGAAAGAGTTTTTTAATGCTGTGTCTATTTTCTGTTACTTTTTATGAATAAATCACTCGACGTTTAATCCGATGGGGTCTTTTAGTTTAATCGACGATAACAAAAAGGCATGTTTTGCTACAGGAAACCAACACAAATTTGGTCGGTGTCGACGGCATCAACACTTAACCGTAAAAATAGATGGCGGTTGTTATCGACGGTACCAACGCTAAATTATAGGCTAAAACTAAATTTAACAAAATAGAAAAAGAAATTTAAAATGAAACTAATGTACTACTAATTCATCTGATCATCTTCATTCCACACTAAGAACCGCACTACACCAAGCTAATAATAACAATTAGGGTTGTCACATTTACCTGAAATCCAACCTGAAAAAACCCGTACCCGAACTAGAACTAACCCGACATGAAGAACCCAAACCCGAGAAAAGACTAACCCGAACCCGAACCGAAGTAATTCGGGTTGGTTCTCGGGTTTGATTTATAAGTTTCGGTTTAACCCGAATAAATTTTTAATTTTGAAATTAAATTGTTTTTAGGGTATAATATGCTAAGTTTTAACGACTAAAGTTATCAGAACTTGGCTCTAATCGACTGTTGTCATTCTAACTATTTTGAATCGATTATTTATTATTAATTTATGTTTTTCGTTTATTACTAATAGCAACCGAAATCGAACAACCAAATTATGCCCGACTGAATACGATTATGGTACGAGTTGGTTTTTCTCTTTTGAATTGTTTTATTAAGTTATGTTTTTTTGTTATTTGATTATCTACGTTATAAGCAAATAAGAATATGTTGTTTTAATTTTAGCATCGTAGTTTTTAAATTTTTTTGTTTTTGTGTTTTTTTAAAGGATACTCGAAAGCCGATTATCCAAACCCGAACCCGAAAAACCCGAAACCCAAATAACAAACCCGAACAATGTGTTTCACATGAAATGCATCGCTTTAAATAAAATTGAATAGAAGTACTAGTAGCGTTGATTATTAATATTGTCCAACCGGCCGGTTTGTTTCCACATCCCGACTAACACACACACTCACACCCATCTCTTCCACCGTCACCGGAAAACAACAACAACATGGACACCATACAACACAGCAACATCCTAGTCAACGGCATAACCATGCACGTGGCCCAAATCCCCAACCAGGGCCCACCAGTCCTCTTCCTCCACGGCTTCCCTGAACTCTGGTACTCATGGCGCCACCAGATGGTCCACCTCTCCGCCTTAGGCTACCGCACCATCGCCCCAGACCTCCGCGGCTACGGCGGCACCGACGCCCCTCCCTCCGCCGCAGACTACACCGTCTTCCACGTCGTCGGTGACCTCGTGTGCCTCCTGGATGCACTGGCTATCCAACAGGTCTTCCTGGTTGCCCATGACTGGGGCGCCGTTATTGCCTGGAACTTTTGCTTGTTACGCCCTGACAGAATTAAGGCCTTGGTGAATATGAGTGTCGTCTTTAGTCCCAGGCATCCCCTTCGAAAGCCGATTGAGTCGATGCGTGTCATGTTTGGAGATGATTATTATATATGCAGATTCCAGGTCTTCTTTAATCATTTGTGAATTATGATTTCGGTTAATATTTTCCGGTTGGTGGGGGTAGGGACTAGCGATTAATCGTGAATAGTCAGTAGCGATTAATCCGCAACTAGTAGGTAGGGGGTAACAACTATCAATTAATCGGGAATTTTGTGATAGTTTTTAGGAAAAATGTGAGTTTTCCGGCCAAAAACATTTTCCAAGCGACCTGCAACTAATGGTGTTACCGTGTTAGAATTCTATTAGTCACGGACTGTTAGGAACACATACGTTAAACGTTGGGACCGTCAACTGTCAATTCGTTAGTTGGGACCGACAGTGACAAAAATGCAATAGTTGGGATTAATAAAAACCAATATACCTTCTTAATCAATTAAGAGTATCTTGACACAATTTCTACAAAACTTATGGTATGAACATAACATCATACAAACCCACCTACCCATAATTTGTTTCATGTTAGATTCTCTATGTGGTCACTTAACCTTTATGTATTTTTAATTTCCCTAACGCCATCTTCTTCATTGCTTTCATACTTAGTTTGCATACTTGTTAATTGTTATGAGTTGTTCCTTTTACCTTTTTACTTTGTTGGTGACTTGGTATACTGAAACCATTTATATAATTAGTGTGAGGATTAATTAAATACGAATAACATTTATTGTGTAAAGTATACGGATTTACAAAGTGAAGAAAAATCCACGAGGTGGCATTTTCGTAACTGCTTAATTGTTATTACCTTAGTTCATTTGGTTGCGAGTATTTTGTTGCAGAGTAATAATAATTACTAACAAAATAACATTTATTGTGTAAAATATACGTATTTTGTCGCACGTTTTTTTCTCTTTGCTTTGTACAGTTTACATGATAAAAGTGATTTGTATCTAATTTTACCCCGATATAATTATATGAACTGATAATATGCAGCAACCTGGTGAAGCAGAAGAAGAATTTGCTCGCGTGGACACTGCATTAGTCATTAAAAAGTTTCTTGCATCTCGGAACCCGGGCCTACTACTTGTCCCTAAAGAAGTCGGGCTCGGGGGTAACCCAAATGCTAAAATCCCACTTCCTTCTTGGTTATCAGAAGACGATGTTAATTATTTTGCCAACACGTTCAAGCGAACGGGTTTTACTGGTGGATTGAATTATTATCGGGCCATGGATCTGTAAGTCATCTTTTCATGTTCTTAGTGGGTTCATGTTGCACCTTATGTTTAAGAGATGTGGAAATTTCGACCCGTTTATTGTTGGGTCACTTTAACCGAACAAACAACGGACACGAATAGTTAAACGAACGGGGTTTTCTTGATCGTGTGCAATCACTTATAAAATAAGCATGTTTGTTTCTGTTCGTATGTTAACATAAACGAACAGACAAAAACGAATCTAAATGAAGAACGTTAACAAATATAAATGAATGAACGAGCCGGACCACTCGCAATCTACTCAAGCTCAGATCGTTAAAAGGCTCGAAACGAGCCGAGCGCTTTTGAGCTCGAGCCCGAGCCTCAAATAAAGCTCGTTTAGTTATCAAGCTCGAGTCTTGTATGGGAAGCTTGTTTAGACTTGTCGAGTTTTAACGAGCCTTGTGTGTGCTTTAGCATTACCTCTTTAAGACTTCTATGTATTAGTTTTACATTACCTAGTCAAGTTCAAGCCGAGCTTTGGCTCATTTATGGTATCATACGAGCTTAGCCTCGTTTAAAGTTTTTCTCAATATAAAAAATAATAAAAAACGTATATAAGTTAATTAATAAATAATAAACGAACCAAGCCCAAGCTTTAAAAAACAATTAACTAGCCGAGCTCGAGATTGAGCCCTCATAAGTCAAAATGAGCTGAGCTCAAGCTTGGTTCGGCTCGGTTCGTTTACACCCTTAGTCATGTCCGTTCGTTTATTTAAATGAACAAAAGTTTTATTCATGTCCGTTCATTTAACTAAATGAACATTTTTTTATATTCATGTTCAGCCGCTTGCTACATAAACGAACTTCCCGCCAATTGGTTCACGAACTGTTCAATGAACATCAGGCCTAGGTCATACAAGTTGAAAGTCAACCCAAGTCTGTTTTTTTAAGCACACAACCTTTTTATATATATTTTGGGTATTACTGTAAAATATAATATTGGTCATTATATTTTCATATTAATGTACCAACTTAATGATTAAACTTACACTTTTAATATGACAGTAATATGAATTTTATTAGTTCCCTTATTATTTTGGTACTTATGTTACCTGCATTATAAGTCTATAAATAGGGGATTAGTGTTAAGTAGACTAGTAGAGTATGATAGTTGAATTGAATATTATTATGGTAATAATGTTATTACCCTGTTATATTATTCATTTCATAGTTTATATTATCTTGTGTGTAATTGTTGTAGAAACTGGGAGTTGACCGCAGCGTGGACCGGTGAGCAAATTAAAGTACCGGTTAAGTTTATTGTAGGGGACTTGGATATTACTTATAACACCCCCGGTGTGAAGGATTTTATTCACAAAGGAGGGTTTAAAAAACATGTTCCTTTCTTGCAAGAACTTGTGATAATGGAAGGAGTTGCTCATTTTATCAACCAAGAAAAGCCCCAAGAAGTTAATGAGCACGTATATGATTTCATCAAGAAGTTTTGAGTTATTATGTTATTTTAGTTTGGTCCGGTTAAAACGGAAGTTGTACTCAATAGCGGGTGTTTAGGACGTGTATTATAGTTTGTTCTCGGTATCGCCACTGATCAGGTGGAATAATGTATGTTAACTTGCTATTAATTGCTTATAATGTAATGAAAGATTGCGTATAAGTTGTTTTGAGAACATGGTGTTTTTTAGCAATCAATGAATCCATGAAAGATTGCATCAGTTTATTTTTTCTTAACGACTAACACTTGGCTAAAACCCTTGGAAAACTCTCATGGCGCTTCATCCAGGCTTAAACACAGGAATATGACATATGAGTGGGATTCAAAACCGCAACAGCAAACCCTAAGTGGAAATAGCAAGATTGCATCGGTGTAACTTAAGCTTAACAATCATTGAAGAAACACTAAGTGACCCCGGCAGATTACGGATAATCTTAGGGTCAAGTAGACGTTTCCCACGAGGGTTAGGTCCGGCAAAGATGGTTATTCTTCTGATGACCTGCAAAACAGACACCGTGAGCTCGTCACTGAGAAGGGGGGTACCTCCTTGTGACCACCCTCCCGCGTGAGAATCAGACTAGATTGCTCTGAATATAAATGTATATTAAGAGAAATAGCTAGAGCAGATAAGATATGTGATGGTATAAGATAGTATATGATACCGTTCCAAGGTGTTGGAGTATTTATAGCCGAAGGTAGGTTTCCAAGCAGGTACAGCCAGCTGTATAATATTCCTTTTCTACCAACTGTGGGCTACGCACGTGCCATGCTGGTGGTTGGTGGGTAGGCAGCGGCTGATAGTGACATGGCCGGCTGTGTACTATTCCTTTTCCACCAACTATAGGCTATGTACGTGCCACGACAAGGGTTGGTGAGTAGGCAGCGGCTGATAGTGACATTTTGTACTAGAGCGTGCTCCTCGTCGTACTGTTGTCAGTGAGCTGTCACCCTGTGATTGGTTCATGGGCTGCTTTGGTCAGATCTTGTCTATTTTGTCCATACCTTGGCATGTATAGTACAAAAGATCCTCCAGAAGCGTACGGACTGGCTCATTTGGGCGGGAGTATTCCCGCCTTGCTCATTCCTTCTTCAGGTGACATTACTGAATTATTGAGAGTTAGTGCCTTGTGCGTGTAGCCTTGCTATTAGTGCGGGTAGCCTTCCCTGATGGCTTGTATCCGCAGCTGCGGGAACAGGCAGGGTACTTCACCATTGGGAGGCTTTTCCTGCGGGAACAGCTGGCGTACTGCGCGTAAGGTCTTCATCTCTCTGAGCATGGTGGGTCCTGCGGAACCAGTTGGTCTTTGCGCAGACGTCCCTCTTCAAGGTGAGTCTTGCGGGTCTAACTGGGCCCTGCTGGGACCTACCTCTTCAATCATGAATATGTGAAACTGTGAAAGATTGCATATAAATTGTTCAATAAGAGGGTGGACCCGCTATCTGTTATTATTGATGAATTGATGTGTGTGGTCACTGGTACCCAAACTTGTATACTAACTAAAATGCAAAAGATAATGTTAGACACAAGACCCTACATTTTAACGGCTTAAAGCCTTAGCTTTTTCCTTGATAGATATGAATCGACCCTATTCAAGACTAGGGTTCTAGACGCACCGCGCAACGAGTCTTCATTGAAATGTTCATGAACTATTCGACGGGAAATTTACTTACGTTTGTTCTTTAGTAAATGGACGAAGATGAACAAGAAATTGTTTAGCAAATGAACGCAGATGAACATGAACAATGATCATGTTCGTTCGATTGTGTTCGTGAACATTCAATAATATGTTAATCTATGCATGTTTATTTATGCTTGATCATTAAAGGTTTTTTATGTTTTTATTTTTTAAACTATAGTTTATTACGTCAATACATTTTCAAATAATTATGTTAAGTACTTAACCTCATGTATATTTTGGGTGATTAAGTTAATTGTTGAGAAAAAGAATGTTGAGTTTTTTTTTATTTTCAATTTAATATGTGTCTGTCTTTGTTCGTTTATGAACTTAGCAAACAAACATGAACAAAGTTAATTCCTTAATGAATGAGCACGAACAAGAAGCCATGTTTGGTTTTGTGTTCATGAGCCGTTTGTTTGTTTGATAAATGATTAGCGAATGAACATGAACAAGTTAACATTCGCTTATGTTCATTTGCAACCCTATTTGAAAATACTGCTTTCACCCGTTAGTATGTTATAGTGATATCACTGTTCGACGCCAAATCGTCAACTGCCCTAATGCCGCACTTCTTGAAATACATATATAGGAATAAAGATGATAATAATAATTATAAGCAAATAAAATATATAACCACGATACATTTCACTTCAAAGACAGACATATGATGCATGAGTAAGACATGGTCCAACATTGTGGTAAGTGGTAACATAATGTAAGGTCATTTTATGTCGATCGAAATGACATTCCTTTTTGTGCATTATACATCATATTATTATTATTCTCTCTCTGGGAAAAGGTGAAAGAGGTATGGGGTTAATAACCATGTGACTTATGGCTACATGACCCAAACTCATGTGGCTTGACCCAAACCCATGTGGCTTAGCAAAACACCAAGGTCCATAGCCATGTGGATTTTTGAAAGGCGTAGGGCTCTATGCATGCAACCCATCAAAGGCTTCTTGACCTCTAGCATCTTATAACCCGTTTGTAATTAGTCAATCTTTTGTAACCTTTTTAGAGTTAATTGGTTTTCAAGATGCATTCTTTCGTATATTTTGTATGTACTGAACAAGTGCTTCTAAACACTACCCTTATATATGTACATACTTGCGCGTGTAGGCGCGAGTGCGATTAGTGTCATTTTGGCTCGGTTCCAAATCAAAATATTTTTAGAGCGTTCTAAACCCATTCTCATCCGTATCTTTAAAGTTTAAGAAAATCGCTTAAAAACACTACTCAGTTCATTCTCATCTCCGTAACTAGGGAAACCTAAAGTGAACCCCTATATTTAGGGATACACTATTCATTAGTTCCCAATTTCATACAACTTATTAAATGATGACATGTAAACATATTAGTTATATCAAAGGGACATAAAGAAAATAGAGGATATGGATGAAGAATGAGATGCCACTACGAAAGTTTTTTTAAATGAAAGATAGATTTAGGAAATTATCGTTTTTAGTTAGATTACAAGGATAACAATATAAAAAATGGATTGTGAATGCGTAGATGTTCTCTTTTTAGGGTGAACTATATTAAACTAAAAGTGATGTAATTGCGCAGAATGCTAAATAAGGATGACAATGAGTTAGGCTTGAGACATGTTTAGATAATCTCAACCTCATATTTGATTACAAAATTTTATCTAACACATGTCGAGTTTCTATAAGGTATTGGGCAAAGCCCACGAGTTTCCGGTATACATATTAGTTTCTCAAAGATACACATAGAGTACACCTTACCCAAAACACATTAAGTGCCAATTGAGCTTTTATAAAATATTACTATTCAATTACATTGGGTAACTATTAATCAATTAAAAAAATAATTGTCAAACAAATGGGGCTATATTATTGGGAACCGAGTTGGCTACTACATATTACAAATCTCATACACTGTAAAATTTTCTAAAATAACCTCAAATATGACTCAAATATTTATGATTTTCCTTATTAAATTCGGGTTTCATTAACGATACCTATTGCTAAATAACTTTTTCATCAAACATTTTAACCTCGGTACGTGTGTGTTCTTTTTTCCGATTGGTGACAACGGTAGCCAATCATTTTTCTCATTTTTGTAACTTTTTCCTTTTAATTATTCAAAAGCAGGACTATTATTGTTTTAAAAAATATAATGTATAGATATATTATTTATATATACACACGTGTGAGTGTGTGTAATATTATAGAACCATTATAAAGTCAATTACAGTTAAAATATTAGTTTGACTTGAACGGATGACAATTAATCAAGTTTAATTTTCTTGAATGCTTCCACGAGTATAAACAAGCTGAGACAAACCTAAGTTCGCCTGAACTCGAGTTCTGCTCATTCAACTTAATAGAGTTTCGGCTTTAGCTTGGTTTGTTTCAATCTCTAAGTCTAAGCTTAAACTTGTATACCTTATTTAACCTCTCGGGTGAGCTTGGTATTTGAATCTCGGGTTCAAACTCAATAAACCTAGTTTGCTTTCGGTTTTTCAGGGAAATGAAATCGAATAGCTCACACCTAACCACAACGTCTTTTTTTCTTTGGAATAGGCAAGAGTAAAGAAGTACTATATGTTTTAATAATATATAAAATGTAGCCATGAATATGGTGGGGGTATGATTTGAGAGATAAGATGATGAAGCAGTAATAACACATGGGGTATCATTCATATGTCACATTCCCATTCCCATTCCCATTCCCATTCCAGACACCATACCTCCCGTCTTTTTATGACAATTGTCATCCCTTTATCTATCTACTCTTGACTTCATTCAATGCCCTTTGTTTTTATGTTCTCTGTTTTTTATTTTTCAATTTTAAATAATGCACGGGTAAATGTAAATTCTTGTTAAACAACTTAACTAAATTCTGTTTGTTAAAAGAAATCCACGTTTTATAATTGTTTTTATAATATTACTTGTTTTGTTTATCCATTTTCACAAAACGATGGTCAATGTTTCATTTAACTAACAACCACATAACAGAACACCTTAAAGAGTAACAGTGGCTTTTTAAAACTTGAAATATTGAAATGCTCACGTGACTTGAGAGGCTGAAGATAGAGTATTATAACTACACATTATCTAAGTTAAAACCAACATGGGTAGAAAACTCAATACAAATGTATATATAAGTTTGACTTTAATTCACTTAGAACCTGTTTTTATTAATTCCTGTGTTATGGTAATATTTTAAAATATAAGTACACACTTATTAATAATGTTAATTGTTTAAATAATGCATTATTCTCGTAAACTAAAGTCAAAATTTTCAAAATTTCTTCGTAGGGTGGTGTGGGAGGGCTTTGGGTATTGAACACGAGAAAAGTTATCTGGGCCTCTTATAGGATTTTCATATTAAATGATTATTTATAATTTAATGAGATATTATAATCGTTTAAGGGTTATGCGGGTTTAGTGAGACCAATATTCGTGAATTCGAATCAAATGTATGAGAAGTCTCTATTTACAAATAAAACAACCTGATGGCTTGAGATAAGGTGTAAAGCAACAAAAGAGCTTTTAAAGGTTTCGTTTGTATATATTTAAGATATGTTATTATTTTTATATATATAATATATATTCTCTTTTAATAAATAGAAGAATTCATTACTTATCTCATAAAAGTATTAAATCGAAAGATATAAACAGTCAAAAGGAATTATTTATCATCAAAAATAAATTTCATTTTTCTTATTTTCTTAAATTTATCTTAAACAGAGATAGTTTTGGAAGATAGTCAAATGAAACCAAAATGATATCTGTAAAATTTTCTTTTGAAATCTCAGTCAACAAATACAAACAAACCCTTCATAGCTTGAAAGGGTCCCCGTTTGGGTGGTTTTTTCAAACTGTTCAGTTTTCGGTTATTTTGGTTTTTAAATTTTTAACGATGAGTTTGATTCTTTTTCTGTTTTGCAATTGGTCAGAAAATTTTAAGCTAAAAGAATAATATAAAAATAGATAAAGGCCCTAAATGTTTGTTGTTGATTTATAAATATTTAAATATTTAAGCCTAAAACTTTTAGGTTACACCATACATTAACTTTTACCTGACGAGTGCCCGCGCGATGCAGCGGGTCTTTGAACGCGGATGGACGCTATTAATTACATAACAATTATGAGTGTTTATGGTTCGGTTTAAAACCTTGAAACCGTTTAAACTGGTCATTGGCTTGGTTTCACGGCTGGGTTGTTTACTTTCAGTCGTTTTTTCTTACTTCTTTTATCCTTTCAAGTATCATATTTTGATTTAGTTGGAATTGATGATACGGTTATATTAATAATCATTTTAAGCAAATTTTATTATCAAAGCTTAAACTCTTAAACCAAACCAGAACCAGAGTTAATAACAGTTTGGTTTCAATTTTTAATGGTTTAGTTTTCGTTTAAAAACAATCAAAACAGGCATTGAACACCCCTACGTAACATATTAATTTTTTCAATTGAAAAAATTATAATAATATTATATACAAATTAAAGAGAATAAAATACTCGTTTTTATGGTGCAATATTTTTACAAAAATATTAACGTATGAAAAACTTATTGTCGTTTAAAAATCGTGGGTGATAAGTTGGTTTTAAAATATAATAATATTATATACAAATTATAATAATATGAAAAACATATTAATTTTTTCAATTGAAAAAATTATAATAATATTATATACAAATTAAAGAGAATAAAATACTCGTTTTTATGGTGCAATATTTTTACAAAAATATTAACGTATGAAAAACTTATTGTCGTTTAAAAATCGTGGGTGATAAGTTGGTTTTAAGTTGAAACTAAAAACATGATATGGTTAAATATGAGGGGGCAAACTTGTAAGTTGAGTGAATTGTGTTTAAAAGACAAGTTTACCCTTAATTACACATGTATTTCATGTTTTAAGTGTTGTAAATTACTTAAAAATGAGTGTCTTAATTTGTCATTGTTTGGTGTATTAATAATACAGTATTATATATAGTATAGATATAGATATAGATAAATTAACTAACATTCAAAAATAAAAATAATAACACTCATAAATTAAGTTAAAAAAAGTAGTTGTTTTTTTGTTTTTTAAGGTTTAGTTATGTTATGAAAGTCGGTTTGGTTTTTACGGGGTTGTTTCGGTATCCTGTATATGCAAAACCAAAACTAAACCAGAAATTCTGTTTTGAAAAAAAAAAAATCAAATAAATGGTTTTGGGTCGGTTTCCTTTCGTGTCGGTTATTTTGGTTTCATTCATACCCCTAGATTGTAACAAGTAAAAAGAAAGGGGGTGGTGGAGTACGTTTAGCACAACCCTTTTTACATTTTGTGACTGATTCATGTGATGATTTAACAATGCAGGTAGATTTAGTAGGCGGGTACTATGATGCAGGGGACAACGTTAAATTCGGGTTTCCAATGGCGTTTACCACCACAATGCTGTCATGGAGTGTGTTTGAATTTGGCGGTATGATGAAAAGTGAGTTAGGAAATGCCAAGACCGCTATTCGTTGGGCCACCGATTATCTTCTCAAAGCCACCGCACAACCCGACACCATTTATGTTCAGGTATTAATGCATAAAATGTAGAATAATAAAAACCACGTAAGATATTATATATATATATAATAATATCCGTTGACAATTATTTGAAGGTTGGTGATGCAAATAAAGATCATGCTTGTTGGGAAAGACCAGAAGACATGGATACACAAAGAACAGTTATAAAGATTGACAGAAATACCCCTGGAACAGATGTTGCTGCTGAAACAGCAGCTGCTCTGGCTTCTGCATCTTTGGTTTTTAGAAGATCTGATCCTAATTACTCCAAAATCCTCTTAAGAAGGGCAATGAGGGTAAGTTTAAGATTTAAAGGTTTCATGAATATTTTTTGCAGTGTTCGAAGTTTTGCTTATGTTATGCAAACAGGTGTTTGCATTTGCTAACAAGTACAGAGGTTCTTATAGTGATGGGCTCAAGAGTTATGTCTGCCCATTTTACTGTTCTTATTCTGGATACCAGGTAGTTTAATTCAAATTAGATTTATAATTGTTTTCATTTAGCTAGCTTTGTACTAGACATACCTCATCTCTTATGCCCGCTAAGCTCGAGCTTGGCATGTTTCGAGCTTTTATTATCAAGTTCGGCTCGTGAGTAGCTTTTCAAGCTCAAGCGCAGCTAAGGCTTGGCCAGCTTATTATTTATGTATTAGTTTAAACATTAAAATATTTAATATATCCATAATAAAACTATATAAATAATCAGATTGTTTAGTCTCATTAGTTTAAACACTAATTTTGACGTTATTTTACTAATCTCATAAAAATAACGTTAAAAGTGGCGGAAAGTTAATCAGGCATCATGTGGTGGCGTTGATAGCCGAAAGACAAGGGTACATGAACCAACAGGCGGTGTCTCGATGGTTGAGTGTTATGTGCCTTATGTCCAAGGCTTGATGCAAAACTACTATCGAGCCGGGGGTCTCACCGGAAGCAGCCTCTCTATTCCTAAAGGGTAGAGGTAAGGGTGTCTACATCTTACCCTCCTCAGACCCTACCATAGCTTTGCTATTGGTGGGATATACTGAGTACGATGATGATGATGATGTTTAGTCTCATGAGCCTACTCAAGCTCGACCAGTTATATATAGGCTCGGGCTTCTTTAAGCTTGGCTCGATTCAAGCTTTTAACGAGCAGCTCACGAACAGCTTTTAGCGAGCCGATCTAGAGGAAAGCACCTAAAGTGCACCCTTCGTCATATCAGTCATTCTGCCTTTTCAAATCACTTTCTCCCATTATATACACCCGTATGGCATTCATTAGTTATACACTAGTATACATGTGTTATACATGTGTTATACATATCAATCAAATCACATCAACAAGTGTACATTTAACACAAGCCTCTTCATAATTATGGATTTTAATTAAGTAGTAACTAAAGAAGTTGTGATGTGAATTGTGAAGGATGAGTTGTTATGGGGAGCTGCATGGTTGCAAAAAGCTACAAGAAGCCCGGCATATCTTAACTATATTCAGGCAAATGGTCAAACACTCGGTGCGAATGAGAATGATAACACATTTGGCTGGGACAATAAGCATGTTGGTGCCAAGATTCTTCTATCCAAAGTAATCACATCATTTCCCCATGATATCGGTACCTTTTTCCGTCACGTAACATGTTTTTAAAATGATTTTTCCCTAATTTCGACAGGTGAAGAAACACTAGTCGACCCCGGGCAGATTACGGATAATATGGGGGTTAAATAGATGTTTCCCACGAGGGTTAGGTCCGGCAAAGATGGTTGTTCTTCAGATGACCTGCAAAACAGACACCGTGAGCTCGTCACTGAGAAGGGGGGGTACCTCCTTGTGACCACCCTCCGGCGTGAGAATCAGACTAGATTGCTCTTGAATATAAGTGTATATTAAGAGAATTAGCTAGAGAGAAGATATGATAATAAGATATGATACCGTTCCAAGGTGTTGGAGTATTTATAGCCGAAGGTAGGTTTCCAAGCAGGTACAGCCGGCTGAATAGTATTCCTGTTCTACCAACTGTGGGCTACGCACGTGCCATGCTGGTGGTTGGTGGGTAGGCAGCGGCTGATAGTGACCAGGCCGGCTGTGTACTATTCCTTTTCCACCAACTGCAGGCTATGCACGTGCTACGACAGGTTGGTGAGTAGGCAGCGGCTGATAGTGACATTAAGTAGTAGAGCGTGCTGCTCGTCGTACTGTTGTCAGTGAGCTGTCGCAGCTTTGGTCAGATCTTTTGTCCATACCTTGGCAGGTACAGTACAAAAGATCCTCCAGTAGCGTACGGACTGGCTCATTTGGGCAGGAGTTTTCCCGGCTTTGGGCGGGAGTATTCCCGGCTTGCTCACTCCTTCTTCAGGTGACATTGCTGAATTATTTAAGAGTTAGTGCCTTGTGCGTGTAGCCTTGCTGCGCGGGTAGCCTTCCCTGATGGCTAGTATCCGTTGCTGCGGGAACAGGCGGAGTACGTCGACCATTGGGAGGCTTTTCCTGCGGGAACAGCTTGCGTGCTGAGCGTAAGGACGTCACGTCTCTGAGCATGGTGGGTCCTGCGGATCCAGTTGGTTTTTGCGCAGACGTCTCTCTTCAAGGTGAGTTGCGAGTTTAGTCTTTGCGCAGACGTCCCTCTTGAAGGTGAGTCTTGCGGGTTCAACTGCGCAGACGTCCCTCTTTGAGGTGAGTCTTGCGGGTCCAACTGGGCTCTGCTGGGACCTACCTCTTCAAGTCCCCCCAGTCCAATGTTCTTCTCATGAATTGTTAATAAGTGAGGTGAAATTTTGGACTTAAGCAAGGGTTTTGAAAAGGGTTTAGTTTTAAGGTTTTCCATGGGGATTCTTCCCGCGGAAGTCCTAATGTCACGTGCAAAAATTCCCGACTTTTCTGCTTGATCTTTGGGTATGATGCGGGTAGGTCTGTAACCTCCTCGCAAGTCAGGAGCGTTGAGTTCCACTTGTGTAGATTCTCCATGAGGTTTTGGTAGTTTTAAACATAGTGATCAATTATGTTAAACAACCAATTCCATCTTGGAGCTTCAAACAATCTAGTTCTCAACGTTCCCGCTATGCGGGGATGTTATTTCCGTTTCCGCAAGCATGGCCCAGAAGATCCTTCTTGGTTTCAATTCCCTGCGGAGTGCTAAGTATGTGAAGGGTTTTGCCTTGACACTGTACCCGCACTCGTCTTATAGTTACTTTACTTCCAAGGTATTCCTGGCGTCAATTCCCTGCAGGTGCTAAGTATGTGAAGGGTTTTGCCTTGACACTGTACCCGCACCCGTCTTATAGTTACTTGGTTGCCGAGGTATTCTTGGCTTCAATTCCCTGCAGGTGCTAAGTATGTGAAGGGTTTTGCATTGACACTGTACCCGCACCTGTCTTATAGTTACTTGGTTGCCAAGGTAAGGGGGTAAAGTCCCGCTTACTTTTGAATCTTTTTGAATCTTTTTGAAATTCGAAGAGTTGGTGAAAGGATAAGAACAGTCCAACTGTTGAAGGGACGTCAGCGTGGTCTGACGGTTTCTTCTGACAGTTTCAGGACGTGCATGAAGTTATGGCGGCGTAACAGTATATGGTCATTCCAGACGCTTTTTTAGGCGCGTGGGCGCGAGTTTTCGGGCGCGTGGCCGCGAAGTTTACGGCGCGCGTCCTGTCGACAGTTGTTTGCCAGCTTGCATATTCCACGTGTCATAGTTTCATTGCACCTGCGCTTTTCCGTCTCTCCCGCATTAAATTCATCGCATTCATTGCGATGAGTATATAAAGGGAGGAGAGGATGCATCTCAACTCACAGTTTCACTTCTTCTTCTAAGCGATTTCCGGCGAATACTCTAACTTTTGTCGAGCATTCTCCTGAAATCGTTCTTTCCATCTTCCAAAACATGTCTTCCATTCGTGATCCTGAGGCTATTGCCGAGGAGTCCGAAGTATACACCGAGAATCCGATATCCGCGTCTGATAAGGATGATAAGAGTACTGCTGGCGAGTGCCAGTGTGCTCTTTCCGTCGACCTGTACCAGTATATCGTCAAGAAGTTCATGCTCGAGCCTTTCGAGCCTGAGTTTCCTGAGTCTCACCAGACGGTGTATGATGCCCCCAAGGGCAAGATAGGGGTGTATGCTGCATTCTTTGTCTATGGGAATCTGAGGTTCCCATTGACGGAGTTTGTGTACCGTGTTTTGGAGAGACACGGTGTACACCTAACGGAGGTGCACCCGATGGCGATCGCAAAGGTTCGCCATTTTGAATGGGTGTGCCATATTCTGGGCGTTGAGCCCCGCGTCGACCGCCTGATGACCTTCTACTCTTGGAGGTGCATCCAGGGCTGGTATACCTTGGTCAATCGGATCAAGGGTTTGAAGATCTGCGCTACCGAGCGCAGTCTTCGTTCTTGGAAGCGGGAGTTTTTCTATGTCTCCGCTCGCGTCGTCCCCATTGCGATGACGTTCAAGAACGGGAGGGCGCTCCCTAGCCTTCACGCCTCCAATTACCAAGAGGCGGAATGGTTCGCCAAGATCTCCCAGATCCAGACTCCGGTTTACCACTTTGCGGAGTCTGGGATGATGATGCTTGGGATGATCCGGGTATGGAAGGATGCTGGGGCAGAGGCGCCACAGATTCCCATCGTCCTCGAATACGGTTTGAACTCTATCCCTTACGGTATGCTTCATATCTTTTTGCTGATTTAGGGTTTTTCTTCTAACTGCTTTTCTGTTTATTTTCAGAGGGGAACAATTTGCAGTCGCTTCTGCAACCGCGTGAGAGCGGTGGTCCCGCTCGGCTGGGTACTCGTGCTCTCGACGAGAACGAGTTGCCCATCTTGGAGCAAACGGCGGATAGGTTCGTGGAGGTCTACCCGCCGGGCCACGAGATTTTGAGCGCCACGTGGCCAGGTAAGGGTTTCTTTAACCCCCGTCCTCTCCATGCTCAAACCTCTGCTGGAATTCCTCTAATTTTGTCATCTTCTGATGAGGAATCCGCAGACGGTCCTTTCTTCGTGAGGAAGAAGGCAGCTGGCGAGAAGGGCAAGGCGAAGGTTGTCTCCACCGCCGATCAGGGGAACCGGTCTGACTCGGAGACCGAAAGTGAGGAGGTGGCGGGGAACCCTGGTGGTGGTGAGACAACTGTCCCGGAGGTTGAGACAGCTGTCACCTCCGATCCGCCCAGTACGACGACGGTGACCGGCGTGAAGAGGCCGGCTCCATCGGGTTCGTCCCCGCCTGTCAGAACCTTCAAGCTCAAGAAAACTTGTAAGTGTAAATTAATCTTACCCGCAATTCTTTCCGCCATTGTTTTTAATATCTCGTCTTCATGCAGGCGTGGATGCTACCGCATTCCAGAGTGGAGCGGGGATGAGCGTTTCTTCTCCAAAAGGTTCAATCTCTCCATGATTATAAGGGTCATGCCGATAACTTCATTTGCTCACTTGTTCCAGGAGTCCCCTCTTCTCAAACCCAATACACCCCAGGTTTCGTTTCTGTGTTTCATCTTCGTTAATTATTCGGTTTGATATCAAAAACCGAACTGGACCGAAATTGGAAAAAAGAAAAATATCCATAGTTTTAAATCCTAACTTCAACATTTTTATGCTAATAACATAATTAATCTTTACATCCAAATAAAATCCAAAACCAAATAAATCAGAAAACCGAACCGATAAACACCCCTAACTGTATTTTTTTTAACTATGTTCATATCAACAATTTGCATGTATTGATTGTAACAGGAGGGCTTCTATTCAGAATGGATGATAGTAACCTACAATATGTAACATCCACTACATTTTTATTAGTAACCTATGCCAAATTCCTAACCCGATCGCACACGGTTGTGAACTGCGGTGGTGCCATTGTGACCCCTAGGCGACTTCGAACCATCGCCAAAAAACAAGTCGATTACTTGCTCGGCGACAGTCCGATGAGGATGTCGTTCATGGTGGGGTACGGTCCACGATACCTGCAAAGGATCCACCATAGGGGATCATCTCTCCAGTCAATATCCGCACATCCAGCTAAAATAGATTGTGGGTCCGGGTTTAGTTTTATGCATTCGGAGGCTCCAAACCCAAATGTACTAGTTGGGGCTGTTATTGGTGGACCGGATGAACATGACCGGTACACAGATGAGCGGTCTGATTATTTTCAGACCGAACCAGCTACCTATACGAATGCGCCACTTGTTGGGACGTTGGCGTATTTGGCGCATTCGTATGGGCAGATTTAGAGGGGTGTGGATTATGGTTATGGAAATGTAAAATGTAATGTGGGGAGATTAAGGTTAGTTCAACCCATAAATGAAAATGTAAAATGGGCTGTTTAATTTGGGTCCAATCAATTTAGACCAAGTTGATAAAATTAGCTTGGTTTGTAATATTAATCATCTTTTCATTTAGTATTTATGATTGTATGGTTTTGTTTGATAGAGAGTGCAAAATCAATTATGTGGTTCATATTATGTAGTTTAGATTCCGGGACATGCTTTGCACCAACCGGAAGGTTGCTGGTGTAGTTTACTGGTTCCATAAAAAACCCTCATTTGTTGAACCATAGCATAGTAACATACGATACAATTGAGCTACACTGATACAATTGAACTACGTTGAACAACCAAAGGAGCTTCGCTCAATTGGCCTTCTTATGCTAACGAATTTCTTGTTAAGTCCCATTACTTGATCATACTGATTCTATTCGAATTCAGTTAAAAAAATATATTATATTACTTCCTAATTTCAAAATCACCCACAAACTTTAGTTTTTTAACAAAAAAAAAAAGTATAAAAATAAAAAATACACCAATCTATGAAAACAAATAAATCATTAAGTTATATCATTCTAAATATTCAAAGTAGTAACGTTCTAACTACATTAATTTAATAACTAAAATGATGAATTTTCAATTTTTAGTCATTAGAATTTAAAAGACTTATGTAATTTATCCTTTTATAGATATGTATATTTATAATAAATAGAAAATGTATAATTTCAATTCAAATCAAATTTAAAATCATAAATTTACATTTGATTACTAAATCGAATCAAACCTAAACACCCATAATACAAATAATGTTTTCATAACCAGATAAAACTAAAAAAAACCGGTTGTCATTCCATAATGGCAAATACTGTGACAAAGAAAGTGAGAAACCACCATCTACCGGTTCATTTCCAACAAAACAAACATTTCATTTCACCAACTAACAAAATCACAATACAAAAAAAATATCTCTACAAATTTTATAATAAAAGTTAAAATATTATTTTTGTGGCATCAATCCGGCTAACCATTTTCATTATCCTCTCCTCATCATCTTCATTATAATCATCGTTCTCAATTTCAATCTTCATATAAACCCTAACCTAATTAATATAATAATACTGTCTCACTCATATTTCGATTAATTGACACTGTGTTAGGTTCCGATGCGTTTGGTTACACATGGCTTCTGCTCCGTTTTTGTCAGGTACGTACTACTGATATCTTACTTTTAATTCCGTGATTCTGGATTTAGGTTAGGGTTTTGCGTGATTGAATTATGATTGTGCAGTGTCATTAGAGTGTGTGAACGTGTGTAAGTATCCCAAAGGGGACTGTAGTCCGGTTACTTGTGCCTGGAAGGCGCCTAGGGTTTTGACTGGATCGTTAGCTAGCACCGCCAATGGACAGAGTGAACGGAGGATTCGGCATGCTCATGTAACACTCACTTTTCTTATACCTTTAGATATTGTGTACACTGCGTGTTTCGTGTTAATGTTATGCAGAGTTATGCCTACAGGCTGCAATTCAGACTATCCTTTTAACTAGAATAATAAGAATCCGTACTAGATATCTAATCCTGAACATTAACCAAGGATAATGTGATTTGTTTTCTTATTATGCAATGCAACTGCTATCTAAACACTAGAAATAATAATCTGTTTAACAGAGAGACGTTATTAGGAGGTTTGAGACTAGAAGCTCAAGTGCATGGTCCTAGGTTTCATATCATGTGAATTTTCTATCATTTCATGCTTTTATTGGACATGTGCATATTTTTGAACAATTGTATATAGATTATATTAGAAAAAAAATGAAATATCAATGATGTTTGTTAAAAACAATGAGCAATTTTGGAATCAATGTGATAAACTCCTGAAAATACAGATGCATAAAATCTGGTAATATGCACTATTGAAATTGGAGCTGAACACACTCTTTTGAACTTTCAACTTAGTCAGAAGTATGTGAAATCTAGAAATTATTAGTGTGTAAACATTAAAGATTTGTTAAATGGCTGTAAGTGCTAGTGATACTATATATATATATATATCTTGTATCAATAGTTATCGAAGGTGCAAGGCTCACTCAAGGCACATAGGCCTCGCATAGGCCTAGGTGCAAGGCGCAAAAAAAGTGAGGGCCTAAGAAAATAAGAGCACACTTAAATATAAAAATTAAAATATATTATGTATTAGAAAAATAATACTATTAAGGAATAATTATTATGTAACATTTAAAATTATCTAATAGTACCAAAAGTTCTAAGAGAATCAAGATTCAAATGTAATTCCAAAACTTGAATAACAAAATGTTCAAAGTAAAGTACCAAAATGTTCGTCGTCATCGTCATCGTACCCAAGAAGTCCCACCAATAGCAAAGCTATGGTAGGGTCTGAGGAGGGTAAGATGTAGACAACCTTACCTCTACCCCATAGGAATAGAGAGGCTTCTTCTGGTAGACCCCCGGCTGGATAGTAGTTTTGCATCAAGCCTTGGACATAAGGCACGTAACACTCAACTATTGGCCGATTGGTGCTTGTACTCTTGTCCTCTATTAAGACCACCACATGATGCTTGATTAACCTTCTGCTACTTTTAACGTTATTTTCATGAAATTAATAAAATAACGTCAAAATTAGTGCAATTTCATTTTTGCTCCCTGAGGGCCCACACATATATACATTATACGCGCACACCGCAAATAGGGCGTCAAAGTACCAAAATGTTCAAAAAACCAAATGTAATAAAGGTAATAAATAGTAAATTTCAAATGATCATTGTTCTTGATCATTCATCAATACCAATAAAGGTGTTGTCAACTTCAAAAAGCGAGGGCCTAGGAACTACTGAACTAGAAGCGCATATATTGGGCGTCACCTAGAAATTGGGCCTAGCCGCAAGAAGCGGGGGCTTTTAATAATATGCTTGCATTGGTGCCTATTAAATTATTTCATCAGCACAATAATTGAATTTAGAATCATTCCTCTGTACTTGTTAACGGTGAGCTTGAGAATTGAGAAACTTTTTTTGTTTTGTTTTTTTGTTTTTGTGTGTTTTGATTATTCAAACTTTGCACCCGTAGTTTCATCACCGCTATTGATCATTTATGCATTTATAAGGGACTAATCTCATAAATAGAAATGTGCTTTCACATGATCCATTTTGGTCATTGTACAATGTATCACCTCAAGGCTCAAACTAGTCATTAACCTCTCCATTTTGGTTCTTTTATAAATTTTTCATGTAGGTGGTCACTGTAAGTGTCATTGTCTTTTGCTGTATTATGGTCATAATGATCAAAATAAAATCATTTTCAAAGTTCAATGACCAAAGTGTGACATTTGGATAGTAGTTTGCTCTTTTATGACATTATCCCATCTATAAGTGTTAGATGCTAATTTCTTTTCTACGTTTAAATATTTATGACCATCTATTAACTTTATTTGTGTCAGAGATGTGAAGCTTTATACCATTTACCCTCACGAAGACTTGTAAGGTCAAATTTGCTCCATCTAGCTTGTAAGAAATGGGTAGTGGGTTGTTCTTCATCTTTTTCTTCAGGATATGATGAGGTCTCTCCTGACCGTTTGTGGGAGGTATGTGGATTATTGCCATGTTATTTTTCTCCCCAGAAAATGTAGGAATATGTAAAAAAAGGTTCAAATGATGTTCTAATAGCACCCAATAGATAGATAAAGGGGCTATTGCATAAAAAGGTAGACTACTTTTGGTTGATTTCTATTGGGTTCATTGCACCAATAGAGAATAAACGTTCACAAAACTGTCAGTGTACTGTATATAACCTACTTTCTTGTTTTAACCTTTAGATGTAATAAACTTATATTGTGTTAATAGAGCAGTTGAGTAAGGGTTGCTAATGCTTTTTTGTTTAAATTACCTCAGGATCTTAATGCATACCTTACGTCTGATGAGTTAAAGTTAGTGCGCGATGCTTTAAATGTAAGTTTTCGTAGTTGTTATCTGTGACTTACAATTTATTATTGGAGTAATAAGCATTGTAAATCAGTGACCTTGACATTTGACATTTCATTTCTAATAAACAGTGTACTTGCGAAAGATATTATATTATAATTCTGTAGTTAGTGGTGACGATGATTTTTTAACTTTTGGTCGTGTAGCTGGCCTTTGAGGCACACAATGGGCAAAAACGTCGAAGTGGAGAACCTTTATTATTCATCCTGTTGAAGTTGCAAAAATACTTGGAGAACTAGTGAGTTCTAAAATACTATGAATGGTCTTATGGAAACAACTAGTTAGACATCCCATCAGCATTGGTGGGGCCCTTCTAACTTCTCTTAAATTTTAATTGATAATTTACGTAGAGGTCATCCAAATATGTGTTTGGTTTCATTCAAACCAAGTTTCTGTTAAAACCTGTCAGATGAAGAAATTGTCCTTGTAATTTTGAAAAGTCAACAATACCCCTGAAGTCGTATTCTCTTAAAAATAGTTAAGGGCTTTTTCGTTGTTCGGCGTGTTTGTGGCTGAAATGGGCATAAATGAAACCGAATATATACCATGTTGATCTATAAAGTAGTTCTAATATATGAGTGGCTGTGGACTTCATGTACATTATCTCATTTCTTTAATAATGTTGCAACTAAGATCACTTAGCTGACTTAGCTTTTTTAAATTAAGGAATTGGACTGGGAGTCAATTGCTGCTGGTTTGTTGCATGACACAGTTGAAGATACAAATCTTGTTACTTTTGAAGAAATAGAGAGAATTTGGTGCCACTGTTCGCCACATTGTTGAAGGAGAAACTAAGGTGTTATATTTTGCATATAAGGGGTGTTTGGCATTGTGTTTTGAAAGCGATTACACAATTTGACTCTTAAAACAGTCGGATAATGAGAATTGGATTTACTATACCCAAACATTGGAAACTGATGTTTTTTAAAAAGCAGCTACCAGATTTTTTTAATATTCAACTCCAAACAAGCCCATATTTAATTTTGCAGATGTGATTGTTATAATTTTGTTGCTAGAAGTTGCACGTGTTAAACTTGATTCTAGTTTGATTTTAGGTGTCAAAACTTGGAAAGTTGAAGTATAAAAATGAAAGTCGGTCAATACAGGATGTGAAAGCTCACGATCTTCGACAGATGTTTCTAGCCATGACTGAGGAGGTAAAATATTCATGGAATTTTTTAAAGTTTGTACTTATGAGTTATGCCAAGTTCTATTTGCATAAAAAAGTAACCAACTCTGATCTAAAAATGTAATTTACTTTCACCTTTTTGTTCTTGTATGTAAGAAAAATTGTTATTTTCTATCGTATGTAATACAATCCCAATTCTTTAGCAGGTAAACTGGTGATGTGGCATGGTAGTACATTCCCACACCATCAGTTGCAAGTTTGTTTTATCTGCTATAGAAGGTTACTTAAATACAAAGGTAGAAGATGGAAGAATGTTACAATTTACATGCAATGGTAAAAAGAAACATTTTTCCTACATACTATGACAAAAAGTTTAAAGTAAGTTGTCTTTTGGTGTAAATAAGTAAATACTGTGTTCCATCAGAAAAAACAAAAGTCAACATGCTCAACGTATCTGTGGCATTATACTTTTGACCTTTAATCGAAAGTTCTGAAGGTTGGTTACCTTAAAATCCAACTTTTCTTAAGTTCTCATCTCCATTGAAAGCTGCTTTTTTGTTAGGTCCGGGTGATAATCGTTAAATTAGCAGACAGATTACATAATATGCGAACACTTTCACATATGCCTTCACATAAGCAGGTTGGGTCAAATTTGGTCGAATATCTCAACAGTTATATTATTCAATATCACATTGTTTTCATAGATTTTTACAATGTGCAGTACAACATTGCAATGGAGACACTACAAGTCTTTGCTCCCCTTGCAAAGCTTCTAGGAATGTACCAAATTAAGGTATATTTAAATTCTATATTTAAGTCATTTTTTTCTGCTAGAAAGATAATTAATTGTTTTTTTTCCCTTTTACAGTCTGAGCTTGAGAATCTGTCTTTTATGTACACAAATCCTCAAGATTATGCTACAGTGAAGAGACGAGTTGCAGAACTTTGTCAAGAACAGGAGAAAGAAATTGAAGAGGTACTTTAGTCATAAGTGACTTGTTATATAAATACACACACACACATATAAGAGAGAGATAGAGAGAGAGAGATAGGTCTATACAGAACACTATATATTGTGAGAACATGCTGGACAAAATAAGTCAATTTATCATTTCAATCTTAAAATGTTTTTTAATTATAAGAAAATGCTTGTTTATTCATCTCTCCTGAAATTCAATACACACATGAGAAAATACCGTTTATGTATACATACACCTGTATAACTAATGCGTAAGTTTTGTTACATACACATCTGTATGTAAGCGATTAATACTACAAAGAATACAACGAATTACTTAAATGGTCATTATAAGATAGCATATATGTGAAGCAAATTTTTTTACAAATATGAATCATTGACAGTTTTTAAAAATTGGATCTAGACGGGGATTAATCAGTAATCAGCCCTAAACCGATGCGATTTCACCTAATTGGACCCACTAACCGGTAGTCGGTCAAATTGGTAAAAAAGTTGGGGATTAATCGGTCAAAAATCGGTGATTGATCATTCGGTAATCTGCCTTTTAAAAAAAAAATATTTTCAGAGAGGGCAACCAGACCTTGGTTTTCTCTTTGATTTGTTATGTTTATGTTTGAAGTATTTATGTGAACTATTATATGTAAATTTTTAAAGTTATATTTAGTTTTGAAAAATTACGTATAAAAATTCCAATCTGGTTAATCTTAATTAATCCCTATCAATCGCTAGTCTGTGCCCCACTGCTCGACTAGCGCCTAGCGAGTTCCACAACACTGATCATTGATAAAAAAAACTAAAAAACGACTTAGGTGTGTTCTTTTTATTTAGTGTTTTGTAATGAACCTCACCCATTTATCTATATTTATATATAATATAGATATCCTCCTTATGAAAGCATCATACTTACCCATTCCATGCTAAATAAAGAAAAATCAATTACTTACAATAAATAATCTGTGTTTCTAAATAAACAAATACTAAAACAGATTTGTTATTGTGAAATGTGAATCATAGTGAATCATCTCAATGCATAATGTTCCCTTGGTTAATTACTGAAACAAAATATTACAAAGAACTAATTAACTTTATCTACCATGAATGGGTGAATAAGTAAAAATTGGCGTTTTGAAAGGCTAGTTTCGAAATTTAAATGAATTTTTATCAAATTTGAACTTTGAGGGGGATGTACATGTTAATGTGAAGCTACATGTTAATGGCTCATTGTTGCTTCTTGTTTTAGGCTAATAAAATTTTGATTAAGAAAATTGAAGATGACCAGTTCTTGGACCTTATGACTGTGAAAACTGAAGTGCTTTCTGTCTGTAAAGAACCTTACAGGTAAGATAATGGATAATTCTTCATCTGATTTTTGTTTCTAAAACCTCTAATTTTATCTTGTTTGATTTTGAACTCTTATACTTGCAGCATCCATAAATCTGTAGTGAAATCAAAAGGTTCAATAAATGAAGTTAATCAAATTGCACAGGTAGTTAATGTGGTAAAAACGAGTTCATCTAGAATATTGAGTTTCGTGTGATTTTAATTGTCTGACATGTTTTATGCATTCTGTTAACAGCTGAGGATTATTGTTAAACCCAAGCCGTGTGTTGGTGTGGGCCCGCTGTGTAATGCACAACAGGTAAAGTTTACACGTCTTGTTTGTACATTTATAGTCATGAATGACTGCAAGTTTGTTTATTTAAATTCTTCTATGTTCGTTCGTTTATGTTTGTTTTAAGTTTGTTCATTTACGTTCGTTAATATATTCATTTGAATTTTTTGTCCCATTACAACTTAGTTTAATTTTGATAACTTTTTAGGCTCAACACATTGTTCTTCACATTACTTTTAACAGGTTTTAGTCCAGTTTAAAAATCAGTAATAAATTGTAATTTGTTATCAAAATTTTAAAGTTCAGTAATGAATTGTAATCGTTTTTTGTCGCCCATAGTCTAAATTTGGTTGCTGAAAATTGAGACTAGAAAAAATGTTTGAAATTTACTTCTATTTCATGCAGTTTTCTCTTATGAGAAATATAACGTACAATTTCATATTTGTTGTTGTATATTTTGCCTCATAAATGCTATTTTATGCAGATTTGCTACCATGTTCTTGGGCTGGTACATGGAATCTGGACACCTGTCCCTCGATCTGTATGTATACGTGCCCTTTTTTCTTTTGTTTTAACTTAATTAGAGGTGGTTTAATATTGTAATATCTATAGTTATAATCATATTTAAGACATTAATTATTAATAAAAAAAGGGCAACTGAAGTAAAACCCTATGGTCGTTTGCTGAATAAGAACAGTATTCCCTGAACTTCATTTTAAATGGTTTAATCCTTTAATTTGTAAAACTTAAGGATAACGACCTCTTTAATATCGGGAATAAATCAAATAACAACAATTTATTTAATTATTTTACATTGCAACCCCAAAACCCAATGGTTATCAGAGTCTTCATACTACTGTAATCCCCTTTTCTTTATGAGAGCATGTTTCGTCTAGAAGTGCAGGTAACTTTCTTATGAAATAATAGTCATTCATCTCAATTGTTAAAACAAGTTTTTAGGTCACTCATGTATGATTGTTAAAAGACAAAGATACCCCTAATTATACAAGTAATAGGGTGAGATAAATTATATATTATGTTCATATGCAGATCAGAACTGAAGAGATGAATTTGATAGCAGAAAGAGGTATTGCTGCTCACTACAGCGGGAAAGTTATTGTTAATGGTTTAGTCAGAGATACGATGGCTAATGAAAAAAACATGAGAGGGAAACCAGTCTGCCTTAATAACACAAGCGTGGCCTTAAGGGTATGATAGGAAATTTACTCAACCAATTTTCTAGATCAAATATCATTAAATTACAGGAGCAATTTTATGTGCACCCCTTTAGAAGTTCAAAGCTCCATATACACACACATATATACATGTGTGTGTGTGTGAAAAATGAAATGGATAAAATTTGAATTTTCAGATTGGTTGGCTCAATGCGATTAGAGAATGGCAAGAGGAGTTTGTTGGACGCATGAGCTGTAGAGAGTTTGTAGATACAATCACCAAGGATCTTTTAGGTAGTCGTGTTTTTGTTTTTACGCCAAGGGGAGAGGTAAAGTAATAATTTCTTATTATTTAGATGTGACAAAATGGACATATTGACTCACAGGTCAAAATGGGTTCTTGATCAAACGGGCTGGTCAACATTATTTTGTCCCTGTTTTTAAAATTTCGTTAGTGCTTTATTGCTTAAATGGTATTTACTTTGTTTAAACTAAATCAACATAGAAGTTTGAAAACAGTTTGAATAACACTTTTAGACAATCTTAAGTGGTTTGACCTGGTCAGCCTGTTTAATTTTATAGATTAGCTTATAATTTGACCCATTCTTTTCTATTAAATTTATTCTTTTAACATGTAACAGATAAAGAATTTGCCTAAAGGTGCAACTGTCATTGACTATGCTTATATGATAAGCACTGATATTGGAAACAGTATGGTGGCTGCAAAGGCAAGTCCTTTATATTTAATCAATTTATTGTTTTAAAAAAAAGTTGTGAAGGAAATCTGAAGTGCAGTTATGTTATTTATATATTATCATCAGGTTAATGGAAATATTGTACCTCCCTTGCATGTGCTTGCAAATGCTGAAGTTGTGGAGATAGTGACTTATAATGTTAGTTTTTCTCGATCATCTTACTACTCCTATTCAAGAATAAATTACTTAGTTTTTTGGTTCTGGTAACGGGTTAGGTAAAAAGGGTAACTTTTGGTTCTGTATTAAATGAGTCAGGCCGGCTTGATCTGAAACAATTTCTGTCCAAAACTCTTTTAATCATTTTAAACAATTAGTGTGTCGAATATGCTTACAAAGATTAAAATTTTCAATTTAATGATTTAAAGATATTATAAAATAAAAATACATTTTTAAGCAACTTTCAACCCATTTGACTGGTTAGAGATAAAGTACAATCCTGAATCAACCCCTTCATAGGAAAACATGTCAAATTTGCCTTGCTACCTCATTCATCTGTCAGCTAATAACTTTCTTTACTATCAGGCACTCTCAAGCAAGTCAGCTTTCCAAAGACACAAGCAGTGGTTGCCACATGCAAAAACACGCAGTGCCCGACACAAGATTATGAAAGTAGGTTATCTTGGATTGGAATTGTTGTATGGTTACACTATGGGTGTAAACGAGTCGAACCCGAGCTTGGCTCATTTAACTTACGAGAGCTCGAGCTCGGCTAGTTTTGAGCTCTATTTCTAAAGCTTGAATCCGGTTCTTGAGTAGTTTTTCAAGCTCGGGCTTGGCTCTTTTATTATTTATTAATTGTTTCTATAAATAATCATATACATTTATAATTATATATACATATAGTTGTAAGTGTTTGTCAGAGCATGCAAATTTTGGGTCTTGCTTTGAAATGTGTCAGCTGGGTTGATGTGTAATACTTTGCCCCAAGTTTTTTTCTCTCTTAATAAACAGTTGGGTGCATCAGATATGAATGCAAAAAAGTTGTTATTTTAATGGTAATATAATATTTAAAAGGGTTTTATTGCACAAAAGTTTTATGAACTTTCACATCTTTCGTAATTGTATGTAATGATCTATATTTTTTACCTTTTGAAAATGTTTATATGTTTCTATTTGATGCCATTGGCATATGCTGTAACTGGATAAAAAAGTGCCATGGTAAGGGTTTTCCAGTTACAAAAGTTTGGTACATAAAATAATATAGTTCATTGCATACTATGACAAAGCCATGAAAGCTCGTTACCTTTTGGAATAGCAAAACTTTTTTAAATAAATTGATTTAGGAGGTTTTATGCATAATTCACCCTCTGTAACCCATTTTACTCGTTTAATTTCAGCTACTTTTTTTACCCGTTTGACCTGTTGAGTAGGGGTGAGCATGGGTCGGTTCAGTTATGCTTAAAATGAAACTATAACCGAGCACTTCGGTTATCGGAAAACCTTAACCACTTGGTTTCGGTAAATAATAATTGGTGGTTAATTCAATTTGGATTTTTTATAAGCATCTACACATAAATTTATCAATATATAGACACACACACACACACATATATAACCATATTTTTCGATTACTCAGTTATCACCTAACCAAACCATCGGTTAATTGTTTGGTCCGATCAAGTCGGTTTTGTGCTCGCCCCTATCTTAGAGATAAAAGTATATCCTAGATCGACCCATTCGCAAGTAAATGATCCAATTATCAAACTGGTTTTCTTCTGTTTTAAGTTTTTGAAGGAGCAAGCTGCACAATCTGCAACCGAACTAACGGTTGACTCATTCAACGAATTTCTTGCTGACTCTGGAGACGATAGTGAAACCGAAGATGTACCCGACTACTCTAAAGGGACCCAACACACATGGGAAAAGATTCTGATGAACGTCATGGAAATGTCATCCTTAAAAATAATCGGGCAAGATATTTTTCAGTTTAAAACCGGCAGTAGTATCAAGGTCCCCAAAGTTAATGGAAAACATAACAAAAGTGTGAAGAGTACGAGTTTGACCAAGTCAAAGGGGGATCCACAATCTCAAGTGAATGGTGTTGCTAAAATGATATTTGCTGATGTTCCAATGTATAAAGAAGTGTTGCCCGGTCTTGAAAGCTGGCGTGACGGGAAAGTTTCATCATGGAGTGATTTTGAAGGACATTCTGTTCAATGGATGTGTATGGTTTGCATAGATCGAAGAGGTAATTATTATTTCGGTTTCGTTTTTGTTAGATTAATATTGACTACTGTAGTTGTTGCTCTAACATGTAAGCATATGAACATAACTATTAGTTTATGGGATATTACCAATTTTGCTACTAACTGACAGGTATGCTAGCTGACATAACGAAGACATTAGCAGATGCTGGTGTCACGATATGCTCATGTGCGGTGAGTGATTGACCTCCACATTACTACTATATACACAATAGCATTTTAGAGGTGTGATTTTGACCCGTTTTCTTAGGGTCAATTATGTTTGATCTCAAACGGGTCAAATCAAATGTTTACATAAGTTAAAATCTGAAATGTGTCAAATTGTTAAACGTCACCCAAATTTATTTTGAATCCATACACCCTCCCAAATTTTCAAGTAAGCCATATAGATTTTTATTGCAGTCTATAGTTTTTGTAATCATGTTTAACGCCTTATGTATTCTTAAAAGATTTTAACATGTATTTATTGTTAATAATAATAGGCGGAGGTGGTTAAAGAAAAAGGAATGGCAGTTATTCTCTTCCAAGTTGAATCTAGTTTGGACGACATGGTATGTGTTATAAACTACTGAAACAGGGATAACGTACGTATAGGGCACTCAAGTATCAATTTGGATTTGTTTGTGCCAATCCTGATCAAAAACTTGCCGGGTATATGTAATTTGACAAAAATGCCCCTAATTTTCATATAATAGTTTAAATGTGTAATACCTATTACCTACTTTAAAGAACCTTTTTCTACCCCAAGAAGTATTGATAGCTCTTTCAAGGGTATTCTTATGTTTTTCAGTTTTCAAGGGAATTTTCGTCATTTGGCATGTAAAACGACAAAAATATCCCTATTAAAAACATTATTTTACCCTAGACATACTGACACCTCATGAAGGGTATTTTAAGTATTTTATTTTTCCAGGGCATTTTCATCATTCGGCAAGTTTTTGACTGTATACATTATTCCTTTAAGAAGGTTTTCGAGACTTGCATATTATTTTATTTAGCTGTTTGAAAATGTTCATGGACTATGTGTTTGTTACATGGGTCCAGGTTAGTGCTTGTTCACGGGTTGAGTTAGTCATTGGGGTCTTAGGATGGTCAACGGGGTGCAGCTTGCGAGGGTTAGCCGAACAACAGGAAGTACGAGAATGCTGATCATGTAAAGTGGTCAACGGAGGTTGACCGAGTTTCTTTATTGGGTATTTTTCATGCATGTGGGTCTTTAATTGTCATATATTTGTTCAATCATCATGATGAAAATAATCAAATCTGTAGAGGCAGGTGGAGTGTATATAAAGGGAGAGAAAAGGAACTAGTTGTGAAGAGTATACATGTAAAGATACTTGGAATGATAAGAAAGTTTTACTAGATTGTTTAAACTTGATAACATGAAAGTAATAATCATCGATTCGATGTGTTTCTAATAATGCTTGGGATTTTGAATGGGGTTTATGTTAAACGAAACCATAGAGGTTTTAATTCGATTTAATTTCATGGCATGGACAAGAGAGCCAAATAATATTTCATCCAAAGGCATTTGCGACGTTAACAGAAACACCAATTATGAGAAGTATGGTTGCAAAAATAGGGATCACTTAAAGCTTCTATGGTCTTGATCATTATAGAATGAGTAAAAAGTGAAAGAAAGGATGAAAACAAATGACATTTAGTCCCTTTTGCTTTGAATATTTACCTTTAACTTCCAACTTTCAAATAAACCTGACTCACTTTAATACATAATAAAACTCGGGATGTTACATATAAGTTATTACACAAATACCAAATTGTTAATATTAGTAAGAAAAAGTAAGAAAGAAGCTTAATTGCAGTTATTCATGTGCTGACAGCCTGACACACTTGTCTTACAACCTATAAGGCTGAGGGGTGCGGAGCGCGAGAAGGGGCGCGAAAGCCCATCCGCTCGCGCCCCGGGGCGCGAGCACCACACCACCGAGGCGCGAGAGGGGCGCGAGCGCGGAAAAAGAGGCAGGCGCAAGGCCAGTAGCGGCTGAAAATGGGCGTAAAGGGGTCTTGGGTTGCGTAAATAGAGCCGTTGGGCTCTTTGTTTATTAAAAAAAAAATTTTTTTTTCTCTATAAAACCAATATCACATACCACCCAAAACCAATATCACATACCAATATCACAAACCATCAACCCATTTTAACCATATCAAACACAACTTCAATCTCCAAACTCATATATAATATCCCAAAACCAATTTTTTTTTTAAAAATAATGTCGTCGTACTCGTCTGATTCCGACTCCTCCGAAGAGGATGATTTGCTTCTTCATGTAGGGGGAGTTTTGACCGCAACCGTGGTCAATCTCTTGCAAAATCAAGCCCATCAACCCCGACTCCCGAGGGTTAGAGCACCACCTCGTGATCGTGATCGATCGGGTGCTAACGATACTTTGATGAGGCATTATTTTAGCCCTCAACCGGTATACGCGGAGTCGGATTTTCGAACTCGTTTTCGAATGAGCAGGCAATTGTTCACGCGTATAGCGAGTGATTTAGAGGCACGGTTTCCCTTTTTTCAACAAAGGGAGGATGCTAGGGGTCTTCCCGGTTTTACCCCTCTTCAAAAATGCACGGCTGCTATCCGTCAATTAGCGTACGGCATCTCGTCGGACGCTTTGGATGAGTATTTACAGATGTCGAAAAGGGTTGCACGTGAATCCCTTCATTTTTTCTGCCAAGGTAAAAAACATTAATTTTACTTTTTATTAAATATTTATTACATTTTGTAATATATATTGTACGTAGGAGTCATATCGACTTACGCTCGGAGATATCTGCGTAAACCTACAACGTATGACATCCAACGCATATATGAGGTGCACGCAGAAAAACATGGTTTTCCTGGGATGCTAGGTAGCATCGATTGTACGCATGTTGGATGGGCTATGTGTCCAACGGCCTGGCGAGGTCAGTTCCACCGTGGTGATCATGAAGGGCCGACCCTCATACTTGAGGCGGCGGTGTCACAGGATCTTTGGTTTTGGCATGCTTTTTTTGGTGTTGCTGGGTCAAATAACGACCTTAATGTTATCGATCAGTCACATTTGATCAACGACCTTATCGACGGGGTTGAACCACCTCAATCTTTTATTGCAAATGAAGAACTCTTCAAGTACGGGTACTATCTGGTCGATGGTATTTACAACGAATGGGCTGTGTTAGTTCAAGCTTTTACAGATCCAATCGCCGACAAACGGAAGTATTTTACGAAGATGCAAGAGTCTGCTAGAAAAGATATTGAAAGAGCTTTTGGAGCTATAAAAAAACAATATTATGTTCTGGCGAACCCGATACGTTATTGGACTCGGGAGAGGATAATGGACGTCGTCTACACGTGTCTTATCCTACATAACAAGACGTTAGAAGACGAGGGCAAAGCTATATGCCAAAACTACCAAGGTGACATTCCGCCACAACCGTCCACAATCAGTGATCAACAAAAACTTCATAACATAGCAAATATCAAGAGCTTTGAGATACACGGGGATCTTCGACATGAGTTGGTTGAACATTTGTGGGCGAGGCGACCAGATGATCTTGTATTAGATTAGTTTTATTATTAAATATTATTGTTTGTTTAATTTTTAGTATATTTTTTTTTATTATGAATTTTCAAAAAAATGTGTGTTTTTTTAAATAATTTCTTGTTTTTTTAATAATACGTTTTTTTAATACATTTATAAAAAAATAAAAAAAAAACCGCTCGCGCCCCCTCTCGCGCCCCTCCACACCATGTCCCGGGGCGCGAGCACCACAACCAACACCTATCTTATCAAGTTTCTCTCTCTGCTACACGTCACAATATTATTGGCTGGCGCCCCCCACTCGCGCCCCCTCTCGCGCCCCCCCACACCCCTCAGCCTAATGACCTTGAGTTGCTACAACTTGGTCGTCACATTTTCTTGATTTTTTCTTTTTTATTTATTTACTGCAACATACACCAATCTGGTCATCAATAAAGGTGGTCTTACAAGCAAAAACTTGCTAATGATTACTTGACACATAAGTTATTGTCAAGGCCCAAGTTTTCATTTTGATGATCAATCAAACAGAAATTCAGGACAACCTATTGACTCTAGAACAGCCACATTTTCTAGGGGTGTAATTGGCATTAACCTAACCGAACCCGGTTCGGTTCGGTTTGGTTAATTTCGTTTAATAACCGATATCAAACATGTGCTAAAATTTTGCTTAAAAATACATGGAATGAATGCTTAAATAAATGAAATGAAGGCATAACAATATGAAATTGAGATATTAGTACATGGAATTGAGATATTGATACATGAAAATGATAGTACTAAACTATTAATACGTATAATACATGAAATAGAGGAAAAAAGGCTGGAAAATATGAAAAATATGAAGAGATTGGCGCGGTTAATTTCGGTTACTTCAGTTCAGCTCCGATTAACGATTATGTTATTGCTCGCACCTAACATTTTCCCATGAATTCCCCTTTTCTCCACCATTGGTCTATCCATGACAAACATGAAGTAAAAGTCAAAACATTTTATTTGGTTAATATTGACATGCAAAGTAAAAGCTGAGTTTCAAAGACATCAGAGTGTATGGCTCAAGTACTCAAGAAATAGGCGATATACTTTTTAGTGAGAATCCCAAAATTCTATTTTACCATGTGAAGCCAAGTTTTGTCCAGTTAGACCCTTTCGCCAAACATGTTTATCAAATAAAAGCAAATCCAATAATACAACATATTGTCGTCCGATAGTATTTAAACTACTTAAAAACCCTAAATACTTAGTAGCAAATAGCAGTATATAAAGCAAAAAGAGTTATACAGAATGTGAATAGTAAAACTATGAGGGAAAAGTAATCTACTTTTTAATATATATAATGATGTTTAAAACTTAAAATCATTGCGTTTTGCTAGTTTTTAAATATAACCTTTTTAAAATCTTTATGTTCTTAAAATGTAATGTTTTACCAAATAAAAATTTATATATCAAAACAAATTAAATAGATTAATAAACATTAATTTTTAAAATTTGAATTATTTAGACAATGAAAGAAAATTTTAAAAATATATTTTTTAACAAAAAAATGAATGCATTAAATTCGAGCAGGTCTAACGCTACAATACAGTTGGACCGTCAATAATGGTAATTAATGAACCCGTGACGGTTTATAAGTTGTGGTAAATACCGTCGGACGATAGTATTTTACAGCTGGATCCGTCTGTATTTGAGTGAACATTTCTAGAATAAAATCAAACAAAACTTTAACCATCACTGTATAAAATAGATATTTTCACTGTATTGTGAATTTTCCCGTACTTTTATCTAGTACAAATGTAGTGAAAAGATGTCAATATTCCACTGTGACAAAATATAATCTAAATAAAATATGATACAACTACAAGACATGTTAAGTGGTAGGATGTAATTTGTAAAAGTAAAACTTACTGTACAACCTATGGGTATGACGCGTTTTATAAATTAGAAATGATATTCCTTTGCCTCATTATTATTATTATTATTATTATTATTATTATTATTTCAAGAAAAGAAACGGGGGGAAAAGGTGAGAAAATCGAAAATCAAATGAAATGAAATAAAATAAAATAAAATTAGGGTTTTATAGTCAGTCAGTCAGTCTGCAACAGCAAACAAGATCACCTTCTTGCTCCAATGAACCCAACACGAGAAACAGGTTTCACTCTATCTATCTGCTTTCTGTTATTATTATTATTATTATTATTATTATACATCAATTCAATTCTAGGGCTTTTCATTTCTTAATTGCAATTTGTTTTCCACATGCATCCTTCAATTCCACCACCTGTATGCAGCACCAGCTTTCTAATCGATTTGCAATTATCTTATCTTCCCCTAGTTTGCTATCTTATATATATATATTCTTCATTAAATTAAATGCTTCTGATTTTGCTTTTTAGGCTTTATTATGCTTCTTTGCTTATTATATTATCAGTCTTGTCAAAATTTATTTTTTTTATATATAAATTTTGGAATATATTTGAAAAGTTACTTATTTCGGTTAATCCCGATACCCCCACCGACCCACCGCCTCTACAACATTTAATATACCTGATTGAAAATTACTTCCTATGCAATTAACTTGCTCTAATTTGCTATGTGATATTGTTCATTAAATGGTTCTGATTACGTTTTTAGGGTTTATGCTTGTTTGTTTTCATACACCTTATTAAAAAACTCTTACTATGTTATATTGTTTATTAAATGGTTCTGATTTTGTTTCCTTTTGGGTGAAATTAAGAGAACAGCAAGATTGATATTCAAGGCAGGGGTAAAAGTGGAAGTATTTGTTAAAGAAATTTGGTACCCTGCAACAATTGTTGAAGATTTGGGCAACGATTTGTTTTCGGTGGAATACAATTGCTCGAAGGAAAATAATGGTGAATCAAAGCTTTGTAGAGTTACAGTAGGTCATCTTCACATTCGTCCCTCGGTTGCTCAATTTAGGGTTTCAAGTTTCGGGTTGTTGGAAAAAGTGGATGCTTTTGTTGATTTTGGTTGGTTGAGTGGAGTGATTACTAAAAAGCTTGCTGATAGTCGGTACGTTGTGTACTTTAAGCATACAAATAAGGAGAAAGAAGTTAGTTATCTGGATTCGAGGCCCCATGTCGACTGGATAAATGATAAACAGTTTATTCCTCATCAGGTATCTAATTGTAATTACCCTCTGGATGAGTATTTGGGTGTTTGGTAGGGGTGTAAACTAGCCGAGCCAAGCCTTTTTAGGCTCAAGGTTGGCTCGTTTAACTTATGTGAGCTCGAGCTTGAGTCCAGCGAGTTTCAAGCTTTATTTTTAAATCTCGAGCTTGGCCCATGAGTAGATTTTGAAGCTCAAGCTCTGTTTGTTTAATTTACGAGAGCTCCTTTAATTTACAGAAGCTGAGTTCAGATTGTTTAATTTATGAGAGCTTGAGCTCGGCTTGTTTAACTCACGAGATCCTGAGTTAGAGCTCGGGCCAGCTCGGCTCGTTTCAAGTTATATTTGCAAAGCCTGTGCTTAATTTATGAGTAGTTTATCAAGCTCGAACTCGACTCGATTATTATTTATACTTAAACTAATTAATGTATATACATTTATAGTTATACACATGTTTAAATTATTGTTTTTATATGTAATAATATTATATGCTAGTTACTTTTATTATAATTTTATACATAATAATAGTTATTATTAGAACATGTATTTAATATATTAGTTAAATATTATATATATAATGGTATGTATAGGCTTGTGAGCCAGCTCGAGCTCGATAAGCGGAGATTTGGCTCGGGCTTGTTTATTAATCAAGTTTATTTTTAGACTTGATCTCATTTATTATTGGCTCAATTCAAACTTTTTGTCGAGTCAATCTCCAGTAGTACACGAGCAGCTTAGCTCGTTTACATCTCTAGTGTTTTGGATTGCTTTGTTTATTATTGTGGGTTCAACTTTTCTATATCTTGAACATGGGTTTTTGAGGCTAAATAAAAAAATATAGAGTGTCTCAGTTTTTATTTCTTTTTCTTTTTTGGAGGTTTCTGTTTCTAATGGTGTTGAGCATGACGAGTTAAGAGAAACCGTTTCTATAAAGTTTACAAACGCGATAGAGGACAAGTCTACTTGTGTTAATAAACAAACCTCAGTTGTAAGAAAATCAATGAAGAGATCAAAACCGTCCAAATCTTGGTAGCAATTTAAAACCTTCTAAGAAATCAAAGGCTGATATTACATCTGATGATCTGGGCCTAGCAAATGGTAGTCAAAGTAAAGAAGTGAGCAGCCCGGTTGTTGGTCAAGCCTCTAATAAAGCTGAAAAAAGTTTTATAGTGCAAAGAAAAAGGTGGTTTGACTCTCTCATAGTCAACATTATATTGAGTTTGTTTATAAATTAGCATAATTGCTTGCTTTTTATTTGTTATTTTTTTTAATATTCTGTTTGTATAGATTGGTAAGCGAGAAAAAGGTGTTGAACTGCAGCGCCCAGTGATTACTTCTGCAAAAAAGAAGGTGAAATTATCTGGTGATTCTAAAGGCCCGAAAAATTTTACCTCAAGGTTTGTGACTATTAAAAGTATTTCTTTAATATGTTAGGGACGCTAAATAAATCGTATTTTGTGGTCAAAGCCAACATGAACCCGTCTTACGCATATGAATCTGGACACGGCATGAGTGGTCGCGGATGGCTCATTAAACCTGAAAAAAGAATTTTGTTTTTTTACATAATTACATATTAATACTTCAAAATTCTATATGCATTCATTATTATTGTTATTATTATTTCTATGTTTCGATGCAATTATATTTAAAATTAGCCATTTTATTTTTGAACTTCTATTTTTGGCATAAAAAATTAAAATAGTATGAGTTATTACATAAACACATTTTAAGATATATAAATAAATAAATGGCTTAAATGGGTTAACTTGTGAACCTGCCGGGTTAATATGAATAGCTAAACTTTTAAAGAAGTTGTGTTTGCGGGTTGAACCCTTGACACGAATCTGAATGCGCCACGAGTATTTGTGGCTTACGCGAGCTTGACCCAAAACTGATTCGTACCCTTTTTGAGTAAACCCAAACTTGTGAATTATGTGCTGGCTTCATGTATGTACTATACATACGTACACGCCTGCGCCCACGCGCCCACGCACGCACGCACACATGTATATATATATTGTATATATGTGTGTATGTAGGTATATATGTTTGAAAATTATAAAGTTGTATTTTGTAAATTTGGTTCCTTCAAATATTATATGAATTGGTTCCTCAAAATATTATAGTTTGTTTTATCATAATCACACAGATGCAGGTGATTCGTCTCCTAAAACCATTCCAAACATTGTCGAGAAAAAATTTGGTGTTCCTATTCCTGTGATTGTGGGTTTGCAATGTTATGCTATAACGAGTTCTAGAAGCAAGAAAACAGCGCAGCTGACTTCTCAAAGTCCTCAAAATGTTGAAACAACGACTCCTAAACAGTTGACTTCTGAAAGTCCTCAAAATGTTGGAACCAAGAAAACGAAGCAGTTGACTTCTAAAAGTCCCCATAATGTTGAAACCAAGAAACGTAAGAAGTTGACTTCTAAAAGTCCTCAAAGTGTTGAAACCAAGACACCTAAGCAGTTGACTTTTAAAACTCAAAATGTAGTTGAACCCGAAGAACCTCAATCAGGTGTTTCATTAGCACCCAAAGAAACAGCCAATCAGGTGAGAGAAAAAAATGATTTGGGTTTATTTGCAAGTACGTTTGACTTTATTGAAATTTTGTTTGTATATAGTTATCACATTAGTTTTGGTAACAAAATACCAGGTTGGGCTCGTCCTCGGCTTGTTAAAGTGAGCTGAAATTATGAACTTCGACTAGGCTTGTAAAAGCTTGAGCCAGCTTGTTTAATTTAAAAAAAACCATATTTTTTACACATTGAAAGGATTTTTTGTTGTTTTTAATGTATACATAATGCATAATTAATAGACTACAAATTTTATAATTTGTATATGCTAAATTTTGGGTTATAATGTGTATATATTAGAATTTGGACTTTAATTTATACAAGTAAACACAAACGAGCAGACTTCAAGTGAGCTTCTAGCAAGCCACAAGTTTTTTGAGCAAGTCGAAATGGTCTGGGATGGGTTTGCTTAACCTGCAAGCATCATTATATTGATAGTTTATTTGTATGCATTATCAAGATGTCTGGTTTGACCATTTTTAATAATTTTCTATAAATAATTATGGTGTTACCTGTATTAAAATCTTCAAATAAAACTATTCACCAGTTTGTATGCACTATACATTGCATTTTAACGCTGGGTCAACTTTTAACCAGTTCCTCTTTTAGTTTTTTATTTAACTCATTTGAAAGGAAAAAACACACCCGAAATCGACAATTTAGTAAGCAAACCGGTCAATTAATTATTATAAGTTATGTAGGAGAAAAGGGAAATAGACGGTGACACAACTACAAAGAAGAGAGGAAGACCAAAAACAAAACCCAAGACTTCCTCGGCTGGTATAGCTTTTAATATTTATTTCTATAACTGATTTACGTGGCATTTGTAGTTCCCATTCATATTGATTAAAAATAACTTGTTTTGTTTTTACAGAGAATAAAGAGAATGGAGATGCGAGTGTAAAGAAGGGGTCATATAGAAATGTAGAGTTGCCTTTGCAACAAGACAAATATGATAAACCAATAAAAGGAAAACGAGCCAAACGGCGTATGATTAGTTTAAACACCACGTCCTCACCACCGCAAGGTAAACAATGCCATTGTTTAGTATACTACTACTACTACTACTAATAATTGTTATATTTATAGTAAAAATTATTATACCTGTAAATGAACTTCACGTTCAATAAACCATTAGGCATGAAGTTCGTTTATTGACATGAATTTTTTTTTCCCAGTTTGGTTAAACGAGCGGACATGAACACGTCTCATTCGTTCATTTATGTTCATGAACGCTCGTTCATTAAAATCTATTTATATTGTTTATATTTGATAGTTTATGCTTGTTAATATATTTATTTAATTTTTTTAGGTCCATCACAATTTAGTGCAGTTTAATAACTTTTTAGACCCAACACATTGTTGTTCACGAACAAACATAAATGAACACGCTCGTTGTCTCAACGAACAAACACAAATAAGAAAACTCTGTTCGTATTAGATTGTTTGTTCGGTCAAGGTTAGACGAACAAACGTGAACATGCTTTGTTCATGTTTGTCGGGCTTAATAATAATAATAATAATAGTATTAGTAATAAATATAACAATAATAGTGTTTCATGCAAACGGGCCGATCCATTTGATGAGTATGTCTTGAGTTGAGATTCACCCAATCACATAATTCCAGCCCTAATAATATTAGCATAAAGATAGATTTTCACTTTTTTTTTAATTGTGTTTTATGTAGATGCTCAAGATTCATCCAAACAAAAAGAAAATGGAGATTCTGAAACGAATGTTGAAAAGTCACTCGACACCATGTCGGACGATCAACCTCTCTCGAGGTGGTTTGCTGGAAAGCAGGCTTTAGCAACTCTTGAATCCACGGGTAAAATATGCGTTTTCTTCGAGTTTTTGCGGTTTTTAGTTATTGTCTAAGCAGTTAACGCGGAAAAATATCGGATATCGGTCAAGGACCGATATTTGAAATATTGGTTATCGCGGTGGGATAACGGTAATTTTAATATCGATAATTAATTTAAAAATGATAATACGTAACTTAAGTTAGATAGTTTTAGAACATAAGTATTCCATAATAATGGTGTTATAATTTGTAAAAGATATAAGTACAAATAAAAATAGTTATACAGTTTATTTGGTAACACTTAACTATAATTAAGGAATTTTGTTCTAAAAACTTGTAATTATAATTAAGTTTTTAAGTCTAAAATGGAATTTTGTCCAACAAAAGCGCTGCTCACACATCTTCGACCACAATTTCGGTGAAGATCCAATTCTACGACTACAATGTTTCGTCGTCATTACGTCTTCTCTGACGTTAAATCCCAAAGATATTAGGGTTTCGTCCAGGTTTGTTCGTCTTCTGCCTATATCGATCCCCAAATCACTCAATCGATCCTCAAAACGAGAAACACAGTGAAATCACCGATATTGTGTAGACCAAATATTGGTAAATGTCACCGATTTTTTCGGACTGATATTGTGACCGATATTTGTCAAGAGGACCGATAACCGAGATCCCACCGAGATTGACTGCATAGGTTATTGTTACTTGCTATTTAGCAACCAAGCTACATTTTGTTAGAGCCTAAGCTCCATTAGGCTCGTGTTCAGCTTGTTTAACTTACTAGAGCCTGACTTGTTTTGAGCTCTATATCGAAAGCTTGATCTTGGCTCACGAGTAGCTAGTCAAGCTCGATCCCTCGTTGTTTTAGATGTTATATATACATATAGTTGTCAATATATCTTTATATTTATAATTTTTGTATATACCATTGCGTATAGTAGTTAGTTATTATATCTTAATTTTAAATGTGAATCTTAATTTTGTATAATTATACAAATATACAATAATAATTTAAATAAAATCATATGAGTAACAGGCTTGTTTATTAAATACACTTTTTTTAGGCTCAAGCTCGTTTACGCTTGGTTCAATTTGAGCTTTTGATGAGTCGATCTCAAATAGCTCAAGCCTCAAACGAGTTTTGTTTTACGTGATGTCTGATTTGTCATTTACAATCATTTTTCACATGCATCTTCTGCATGTGGCATTTGACATGGTATCAGTCGTGCCACATCAGCTTACAGGTAAAATCCTGTTAAAATGAGGCCGGTCGCTAAAACCGCAATACTTTTATAAGTTAAAATTGTAGTATTTTATAATTTTATAAGTTAAAATTGTAGTATTTTATAAGTTGTTTTCTCTTTTACAGGTAAAAAACCAACTGAAAATTCTAAATCTTTATCCATTGTGTCAAATGGGGATGGTCAAAGTCAAGCGTTGACTTTTGAAAAACGAAGCGCCCTTTGGGGAACAATGGAATCAATGGAAGCGTTCCGTCTGTTCCCACAAAAACCACATTTCCGCCCACTCGATAACCTTAAAGAAAGCGCTCGTGAACGCAACGCAATCAACAAAATGGTAGACTTTTCAAGCGTTTACGAAGACGTGCGTCGCTTACGCATCGACCATCCGAGAGCCTCAATCGAAGACCATCTGTAGACGCTTTCAGATCTCGAGACTCACGGGTTTGATGTCAGTTTGTTAAGGAACCGTTTGACTGAATTAATATCGTTCAAGGACGAACGGGAACGACTCGAGAGTCGGTCAAAGGAAGTCAAAGATAATATTGAGAGTCAACGTGTTGAAGCGCAAAAGCTTGATAAAGAGATCGAGTCGATCGATAAACGACTGGCGAATTTGATGGCCAAACGCGATCGGGCTTTGAAGGAAAAAGAGAAGAAAGATTCAGAAGTTGTTGATTTGAAAGCTGAAATTCGTGAAATTAACGATGGTGTGCTTGAATGTGGTTTCAAATTTGAGGAGTTAGCGACGACACCCTTTGTTTGAAAAATAAATATTAAGTTATGTTAGTTGGAATTAGCGACGAAATGTTATGGAGAGAGTTAGATTAATCGGTTGTTTTTTTTTTGAATTTCTGTAGTGAGTACTTATGAATGGGCCAACGTCGTAATTTGATTAATATTAATATTAATGAAGGTGGGCATTTGTTATAACTTTCTAAATCGGGTGGGTGTTAGTTGGAATTAGCGACCAAAGTGTTATGAAATGAGTTAATTGGTTTCTAGTTGTTTATTTTTATTGTAATTTATTATGATAGATTGATAGGGATGACATGATATTATGTTTAATTGGGCCTAACTGGGTCGGGTTTTGAGTGGCATTGATCTTTTGGTGATATGATAAATGGGTTATTTTAACGAAATGGAATTAAACTATAAAAGTTAAATTACTAAATAAAAAAATCATAAATTTTATCAAATCAAATGATTTTATAAGTTCTAGTTATATTGTTTAAGAGAATATCCATACGAATACGTGGTGTATTCTTACACAATTTCTTTATAATCACGAAAATATGCACTTAGTGATTTTATAAGTTGTAAGTATTTTTTTAGTAAAATAACGATTCTAACAAAAGATGATAAGATGTTTAATTATAAATGACATAAAAGAATAATATCATATATAAAATTAGCATGACCAAAACACGTTACTGTAGTACAGTTTCAAAAGAAATGAATGAAAACTCAATGAATTTATCATCTATGAAGGTTGAATAAAATATGTGAGAATAAAATTGTTATTCATCTCTAGTTATCTCTTTATCATCTTAAACCTATAAATATTGTTTATTAAATTATATCACATTCATCTCCTATACTCGAAAGAGTATATAAATGATTTAATAAAAAACGATAAATTTAATTTCATTAATTATATAAATATTTTGATTATATTGACATAAATACTCGCATATTATTAATCCCTATAATTTAGGTAATTGGTTATTTGATTAAAAGATGAATTGATATGTTTTGATTACACTGACATAAATTAAATATATCATATAAAAGTTGTACAAAGAAAGGTTCGTTCAAGCTCGTGAGCTAGCTGGAGCTTGATAAGTGAAGCCCGGACCCGTATTTAAAAAAAGCTTATTTTTAGGCTAGACAGCTTAAGCTAGCTCGTTTGAAGGCTTGTAAGTTGCAATCAAATGGTTCCAAGGTGGAGTCATTCATAAGTGGCGAGTATTCAAATCCCAGTGTAAGCAATGTGGCATAAATTTAGGTGTAAGATATAGCTCGTTTGAGCTCGTCTCAAGTATTTTCAGAGTGGTTTAGCACGTTTATACCCTTAGTTGATCATAGAGAAGAGATTCATGATTCTTTTTTTGAACATATTTATATACTTCACATGTTTAAAGATGAGTAGTTGTTTTCCCAAAAATGACCAACCACATCATGTGCAAGACATTGATCAGAATCGTGATGTCGTCAATGTGTTCCTGTCTGATGTTGACCCTGAAAATTACCATACCGGAGTCAGTACGTTCAAAATGGATATAAGTCCGGAACTGGACAACGTTAAAGATAGACTTGGACTGTTGTCAACCGGTACCATAAGGAAGTGATGAACTAAGAGGACATAAATATAATGACACATCAAGACCGTTGTAACTACCAGATGCTAGTATCATCAAACACGAAGACATGTCATTATCTAAATATCATCTCGGACAAATGCACGAGAGTTCCAACTGAATATTCGATGCTAACTATGCGAGTGAGAGTATTAAATGCGACACGACAATAGTACAATACGAGCAAAGACACATACCAACACGCTACACGTACATTGATTATGTCTTGTACTACAGTGGCTAAACATATGTCACAATTTGTGTCTTCGGCTCTCTTTGCGTCTAACAAGAGGGATTTTTCACCGAATTCTATATTATTTGTTAAAAACTTAAATTCCTTAGTATGAAGTACAAGCATAATAACGTTAACATTTATCATCAAAGATCTTCATGAAGCAACAGGCACATTTAATTTATTATTTTAAATTTTGATATATTATAATGGTGGAGTAGATGTACACATGTGACATGGTGAAACCCTTTTTAAACTTTCTATGTGCATTTAACATGGCCATGTGTTTTTTATTATTTACTTGTTACTTCTGCCATCTTTGATTAGCTTCTAGCTTTCAAAGGACAGGTAAGTACAATGAAACAAGATAACCAAAGTACAAATAAAAAAAGTAGCTAGCAACTCATCAATAAAATTTATTAATCATATTTATTGTTTAAACCAACTTCCAACATATAAAATAAGTAAAACTAAAAAGCTTTGTCTTTAAGAAATGAAAAATGGTTAGATATAAAAAGTACAAAAACGTTCTTAAAAAGTGAACAACTTTTAATAAAACTGCATCGAAATGAAAGAAACTACGTTTTAATACTCAGGTTTTATAAGCATTGACAACTAGTATAATAGAACCTTTAGCTCGTTTAAAACTAGAATATAAATAAGCAACACTTTAGAAAAAAATAAATATAAACATAAATACTTAATTGGATCGAGTGAACACAAAATCCACCAATGTATTTGTAATTGTTTATTTTCCGGTCTAACTTATTGCATGTCGGGGTTTTGAATAAATGAATAATATCCACCTATAAAGAAAAGTACTTAACTTAAAGTTTAATGACTGATGTCGATTATAACATAAAATAAAGATATTATTATGAACCATAAATAAAAACTTAATTCGGTAGCACCCTAACGCTAGTACACATTGAATAGCTCAAATGCGTAAACACATTTGTTTTTTTTTTATTATTTTATAAATTATGAGCATACTCTATACCCGCACGCCACCTCTGAATATGCATCTCAATTCGAATAACTCATAAGCATATAAAGGTCCATAAAATTTACTTCTAAGCCAATTATAAATACATTTGTAAACTCGTACACTGTACACTCTCTTCATACCCTATCATCTTTGAATATTCCATCACGTCCTTGTTGGATTTAATGGTCGGTTCGAGTCAAGTCAACGCGACCGACCCGAATGTGACCCGGTATGAGTTACACCGGGGATAACGAATATTAACTCACTTAAATGTTAACTGGGCCCGACACAACAAGATGGTGGTTTAGGCTTTGGTTAGTATTTGGGCTTAAGCCCAATGGGTTTAAGGTTGATTAAACCCTAAAATATTTTCTATGTATAGAATACTATATATTAATAATATGAACCAACAAAAACCCTAACCGCCACCATAACTTCCGGCAGCCGCCTTCGGCACCGTTTTTCCGGCAAGCCTCTTTTTCGGCGACCCGGTTTACGGGAAAACTACTTTCTGGCCGTCTTTGCTGTTGTCGCTGCACACCTTGCACCTACATCACCACCACAGCCCCTAGACGCCGCCCACAGCCGTTGTTTTCCGGCAACGCCGCTTTTCCGGCGAGCTTGTTTTCCGGCGAGCTGTTGCTGCTGTCCTCGGGCTGCTGTAGTTGAACCAGAGCCGCTCAGTTGCTTGTCTGCTGCTGTTCGGTGCCTACCGCCGCTTCTGTTTGCTGCTGTCCACCGGAACAACAGGCTGCCGCCGCTAATCGCCGTCGCCGGAGTAGTCCGCCGCCGGCATGAACCGCTGCAGCCACCAGACTTGTTGATTGTGTCCAGATCTAGCTTATTCGTTAAACCCTCGGTGTCTTCCCGGTTTCGATAACCGACGTATATCGATTACCTTAACTATGGTTGTTTTTGTTATTGTTTATTCGTATTCGTATAAAGTTGTAATCGGATCCGGGTTTTGGGTTTCGGTTTTGGTTCGTTTAATCGTTTAACTTTGCGCTGCGTTTTATAGTTCGTTCATATATTTAAATATTAATATTGATTAATATTTATCGAAACGAAATTATAACTAAAACGGGTTAAAATAGTTTGACCATTTTCGTTCCGAACCACCGTTGAAACCCAACAGTGGTATCAGAGCCGCGGTTACAACGCATGAGTCGATCCCGGTTCGCTTAAACCGGATCTACATCATAAACTTTAAATCGTTTAAAGTTTTTGATCTAGATATGTTTTCGGGTAATTTTAGATTTGGTCAAAGTTTTGTTTATTTTATTTGACCAAGTCAAAACGACCCGAAATTTATTTACTTTGAATATGTAAATCCGGCCACGACCTATGTTTGTTTGGTTGTGTTTGATTCTTGAGCTTGTTTTTGGCCATATGGATAGTTCAAAAGTTATAAAAGGTTATTATTTATTTTTCGGTTTTCTTTTGGCCATAAAGATGGTTCAAATTTGTAATAGGACAAATTATTGTTAGTTTATAAATTTGTAATTAAGAAGACGCGAAGATAACCGAGGACGAGCTCAATGACTTCTTGGAGTTAGTGGGAGTTCGGACAAGATGACGGGATGCACGAAGAAGTCCATCCTTGTGGTTGTTTGTGTTGTGAACCCCTTGTCCTGATCGGTCTCCCTAATTGGCTCTAGCGAGACCGATCACCTTTTGGCCATAAGGATTTACATATTATTTGCTATTGTGGTTGCTTGGATTGTTTATAATAGGATTATAATATCACCGACCTAATACCAAATAAATTTGAAAATAAACATTTTATTACCAATTATGTTTTGCAAATTAAAGCGTTTTGATTTCCAAAACTAATAACTTAATAGATTTTCTATTAACTTAAAATTGGTTAGTCATATCGCGACAAACTTAGTTTTTAAATAGGTTATTTAAAACTAAGTGTCCTGAGAGATGAAAGGGTTCATCAATTCGTCCCGATAATAAATACAGTAAAATTTGACTTTTACTCTATTTGGTAATTTTTAAATTAATCCCAATTTAAAACCAATAGTTTATGCCAATCCTACTACAAGTCACACTTGAGGCATACTGCGAAATTTCGAGTGTTTGGAGCTACAGCACCACACTTGTTTTCTAGCATATCCCATCAAGGTGAAAGCGTTTCGTTGACACATCCGGCCATTTCACACGTCAATATACTAGGACAACTATTACTTTACTCTCCTGTTACGTGCTAAATCTGTCTGGAGACTTAAAGTGGGCTAAGATGAGGCTAAACGTATCTATACAAGACAATCGTTGTCTCTATAGGCTTCATAACCGAGAGTTGTGCTCTATTCACAATTGGCAATCGTTGTCAGTCTGCCTAACCACTTATTAATGTTGTGTGCTACAGCTGCCTTTAATAACTGGAAGCCAGATTCTCATACTCCTATTTCATTAATGTTATTGGGTCATTAATAACAGGACTACAACGTCGAAAATACTAATTAAATTTACTTTTGCTTAATTAATCAGATGTCGTTAAACGAAATCTCACCCTACGCTCTTAAGACTATCCTTGAGAAGGATAAACTGAACGGTACCAACTTCATCGAATGGCACCGCAACTTGAGACTTGTTCTGACCATGGCAAAGCGCCTGTATGTTCTCGATGGACCAGTTCTAACCGAGCCTGAAAACAACACAGCCGTTGCACGAAAAGTTCTTGACAAGCATAAGGATGACTCGGCTGAGGTCTCCTGTATTATTCTAGCCACCATGACTTCTGAGCTTGCTAAAGGCTTGGAAGACTTTGGTGCCTATGAGATGCTTGAGCAACTCAAGGTCATGTTCCAGAAACAAGCCCGTCAAGAACGTTTCGACACCATGAAACAACTCATTAGTTGCAAGATTGCAGAAGGGTCTCCCGTCAGTGCGCATGTTCTTAAGATGAAGGGGCACATCAATCAGCTTAAGAAACTTGATTATCCCCTGCCCGATGAGATGGCAGCTGATTTCATCCTCAACTCTATCCCCAGCTCATACGACCAGTTTGTAATGAATTTCAACATGAATGGCTGGGTGAAGACAGTGTCGGAGCTTCATAACATGCTCAAGACGGCTGAGATGAACATTCCTTCAAGGACCAATCAAGTTCTGATGATCCGATCTGCTGGTGTCAAGAAGCCTAAACCCAAGAAACGGGGTTATAAGGGTAAAGGCAAGAAGAATGTTACCATTGCTGCCCCTAGTTCCACCAATGCTGACAAAGGGGTTCCAAAGATACCACCGCCCCCCCTGAGGAGCGCAAGTGCTACCGATGCAACCAAATGGGACACTGGATGCGAAACTGTCCCGAATACCTTGCTGATCAAGATGAAGAGAGCCAATGGTGAAGGATCTTCTCGAGGTATTTCCATATACGTTATTAAACTTTTCACTGTCTCTAGCAACACATGGGTATTTGATACCGGATGTGGTTTCCACATCGTTAATGTCTTGCAGGAGCATGAGAAGTGGAAGAAACTGAATAAAGGCAACATGGAACTCATCGTTGGAGATGAGAAGAGAGTACCAGTTCTGGCAACTGGAGTATTTCATTTTACTTGTCCATCTAGCCTAGTTTTTCTTTTGAATAATTATTTGTATGCTACTGGTTGGACCAGCAACATCTTTTCAGTTTCTTTACTGTTTGAACAAGGTTTTAAGTACGTGTTTTAATGGCTTAGCTATTTCTGCTTACTTAAATGACATCTTTTATTTCGAGGCTAAACCTTGAAATGATATATATTAGATGGATGTTCAAACTAATAATAACGTATATATAATCTTTCAAAACGTATCAGATCTGGCATCAATGATACACTTCTATGGCATTGCCGACTTGGCCGCATAAGAAAGGCAAGAGTTAAAAGACTCCAATCCGAAGGGATTCTTGAATCCACGGGACCGGACACTTTTGACAATTGTGAGTCTTGCTTAGCTGGCAAACTCGCCAAAAAAATTCTTCACTTATAAAAGTGAACGAACAAGAGATCTGTTAGGACTCATACATACGTATGAATGTGGACCTTTCAGAACCAGGTCTAGAAACCATGAAAGATACTTCGTTTCTTTTATCGACGATTATAGTCGATATGGTTATGTGTATCTTATGAAACACAAGCATGAAACTTTTGAAATGTTCAAAGAGTTTCAAAACGAAGTGGAAAACCAACTTGGTAAAACCATTAAGATACTTCGATCAGATCGAGGTGGAAACTATCTCAGCTCATAGTTCATCAATCATCTAAAAGAGTGTGGAATTATTTCACAGCTCACTCCACCTGGCACACCCCAACATAATGGCGTGAGCGAGAGAAGGAATCGAACTTTGCTAAATATGGTTCGATCAATGATGTGTAGAACTAGCTTGCCTCACTCCCTTTGGAGTTTCGCCCTTATGACCGCTTCCCGCATTCATCAAATACTACAACCAAAGCGATTTCTTTCATCCTGATACAAATATGATTTCTATCAAGAGAAAAGACCACTTCCTCGAGAAAGAATTTCTCGATCGAGGAACCGGATATTACATTGTCGATCTTGAAGAAATTCAAGAACCACAAACAACCGCTGAGGAAGTTGTAGCGTCTGATCAACAAGTTGTTGTTGCTGATACATCAGACGTGAACACGAGCATTCGCAGAAGTAGTAGGACTCCCGTACCAAATTCTAGATACTTATGGCATTTAGATGGTCCCGAAGTCTTATTAGTAGCCGAGTTTGGGGACGAGCCTACTAACTACAAATCTGCTATCTTGGATCCGGAATCCAAGAAATGGCAAGATGCCATGAACGTCGAGATGCAATCTATTCATGACAATCAAGTCTAGAACTTGATTGAGCTACCCCCGAAGGTCGGGCAGTAGGGAGCAAGTGAATTTTAAGCAAGCATCTCGAAGCTGGAATCTTCACTTGATGAGAAAATCAAAGAGTTTGGTTTTATCAACAATGAAGATGAGCCTTATGTTTACAGAAAGGCTAGTGGGAGCACTATATCATTCCTCATCTTGTATGTGTATGATATACTGATAATTGGAAACAACATTCCTATGCTTAAGGGAGTTAATCACTGGTTGGAATCTTGTTTTACAATGAAAGATCTTGGAGAAACTGCTTATATTCTGGGAATCGAGATCTACCGAGATAGATCTAAGCGGCTTCTAGGGCTAAGTCAAAGTACATACATAAGCAAGGTCATGACACGCTTCTCAATGGACAACTCCAAGATAGGAGCTGTTCCATTGCTAAAGGAACCGTTTTAGCAAATCGCAATCTCCGGCAACGGACATTGAGACAAAGCACATGCAAGCAATTCCATATGCTTAAGCGATTGGCTCTGTCATGCATGCTATATTATGCACTAGACTTGACGTCTCGTAAGCGTGTTTGGAGGAGTGAAAGAGGAGCTCATTGTAAGGTGTTACACTAACGCTAACTTCCAGAATGACCGAGATATTTCTCGCTCATAATCTGCTTGGATGAAGAAATTCATAGCCAACCTCGATCTGGTTCCTACTTTAGGAAAATGATCGACGTAATATGTGATAACACAGGTGCTATTTCTTAAGCCAAAGAGCCCAATTATCATCACATGGCCAAGCATATTTTTAGTTCCACTATGTACGAAAAATACTGGAACAAGGTGACATCATAATGAGCAAAGTAGACACAGATCAAAATCTAGCTGACCCGTTCACTAAGCCGATGACTCAGGACAAGCATAGAGATGCTATCGGGCTTAGACTTGCTAGTGATTTATTTTGATTTAGTATTTGGATGTATGAACATTCAAACAGTTGTACTTTTCAGTTCACATTTGATTTAATGGTTAAATGCAAACGTTGAATGATACGACTGTGTTCATTTTAATACGTTTAAACCATGAATATTTTATTCTAAATTATCCGTAGTCGGTCAAACTCGTGAGAGCGATTCTGAATTAAGACTATTCTGAATTTGGACTCAAGCAGTTGACTTCCAAACTCACAGACCTCATTATGAATGACGTTGGATGTAACTCGCATCAAATCATCTTCGTGGATCTTGATCATAAGATGTTTTGATAATAGTATGCTCATTTGGTATCCTAAGACCTGAGATACATATTAGAACTTTCGTTTACCGAGGAATATTCTTTGATCATGTCAACCGTTGTTGCGTAACTGCCAGTCATAAAGACATTGGTAGGGAATGTTCTGGAGTTCAGTGGGAATTGTATGTAGTCAAGATAAGATTTTGTACTCTTACGTTAAAATGTAACAGGTAGACATATTGGCGCACTCGTTGATTCAAACTGGTAAAGTGTGAGGCCACACCCAAACTTACTGTGTGTTTGATTGGACCACTTTGACTCTATATCGAGAACTACAATAATTGAACACTATATGAGATTGATTTGATCCATGTCTCATTGTTCAATTAATGTCTTATACAGAAAGGATAGATGACAACGATTACTATAAATTCATTATCTTGCAATAAGGTATTCCAAGATACTTTGATTATGGATTTAAAAATGTCATATTCAGTTGGGAACAGCTATGTGTAGCTAGAACGCCTCTAGCTGTTAGCGTTGTGATACTTGACCCAAATCCGTCCAAGTGGGAGACTGTTGGATTTAATGGTCGGCTCGGGTCAAATCAACGCGACCGACCCGAATGTGACCGGGTATGAGTTACACCAGGGGTAACGAATATTAACCCACTTAAATGTTAACTGGGCCCGACACAACAAGATGGTGGTTTAGGCTTTGGTTAGTATTTGGGCTTAAGCCCAATGGGTTTAAGGTTGATTAAACCCTAAAATATTTTCTATATATAGAATACTATATATTAATAATATGAACCAACAAAAACCCTAACCACCACCATAACTTCCGGCAGCCGCCTCCGGCACCGTTTTTCCGGCGAGCCGCTTTTCCGGCGACCCGGTTTACGGGAAAACTACTTTCTGGCCGTCTTTGTTGTTGTCGCTGCACACCCTTGCACCTACATCACCACCACAGCCCCTAGACGCCGCCCACAGCCGCTGTTTTCCGGCAACGCCGCTTTTTCGGCGAGCTGTTGCTGCTGTCCTCGGGCTGCTGTAGTTGAACCAGAGCCGCTCAGTTGCTTGTCTGCTGCTGTTCGGTGCCTACCGCCGCTTCTGTTTGCTGCTGTCCACCGGAACAACAGGCTGCCGCCGCTAATCGCCGTCGCCGGAGTAGTCCGCCGCCGGCATGAACCGCTGCAGCCACCAGACTTGTTGATTGTGTCCAGATCTAGCTTATTCGTTAAACCCTCGGTGTCTTCCCGGTTTCGATAACCGAGGTATATCGATTACCTTAACTATGGTTGTTTTTATTATTGTTTATTCGTATTCGTATAAAGTTGTAATCGGATCCGGGTTTTGGGTTTCGGTTTTGGTTCGTTTAATCGTTTAACTTTCCGCTGCGTTTTATAGTTCGTTCATATAATTAAATATTAATATTGATTAATATTTATCGAAACGAAATTATAACTAAAACGGGTTAAAATAGTTTAACCGTTTTCGTTCCGAACCACCGTTGAAACCCAACAGTCCTGATATATATGGTTGAGTTTCTTTCGATATATATTTACATTTAAGAACTCTCAACAATTAATTGAAGTATTTTATTTATTTAACAACTTATCATTTATTATATATAAATTTGTAATCACCTATATGAAATCATAAGTTTACACGCATTTAAATATACAAATTAGATATATAAGTCGTTCAAAAAAATGTAGTAACCAATTTACGTATGTGCAAAACAAATTACATATGTGTAAAAAAACTAAATATTATAATTATAATCAGAATACTATTTAATAAATGACAAAATGATGAGTGGGTAAAAGGATGTGTTTCTAATGTTAATGTTTAATACTGCGTGTCTTAGTTGTTTATATATATCGTACACGAATGCTTTGAGTATTTTTTATGATCATAGGTACTCGGAGCTTAAGGGAACTAATTCGGAGCACTGATGCCAAGAAATCAAGTTATGGATGAAGGGAAGCAACCGGGGGGGGGGGGGGGGGTGGAAAGGCAAACGAGTAGCAAGAAAAAGAGAAAACGGAGATTTTGGTTCAAGGCCACCGTAAGCTACGGTGGCCATACCATAAGCTACGGTGGAGGATTTACATAAAAGAGCTGTAAGGCAGAGACTGATGGTTGTAAGCTACGCTAGTCTGGTTGTCGCTTATGGCAGGGCCTGAAGAGCTTTTATGAAAATTTCTTTTATGCCATATTTAAGCGACAAAAACTCTAATCTCAATTATCCTTTATACCTTAGTCACCAAGGACGGTTTTTGGGCTCTTCTCCAAACACCATTCAGTCATCACTATCATCCATGTTATCATCTGTTTAACAATCAATGAAACTATTCAAGATCAAGATGCAAGGCTAAATCTTTTGTAACCATCTCTGGGAGTAGGGTTGTGTTTGTAAGCAAGAATCTTTGTATTTTGAATCTTTACATTGGAACTACAGTTGATCAATCTTTTAAGTTTGTTTGTGCATTCAACATTTTTCCGTAATTAAATGTTTTGTGATTTTATCAATAAATTGATTTGTGGTCAACAACTTTTAGGGTTAGGTTCTTAGAGTCATTAACCCGTTTATCTCTAGCCATTAAATCACTTGTATTTATCAAACCCTAAAACTAGTAATCAATTAGGTTATTATTCAGCCAAGCCAATCATTTGGATAAAATTCTGACAATCAGCAAGGTCAAATATCTAGTCTTTTGATTATAAGTGTAATCAGACGAGTTTTCCAAATAGGGTACTCAATCGGTCTAATTTGCTTCGGAACTTGAAACCTGGAGTTTGGTTCTCTTTCTCATAATAGTTTATAACAAAAAATAATTGTGTTTTCATTCAACGAATCTGTAAAACTGCTTCACATCGTCTGTACGCTTAGTCAATTAATTAATAAATCATGAGTTTGATTAGCACTTTCTACTGATTCTCTGTGGATTCGACACCTTTCTTGCCCTTGCTTGTGAATGCATTTTACAAACGTTTTGATTGACCTTTCGACATCGATCACAAAACTACCCTTATATAATATTACTAATACTCCAATACCATAAACGTTCACTTCCTGTGGAGTGACCATGGGCACGTTGTTGTGCAACGACAATGTGTGCTCCTCCGTGATAGAGAGATCACTTCACGGCGTCTCTTAAATACAATTTTGGTACACGACTATTAGGAAGGGTATGGATCGATCATAGTTCATATTTTCAGTATAAGTTTCAGATTGCAAGACATGGATGTTAGGTACGCCAACCTGCTTCATGTTATGATTGGTATACAGGAGTAGCTGCATGTGTAATTTCCAAGCACCACGCGTTTCGTCATATATATATACCCCCTACCATTTTAAAAGGAGAACCAAAAATTTTGCTACCAACACGTCCAATCGTGGCTATACTCTTGTGTTTGCCACCACGATCGCATTCAAGCCATATCTTCACTGTCGATGGCCCTGTCCCTTTATTTTCGATCACCGGTTCACAATGACATAACCATGCTCAGGTCCTCAGTCCAAGCCACCAACTTATCACGAGACATACAATTATGAACACGGTACGGTTAAACTTATATATATTGAAGGTAGACCCTAACAGATATGGGATCCTGGTTGCTTTGTTCCATGCATGAAGGTAGACCCTTGTACACGCCCCGCATTGCTTTGTTTTGATCGATTAGGTGAAGGTTGACCTGTGTAAACGTACTATGGATTGCTTTGTTCCTTGTATGAAAGTGTACGCTAACCCTTGTACACGTACTTTTTATTTTTTTGTTCCATGTACAAAGGTTGTTAAGAACGAATTGATATAACTCGCCAAAACGTAAAACACACTAAATAGATATTGAATAACTATCAATATATTATAGAGGAATTATAACTCTAAAACCCCTATTACACATGACTCGTGTTCTCTAGATGGACCCTAACTCGGTCACATATCACGTGTTCTATAATGTTTAACCATGACTCCCCTAACTTGCTAGCTAAGATATTACCTATTTTAATTGCAATGCAATTAGGAAACATATTGTAATTAGAAAACATAACCAATTATGACCTACTTATCAATATTGATCATTCAAGTTCACCAACTTGTGACTTGGAGTCCGAAAATACCAACAGGTTGAACCCCAAAGACGAAATCGTTATTGGTTTGTGCTTGGTAGTAGTATTCAACAAAAAAACGAACTCCTGAGGCAACTTAATGGTTAATCTTTAGTAAACCTAACAACTAATAAATAAATAAATAAATAAATAAAGAGTTGCCCTGTCTTGTTAATACATGGACAACCCTGTCTCGTAAAAAGAATGAACGCTAGAGCACTCCCAAACAATGATATGGTAAGTATTTTATCTACAAAATAAAAACTAAGCGAATAAATGTTATACCATATTGCTTTCTGGCACCATCCCAAAACGACATTGCTAGCAAATAAGATTGACGAAAAAGAAGCGAGAGCCTATACTTTAGGAGTTTGAGAAGAAAAGAAACAAGTTGGTTTGAAAGATTTTTGGGTTATACATTTTTAAGTTAACATTTGGAGAGTTATTCCAAATCGTAAAGTATATGTGTTCTTGTTTATCAATTCCTGGACTTGAAGAATGGCCTACATGCTTGCATCTACATTCACATTTATGTTCTTTTCAACATGTGTTGCAAACTGCAATAATAATATTCATGTCTTGAATTCGACTTCTTGAGAAACCAAAAATATTTTGATCTTTTCATCGGTGTTATTTTAATTAATGTTTTTTTATCTGTACCTAATTGGGGTAAAAATCATATATGGAAATTAAAAACCTGTGCATATGAGTTTTGCTAAAGTAAACCACTCAAAGATGTTTTATCTCATTGTCTTATAAAAATGAAGCAGAAAACAGAAATCCAGCAGCAGCCATTGAAATTGTTTGGTACCAAGAACTGGACATCAGCAAATACTGATTTTTAGAACGTGGTTCAGAACACCATGCCTTGATTTTATTAAATTTATTTTTATTTTTTGTCGTTTGATTATTTAATACATTCACGATAAGGTGACAGCAATTTAAATAGGCAAGTGACTATTTCATGGCAATTGGTCCTGAAAAACTATCATTTTTATGTTAAAAGTTTTATTGGAAAAAAAGGGTATATAAATAGCAAGTTGGTAACATAATGATTATTTTATATTGAATATAGGGTTTTTTTTGTTTGTTTTTTTACCTTTTTAAACGGCCAACTAGTTGCAAAACAGATATAAATGAAAATGAGTAATATTAAATAAAATGAAGGAAAATTGTAAAAAATATTGCTTCAAATATCAAAATCGCCGATGTGACATAAGTTACACTTACAATGACTTTCAAAATATACACACTTTTAAGTACAGAACTTGTACTAAAGCTTGCACAATTGTTATACGTAATGAACAGAAGATAAACAATAATTAAGAATCGTTTTATGTCGCATTTAAAGAAAGATGTATACATATATATATTCACATAATTATCTGTATAGAATTGGTTTTGTACTTTAACATTCTTGAAAGTTAATTATTAATTTTTTGATGCATTTTTTGGAAGCGATGACTGACTCAAGAAACTCATGATTAACAAAGACTATGAAACCGAACCAAAGATTCAAGAACAAACATTCTAATTATAATAAAACTTTATTAAAAAACTTCTAAATTAACAATAAATCCTAGGCCTTAGCACCTTATTTATACTATATAATGAAAGAGAGAAACTTAGAAACGAGAATACGAGATAAGCCTAAAATAATAAGAGATAAATTAACAAAATAAAATGTTCAAATTAACTATAAGCCACCGCATCAATTTTTCTTTCTTTTACACAAGTAAAAGTTTACATATTGAGTTTTGGGGAATTTTTGTAAAAATGAACCGAATTTAGGTTCCAAAACTTACAAAAGAACTGAAGCCATATATTCATTACAAATACTTGTTACTCCTAAATTTTCACTCATTTAAAAGTTTGTATTAACAAAATTTTCATTTTAGATTACATTTATTTAAACAGCAAACTAGCCAGTTATACTTTACTTCCATCAAATCTTGACCATGGTTTTAAATTCTAGTAAGAAAACCAATTCTTAGAAGGTAGAGGATTTTCCTAGTGTGCGTATATATATTATTTATAAACGAATAGATAGAATGTTTTAGGTAACTAGGTAAGTTAACATAATGTTATGTTATAACTTATAACATCTTTCGTAACATATCACCAATATTATCCAAATAAAATTACATGTTTGTTCTTTATTGCTTGAGAGCAATCTTCTATGGTTTCTCCAACCCAAACTAATTACGAGAATGCCATCATTCACAACCAATGTGCACGAAAAGACGTTAATGATATTTGAGGTGAACATAACATAACAGAACGATGTGTGATTTGCCTAATGTGTTATCACACTACAACTATTTTAAAAACCGAAGTGCTCGGTTAACCGGGAATGTCAATGCCACCAGTGTGGTCACTAGTTAAGGAACTAGTCAGCTGACGTCGATGTATCAGTTGGTTGTAACTAGCTCGTATTTAAAGCGTATATGGGTAATTATCATTGCTACCCAAGGTTGACAAATCAGTTCCTAACTTTCTAAAGCTTTGTTTTTTAGAAATATAAAATTGAACTTCTAGTTTGTCAAAGATGGCAACGACCCAGACAAGTGGCACATTAAATGATATTAATGAGCTTTTAAGAAACACACCTATATTTTTTCCTAAATTTCTACATATAACGACTACGCATCCACCACCCTCATCTTTTGTCCTTTGATGTAAATCTGTATTGATGTTGCATATATATAGAGATCAAATCATAATTGAAGGGTCGTGTCAAGTACAGTATATATATTAATTTAAGATGTGTAGATTTTGTACCTTGTTTATCGATACTAATTGATTTATATCGTATAAGGTTATCTGTAGTAGAGTGGCTACAAGATATGACGAATTTTGTTATGTGACGCCTAGTTAGCATAAGAAATTTTTTTGTTTTAGGGGTGTAGTGGTGTATATATATATGTAATATGCTACACACAAAAGAATATAATAATAATATTCTTCAAACATGCAACGACGACAAAAACATGCCCCCCTGTCGACCCCTTTATCGCTCTGGGGGCGGTGTTTTCGCCTCTCATCATCCTTGTCGCCCCAAAATGATCATCCAATACGCATAGCTTAAGATATAATTATATTGTACTAAGAAAAATAACACACTTGATTGTGGTCTAAGACCCAAAATAGCTTAAAACATATAATGATATAAAAATATCGTAATTCTTAGTCATATTGTCTTAAACCTTTTACAATACACTATGTTTTTACATATTAATAAATCGAGTTACTTAACTTCCATCTCACAGTGTTTAGAAGTGATCCTAACCCTTTAATATAAAGACAAAGCCCGGTTTAAAACAAGATTTTGTTAGTTTTGGCTGTTTTTTTGCCTCCACAAAAATTATTATTTTTTTTCTTGTCAATAAACGGTCCTAAAAAGGCTATAGAATCAGCTGTACGCCTATACCAGCACTAAATAGTAAATATACTATAAGTTTAAGTTGTCTTCATATACTATACAAGTCTTTAATACGATTAACATAATTGTTGCATATTTGAGCCATGGTGTCTAATATTAGGTTTTTAAACGATTAAATTGAAACCAAATTGAACCGAAACAAATTATAATCAAATTAAATTGTGTATTCGGTTCGGTTTTAAACTAAATCGAATACTATATTGATTGAGATTGATACCAAAACAATTGAACCCAAGTTACATACCTTTGTTTTCCGTTTGTTTTCTAAATTGAGATTTGTTTGAATGCAAAATCAAACCGAACTCAAATTCCATTTGATTTTCAGTTTCAACCGAAAATCTATTCAAATTGGCCAAAACCATAATACAAACCGACGAGCACCCTATTTCAAGCTCTTTAATTTTTTTAAAAATCTTATATTTGATAGAAACGTTTAAACATCTCACCTAAAAAATATAAAAATGGAGATGGATTTCAAACCTAGTTGACTACAAATATACTATATGACGACTTTTTCATACGTCCAAAACTAAAATTCTAAAACTATTAATTCCAAACTTATAATACCGGTCAAACCAAGGCACATAAGCAGAGTTGTACATCCTGCATCAGAATATGTGCATTATAGTTTTTAGACACTTTCATAAACTAGTTCCTTTGCCGTTGTATTTATGGCCCAACCTATATTACATGTGCAACTCTTTATAAATTTCAACTACAAACTCTTGTGACACATTCACATAGTCACATAGCATCTTTTCTTTATTCATTCAGGTTAATCCTACGATCATCCAAAGTCTCGTATTCACCTTCGTCTTTCGGCATATTCTGGTGAGTTTTCTGACAGATTTTACGGGGTTTATGTCGGATGTTTTGAATAATATTATGTATTTGGTCTTGGAAAGAAGGTTTGTTTACACCTTTTTTAATCTTTCTGTTTTTTATTACCTTTTCTTGAAATGTACTCTGATTTGTTCTTTCTTCCCATCCCCTACAAGAATCAACAAAAAAAGTTAAAAATATTAAAACTTTTGGTACACATGTACGTGAAAACGCGCTTAAGTGTTTAGTATTATGTTAGAAACAAACTTATCTAGTAAAATCATGTAAATTTAATATTCTGCTATATTATAAAAGATATAAACCGATTAAAAATCAACTTTTACGTCAAAACTCATGAATATTAATTGTTCACCGTATTATTTGTGTACTTATTAATTAAAATTTTATTCGTTCTTCAACAAGAAACATAAAATAATCACTAATCTTGTTAACAAAAAGTTAAAAAAGTTTTAATAAATTATTTACAAGGGGTACATGATAAAACGATTTTTAGTGGGTTTAAAGATTTGGGTTTTTCTTTATTCTCATTATTTTAGAAATACAAAATATATATTTGCGTTTTTAGAAATGAAGAATACAAAGGTACGAGCATATGTAATAACCATCAACCTATTAATAAAAGTTAAAAGTTTACTTTAGTTAAAGTAACTAACATACATGGTAGTAATATTTTTGTGTTTATAGATTAGAGGATCAAATTGACACAAACCTTAAAATTTTAAAGGCTAAACAAACAATCCACATTAAACACTCAATATATATTACTTTTCTTATAATATAAAATGAAGGATATATTTATTTGAACGAATAATATCTCAAGATAGTGTATTTATTATTACATTAAAATACTATGTACACTACAACAATGAATTCTCTTTATTATATGAATAATAATAATAATTTGAAAGTAGGTATCCATCCCTATATAGTGGTTTCCCTCTTTCTTTTCATCACCTACAAGAAACACAAAACACTCACCAAGCTTATTAACAAAACATTAAAAAGACAAAAAAAACTTTACGAAATCTTGACATATTAATCCCACCCAACGTGGGTTTTTGATTAAACTTGTTGTAGGTCATATATAATCTATAAAACAAGTGGGACATGGATGATAAACAGTTTGCAGTTAAACTAGAAAATGGTAACAAGGGAGTTAACGGCTCGCCGTCTGTCGGTCCGATTTACCGCAATCTTCTTGCAAAAGATATGTTTCCACCTTTTGATTCCGACTTGAAAACAACATGGGATGTGTTTAGGTATTTCAACATTCTTGTGTTTGTTGTTAGTTATTATAAAAGTAAGTTATGCATGCTTATTAAATAATATTGATATATGCAGGAATTCGGTTGAGAAGTATCCGGATAATAAGATGTTAGGATGGCGCGAGCAAGTTGATGGCAAAGTAATTAGCATTTTTTTGATGATTTTGTTGTATGTTGTTGGAATGATGAATGTTTTTATTTATGTTTTGTTGGATGTTTAGTGGGGGCCATATATATGGAAAACTTACAAGACTGTGTATGAGGAGGTTTTGAATGCTGCTTCAGCTTTATGGGCTTCAGGAATTCGACCGGTAAGTAATTAGAAAGATGATCATAAAGACATTAGGAAGATAATTATGCCTAATAAAGATTTTGTGTAGTTAGGAAGATAATCATAAAGATTTATGTAATCATGGATACTCATAAAAGATTTTGTGTATTTAGGAAGATGATTATTGATAATCATAAAGTCTTATGTAACTAGGAACAAAATCGTAAAGATTTATGTAATTAAGAAGATGATCAACATTTTTTTGTTCCAATTTTGGTTATGTGACAGGGCTGTAAAGTGGGAATCTATGGTGCAAATTGCCCTCAATGGATTGTGGCAATGGAGGTGAGTTTTAAGTTTCGGTTTTCGACCCAATTGTCAAGTAATTTTTGAGCTTTTATGATGATTGAATTTTATGTACTTAACATTATTTATCTATCTATATTTGTTGCATTTGATCAGGCCTGCAATGCCCAGGGTTACATTTCTGTGCCTCTATATGACACCCTTGGTAAACCACTCTTTTTGAAAATGATTATATGTTAGTTAATAGTATAAAAGGTTAAAAATAAGTTTTACTGTTTGCAAAATAACTATTTAGATCTCTATATAATCAGATAGGAAGCATATTTTTTTTATTCAAAAACACGAATTCAACGCCTTGTTAACTCGCTCTGTTCAATTAATATGTTATCGGGCTTTAAATATTTTACCTAAGCAGGACCCGGAGCGGTAAACTTTATATTGGACCATGCTGAAGTTGATGTTGTTTTTGTACAAGATAAAAAAGTTAAAGAAGTAAGCACCTTAAATTAGTACCAAATTAATAATCATAAAAATTCGAACTTTCTAGATAATAATGCTTTGATGTTGCAGTTACTGAATCCGGAGTGTATACATACCCAACGGTTAAAATGTGAGTAAACTAACTGTTATATAAACATTCGCAACTAAAAATTACTAATAAATGATTAGACTAACTTTTCTCTTATGCAATTATAGTGATTGTTTGCTTTACTTCAATGAAAGAAGAGGAAAAAGATAAGGCGGATTCGATGGGGATAAAATCATATGCGTGGAACGAGTTTCTTCATATGGTTAGTTGTTACAATAGTTGACCCGTTTACTTATTAATGGGTTGATTTGGGTTTTCTTTTATCTCAAACGGGCTGATTAGTTCAGGGGTATTTGGGTTGAAAGTCGCCCATTGTTGAACTTTTAATATGTACAATATTTTAAACGGTCTTACTCAAAAAGTAACTATTGTGAATAATTAGAGGTGGCATTCTGACATGACCAGAAACACGTCCTGAACACGACACGAAAATAATCAGATTTTGGGTTGTCATATCTAACCTGTTTCGAAAAACTGGTCGTGCTCGGATAGACCTGTTTAATTAAACAGGTCATGTTTGGGTTGACCTGTTTAACCTCTTTAGTTAAACAGGTCGACCCACTAGCCTGCATGTGACCTATTCACCCCATTCCTTTACAATCCACCAACCCAGTTAATACGCTAACAACTTGATTATTACTAGGACAACCCGCAAATCCGTTTGACAAGTTTAAATAAATGGGATAAACCGGTTGTGTTCATGTTAGTATGTTATACGATTTTATGTGTGTTCGAGGTAGGGTTGATATTTTTTTATAAGAATAAAAATACGGGTCGTGTTCCGTCTAAACAATTCAACCCAAAGCCCGATACGATTGACACCCCTATAAATAATATTATGTCGTTAATCATAACTAGTGCATTAGTTATTTTAAAAAATAAATAAATAAAATAAAACAAGATGAAAAGTAGTTGTGGATCAACCCAACCCGCCCTGGCCCGTTCAAATTCGTAATAATATGACCCATTTTGGCCCGAACCCGTTTGGGCCCATTAACCAGCTTGCCTAGGCTGCACACAGCATCTAGGATTTAATGTTTTTATTTATGCTCTTCAAGTTTTATAAATAATTTTTAAAATAATTTTGATTAGGGGAGTAAATATCCAACAGAGATGCAGACACCTGAACCATCTGCAATATGTACAGTTATGTACACTAGTGGCACTAGTGGAGACCCGAAAGGTGTTATAATAACCCATGAAAATGCTACTGTAAACATACATGGAGTCGATCTTTTCATGGAGCAATTTGAGGACAAGGTATGCATTTATCCTACAATCCTAAATCCTAAAAGAAGTTATTATTCTAGTGAAATCCTTTTGTCACAATAATATTTGAGCTTGTGTTCCGTTTGTGACATGATTATTTTTCGTGTCATTTTTGTAGATGACCGTGGATGATGTTTATTTATCTTTCTTGCCTCTTGCACACATTCTTGACCGCATGATTGAAGAATACTTCATCCGTAAGGGTGCTTCTGTTGGCTTCTATCACGGGGTAAATCCTTAAGTTTATATTTTTAGTCATAAACTGAAATTCTGCAATTGCTCATTTAACTAAAATTGCATTATGAAGGATATAAATGCATTGAGGGATGATATGATGGAATTGAAGCCAACATTTTTGGCTGGAGTTCCTAGAGTTTTGGAAAGGATTCATGAAGGTGCAACACTAATTATTTGATAAACTTCATACTTCAATATAAATGTGACAACGGTTAGGCGATTTTAAATTTCATTTTGATATTCTTTTATTCGCAGGTGTGCTTAAGGGGCTAGAAGAAGTTAATCCAAGGAGGAGGAAGATATTTAACATTCTATACAATTAGTACTTAAATCACAACTCTTGATTTTATTATTACTTTTTATATCGTCTGAATAAATGAAGATAATAACATTAAGTTTGTATAATATTTATTATAATGTAAAAATGCAGCAAACTTAGATGGATGAAAGCCGGTTACAAGCAGAAATATGCATCACCACTTGCAGATCTTCTTGCATTCCGGAAGGTTGGTTTACTTATGTAAAATTTATTACTTTTCTCATTTCGACCTGTTTGCTTAAAATGGGTTGGTTTGAGTTGTGTTTTATCTCAAACGGGTCGAATGGGTTATAGGAAGCCCAAAGCTGATTTTTCCAAAGACTAAGGATTATAATTTTAATGATATTGTCTTTGTAATGATAATCAATGTGTTTATTATCTTAGGTTAAGAACCGGCTCGGTGGGCGGATTCGTCTTATTGTGTCAGGAGGAGCTCCGTTAAGCAGTGAAGTTGAAGAATTCTTGAGAGTTACATCTTGTGCTTTTGTGGTGCAAGGTTACGGTAAGTATTCCAAGAAAAATAAATAAATGACGGGTGATAGTGCTAAAAACAGTCAATTAAATATTAACAAAATTAAACAAGTAATAAAAACTAGACTTAAGACTCAACTAAATAAAACACTGGCAAGTGAACCGATCAACTGTACTAAGCTAAGTAAGTCCGGAATATCGAACCCACAGGACTCTATAAATTACGTATATTAGCTAATTAGACTCGACTTACGACACGACTATTTATTAATAATATTTGAGGGGGATTTTAAAACTAATTAATTAAAACTCTGATAATAATTAACTAATGATTACTTTAATTTAACTATCAATAAACTAATTAATATAATAATAAAACAAACCCTAATTATTATAATAATAATAATAAAACATAACCAATACTTATTAATTAATTAATAAAACTTAAACCCTAATTAGTTTTAACTAATAAACAATTTAGAAAACTTGGATTAATTCAGATGATTAAAATAACTACCCAGGCCGGAATCCCCAAAGTTACGGTTATTAATTTAAATGGAAAAACGCAAGTTACGGAACCAGGATCATAAGATAGACCCTTGACAGAAAACCCGAACAGGACCCTTGAACTTCAAGAAGACGCCTATGGATTTCTAACAAGTTTTAAGATTCACCAGTTTTATATTAAACTTCCTTACGGTTATTTAATTGCTTATGTCTAAGTATCTTTTATGACGAAAACCTACCTTACAGCGCGGAATTCAAAAGATAGCAAAACAAACCCAATTAATTTAATAGACTAAGCTGACAATCAAATATAGACGGACTCCTTAAGAAGAACTAAATCTAGCAATCCCGACAAGCAAAGATCTATTAATAGCCTATCACTTTACAGCCTTTTAGACTAGCAGCTCACTTTTATTTGTTTAATTGATTTTATTGTTTCTATGATCTTAATCGATATCAATCATAAACTAGTCAAAAACACACATTAAATGACCTAACAAAACCCTATCTTAAGAAACAATCAACAAGGGCAATGTGAAATAATAAATTCAAGTAAACAAAACCAAGCAATCATACGCATCAACTAAATAAAATTCAACCGTTTACTTAGAACATAAAATCCATAACGAAACGAAAATCTAAATAAAATCAAACCGAACTAAGGTTCATCACAACCTAGGCAGTCTATGGAATTTAGCCTAGCATATTAAAATCTAAATCAAACAAAACAAATAATAACGAAAACATGGTGAAAGTATAAGAAACCGGGAATCGAAGATGATAAAACCCGTAAACTCAAACGTGAACGTGTAGCTCTTCACCGGATGTTCTCTCGCCTTCAAAATCACCAACAAACGCGTAAAATAGCTCCAAGAATTCTCCAAAATCGGCTGGTGGCTTTCAAGTTATGTCAGGTTTAAGTTAAAGGTGTTTAAATAGCGAAAACAAGGCCCGACATTAAGCAAAAACGAATTAAAACCCATCAGCAGCCCCTAGGCTCCGCGCTAAGGGCTTTTTGCCTTTCCCCTAGGCGCGGCGCGGCGTGCTTCTCCAAGGGGGCCGGTCTGACCGGTTCTCTGTTCTGGTTCTTCCTGACGCGTTCCGGATCTCCGTTTCGGCTCGTTTTAGCTCGTTTTTCGCCCTTTTTAATCACGATCAAATCCCGAAACCTACGATACACAAAAACGTTAGTAGTATACAAATCTCGACTAAAAACGAACAAAAACTATTAAAATATTAATTAAAATATACACTGGAAACATAAAGATTTAGCATTATATCAAATATCCCCTCACTTATTCTTTTTTCGTCCCTGAAAAAGTTTGATGCAGTTGGATCAGAATCGAAAAATATAGTATAACAAACATATAAGTTAGTTTTTAAAGCTCAGAAAAACGCAAAAACCGCGATCACCGATATTGTTGTCCACTTAAACCCATGCCTTAATCTTTACCGGGACAAATATGATCCGACAATTTTTTTACTCAGTGGTCTACACAATTAAGACCCGCTTATTTTCAGCTTTTACCGGACGAGACCACCCCAACTTGACTTAAACCTAAAAATTAGCAGATTTAAAACTTTTGTTGCTCTATTTTTTCATGAATAGCTAAGACGTTCAAGGGTATTGTTTATCCACCTAAGCTTAAGCATCAAAGTCTACCAAGCAGCCATTAGATACGATTAAAGTTCAATTAATTTATAGCTAGTGTTCCCCACAACATGACATACCCCTGTTATCAAGCAACACCCCGAACCTATCACCATAGGTGAGTATGCAAAATTTCATCTGTAGGGCTTACATGTAGCGTGTCCCTTGTGGTCTGTTTCTTAATGGTAATGAGACGCGAGCAAGGGGACCCCACATGGCTAACAGCGTGGATGATCAAGTCTGTAGTGAATTTTGTACTTTTGTACTTTTGTGATCATGTTTATAGACTTATAAGGGTTTGCTCTTTTTGGCTTTATTTTAAATATTCACAACCCCATTTGGAATTGTGAATACCCAGATGAATAGTCGGCATACAGACCCATGGTCTCCGGACCCGAAGCATCCCATCAATACAGGATTTGAGGTTATAAAACCATACGCCAATGAGGTGTAAAACACTAAACTAGCAGTTTTAAGTTTATATCACAGGCTACACGGCATACTCTAACGTTAAACCTACCCAAGCATCATATAATAACGTATTCAAATTTTAAAACTCATGATATTTCCATTTTTCATACCAAAAATTGAGGCTTGAGTATGGCCCGGCCTTTCATTACTTATTTTCCACGGACAAAACGCTTTACCCACAAGAGATTTCCGACCCATTTTATCAAATTTGCCCTTTCATTTTCAAGGCTGAGCTTACCGACACATCCCAAGTTAAGTGCGCTTTCTTTTATTTATCTCATATTATTAGTAGTTTGAAAAACCAAATTCCGATAAAATCATCATCTCCCACTTTAACGCAACAAAAACTAGACTCAAGGGACATTTTTAAAACATTTTGAACATTTTTTTATATATTTTTTATTTGTTTATAATTTTTTTTAACATAAACTCGATTTAAACTACGACTCAAATATCCTATCCCCGCACTTATATTTTGCATTGTCTTCAATGCAATGATAAGGACGACTTAAAACAAAAATAAAATAAAAGTGGACTACAAAAACTAAAACTCAAAAAATTATAAAAACAAAATAAAATAAAAAAAATTAAAATGCTAGATAATAGAAAAGACTTAGCTGGTAATATGCGAATGGAACACGATGCTAAGGTCTTCTTCCATGGATGCCCTCCAACTATGACGTGCTCAGCAAATGGTAACTCCTTTTCTCACGAACGTAAGCGGCAAAACAAAACAAACATATCTAAAAATGTATCTTATCGTAACGATAGATATTAAGCAATTAAAGTGTTTCAATCAACCGACAAATAACACATGGATAATTAGCAGCAAATAAATAAATAAAAAGTATTCGGCTTGGCTGCTCCATCCCCACACTTGTCTTTTTCATTAAAGTCTTCCTTGGGGGATCTTCTCTCTAGCTCATTCAGTCTCTCTTTTACCTAGCAAAACTCAAAAACACCAAAACAAAGAAAAACTACAAAATACTACGTTGGTGACTCGATAAATTATACAAACTCCGCGAAACCTCCCCACAGTTGAACTTAATCAGGAGGTTTCTTCTTAATCTGGACCCTATCTAACCCGTTTAGTTCCACCCGGAATTTATCAAATATTAATATATCAATGATGGACTCGCAAAATATTAAATTAGAATTAAAAATCAGTAACGGTTCATACCACCTATATTTAAACTTACCTGGCAAGAGCCGAATGCGTTGTAAGTATCGAGAAGACTGGTCGTGTTTGACTTTTAATGGCTTTTTCACTCCTGTAGACCATCTTCTAAAGTAAACGCAACTTCGGTTTTTAGGTAACCTATCATCCTCGACCTTCTCCTGTGATTTTAATTTCCGATAAGCATTCAAAACACAGTCCACGGGTTGGCAATAGTGTTCTTCCTCTAACACCACATCCTCATCTACACTATCCTCTACAAGGAGGGCCTCGAAAAACGCAACATCCTCATTAACGTCTAATGTGTCTCCCTCGTCATAATCCGACAATCCATCCAACTCCAGGTTCAAGAATTCATCTTCCTCATTAAGCTCATTATCAACCTTAATCATATCCTCAACACCAAACATTATCTCGAGTGACTCTCCCAATTCTATCTCTTCCTCAAACACAGGTTTCACCATAATTGATCTCAGATATGCAGCCCACTCCTCCTCGTCACAATCATCATCGGAGTCACTACAAAACTCAGTACAATTAGTAACACATACCTGTGAAACCTGAGGTGGTACTTCATCAACCACTCGTGTCTCCGTATCTGGGATGCTCTCCTCTTCTTCATCTACATATTCCATGATTGGCTCTTTCCCTTCTTCTGGAAACGTCGGGAACAACTCGCCCAACCGATTCATGTATCCCAAATAGTTGCCTTCCGCATCATACTTATAACCAGGTGTCGGTTTCTCCTCCAGCTGCACACTCTCCTCTTCGTTTATCTCACCATCAGAGTCACTCCAAAAATCAATAATAGCATGTGAAATCGGAGGTGGGACTTCAACATCCATTTTTGTCTCCGTTACTTGAATGATCTCCTCATCTGAGTGCTCAACATATTCCAAGGATCTCAACCTCTCCATTTCATCTTCTTCTTCCAGTCTCCTAGAAATTTCTTTTATTTGACGTTGGAGATCTGTAATAATATCCTGGTGATTTTTGAAGATGGTATCATGCTTAACGAACATCTTTTGGGTATCTGTAGCCATGTATTGGACCAACATATTTTCTATCCTACCCATAGCAGCTACATCCTCATCAGAAAGACTATTAGAAAATTGATCATAACACTGCTCCTGGTTTTGCTGAGGTTGCTGATACGAATTATCAAAATAATATGAAAAAGGTCCCTGTGAAAAATTTTGCACTGGCTGCACAGAGTGGTTAGTACGATTATATGGACAAGCACGAGTCATATGACAACCAGCGCATCTATAACAAATAAAGCGAGAACCCTTGTATGGACAATCATAGTGTAAATGGGGATCACCACACGTATCACAATTAAGGTTACTGTAGTATGGACATTTAGTGGTAAAGTGAGGTCCATTACAAATTTCACACATCATTACAGGAATCTAAACAAGCAAAAGACACAGACAATTTGACACCTACGACTCACAATAAAAAAATAAAAATAAACACGTAATAAGCTAATTAACTAAAACCCTAAAAACTCAAATGCAAAAACACAATAGCACGTATATAGCAAGTAAGTCCAATCAAAACTAATAACGCAATCGCCAAGAGTCTCCGGCAACGGCGCCAAAAACTCGATGTGCTAAAAACAGTCAATTAAATATTAACTAAATTAAACAAGTAATAAAAACTAGACTTAAGACTCAACTAAACAAAACACCGGCAAGTGAACCGATCAATTGTACTAAGCTAAGTAAGTCCGGAATATCGAACCCACATGACTATATAAATTACGTATATTAGCTAATTAGACTCGACTTACGACACGACTATTTATTAATAATATTTGAGGGGGATTTTAAAACTAATTAATTAAAACTCTAATAATAATTAACTAATGATTACTTAATTTAACTATTAATAAACTAATTAATATAATAATAAAACAAACCCTAATTATTATAATAATAATAAAACATAATCATTACTTATTAATTAATTAATAAAACTTAAATCCTAATTAGTTTTAACTAATAAACAATTTAGAAAACTTGGATTAATTCAGATGATTAAAATAACTACCCAGGCCGGAATCCCCAAAGTTACGGTTATTAATTTAAATGGAAAAACGCAAGTTACGGAACCAGGATCATAAGATAGACCCTTGACAGAAAACCCGAACAGGACCCTTGAACTTCAAGAAGACGCCTATGGATTTCTAACAAGTTTTAAGATTCACCAGTTTTATATTAAACTTTCTTACGGTTATTTAATTGCTTATGTCTAAGTATCTTTTATGACGAAAACCTACCTTACAGCGCGGAATTCAAAAGATAGCAAAACAAACCCAATTAATTTAATAGACTAAGCTAACAATCAAATATAGACGGGCTCCTTACGAAGAACTAAATCTAGCAATCCCGACAAGCAAAGATCTATTAATAGCCTATCACTTTACAGCTTTTTAGACTAGCAGCTCACTTTTATTTGTTTAATTGATTTTATTGTTTCTATGATCTTAATCGATATCAATCATAAACTAGTCAAAAACACACATTAAATGACCTAACAAAACCCTATCTTAAGAAACAATCAACAAGGGCAATGTGAAATAATAAATTCAAGTAAACAAAACCAAGCAATCATACGCATCAACTAAATAAAACTCAACCGTTTACTTAGAACATAAAATCCATAACGAAACGAAAATCCAAATAAAATCAAACCGAACTAAGGTTCATCACAACCTAGGCAGTCTATGGAATTTAGCCTAGCATATTAAAATCTAAATCAAACAAAACAAATAATAACGAAAACATGGTGAAAGTATAAGAAACCGGGAATCGAAGATGATAAAACCCGTAAACTCAAACGTGAACGTGTAGCTCTTCACCGGATGTTCTCTCGCCTTCAAAATCACCAACAAACGCGTAAAATAGCTCCAAGAATTCTCCAAAATCGGCTGGTGGCTTTCAAGTTATGTCAGGTTTAAGTTAAAGGTGTTTAAATAGCGAAAACAAGGCCCGACATTAAGCAAAAACGAATTAAAACCCATCAGCAGCCCCTAGGCGCCGCGCTAAGGGCTTTTTGCCTTTCCCCTAGGCGCGGCGCGGCGTGCTTCTCCAAGGGGGCCGGTCTGACCGGTTCTCTGTTCTGGTTCTTCCTGACGCGTTCCGGATCTCCGTTTCGGCTCGTTTTAGCTCGTTTTTCGCCCTTTTTAATCACGATCAAATCCCGAAACCTACGACACACAAAAACGTTAGTAGTATACAAATCTCGACTAAAAACGAACAAAAACTATTAAAATATTAATTAAAATATACACGGGAAACATAAAGATTTAGCATTATATCAACGGGTGAAAATAGGTCAAACAAGTCATATAAGAAATTATGCAACTGAAACTAGCGAGAAGTCTCCAAATGTGAATTCAAATTGTTAAAAAATTCTTTTAGTAGCATAAACGTCATTTTGTGCGTGATTGAATCCTTTCGATTTTCATAATTTAACAAATGGGCCATTTTTGCCTGATTAAACGTTATAAAAGGATTTTTCTGTTAAGTTTTAAAAGTCTAGGGGTTTAGTCATGCAAAAATAAAATCCAAAATGTCACCTTTTGCATTATTAAGCCCCTAAACTTAATTCAAAGGTAAAAAGTCTTTAAGGAATTAGCGACGCAAAGGGCCACAAAGTGCTGGCCCAACCCAACCCGTTTTATCACACTACGTATATGACATGTTTTGACCTGAACCTGTTACAAGACCTCCCGTTTATGATCTCTAGCATAAATCATAGGTTGATTAAAATTTGGTTTTCTAAGTTGGTTTGGTTATTATTGCAGGTATGACAGAAACATGTGGCTTGGCAACTTTAGGGTTTCCAGATGAAATGTGCATGCTTGGAACCGTTGGTTCGCCATTTGTATACACAGAATTACGTCTAGAAGAAGTCCCAGATATGGGTTATGACCCGTTATCCGACCCGCCACGTGGCGAGATATGTGTTCGTGGGAAAACATCTTTTTCGGGTTACTACAAGAATCCAGAACTCACCAATGAGGTTATTAAAGATGGGTGGTTTCATACAGGTCAATCCTCTTATATCCACAATATCTATGTGAATGTTATTCCAACTTTTTTTAATGTCCGTCACGGGTGACTAGCGGGCCCCACATTGTTTATCGAACGGTAAAAACTTGTAAAAGTTTTTATCTAAGATAGTATTTTAAGTTGTCGATTTTCTAGTTTTGCCATGATAGAAAAAATGAACATAGTCAAATTTACCAACAGTCAGCTTTCATGTAAAAAAAAGTCAAAATAGTCAAAGTTACCAAACAATCAAGCTGTCACGTTAGAAAAGTCAACATAGTCAAAATTACCAAGAGTCCGTTGTAATTGTAAAGGGCCAGTTGTCATGTCAAACAAAGTCAATATAGATGAAGTTAGTAACGTTTTATACATAAACGCTTGCGAATAACGTGGATGTTTTTTGCATTTTAGGTGATATCGGGGAGATGCAACCAAACGGGGTGTTAGTAATCATCGATAGAAAGAAACATTTGATAAAACTATCCCAAGGGGAGTATATTGCACTTGAATATCTCGAGAAAGTGTATGGCATCACCCCGATCATTGAAGATGTAATTTTCTTTCGTTACTCGTACTTTTATAATTTGTTATTTTTTGCTTTCTATGACTAAATAACTTAAACAAATATGACTAGATTTGGGTGTATGGGGATAGCTTCAAGTCATCTTTAGTTGCAGTAGTTGTGCCAAGCAAAGAGCACAGCGAAAAATGGGCTCATCAAAATGGTTTCCAGTGTTCTTACTCTGAGTTGTGTAATCTTACACAGCTAAGAGAATATATTATTTCTGAGCTTAAATCAACCGCAGAGAGAAATAAGGTATCAACATTTTTCAAGTTTTTAGAAATTTATACGTGTTTAATTATTTATTTGTTATTATGTTGTTTTGTTCTTTTAGCTAAGAGGTTTCGAGTATATAAAGGGTATAATTGTGGAGCCACGCATGTTTGAAGGTGAAAAGGATTTATTGACCCCAACAATGAAGAAACGAAGGGACAAACTTATCAACCGTTACAAGGTAATTAAAGTTGTTCTAACTATATTTTCACTTGGCGTGTTGTTTTTCAGTTGTGTTAAAAAGGTGTATTTTGCTGTGGTGCAGGCGGGAATCGACAATGTGTACAAGAAGTTGATTGTGAACAAACGCTAAGAATTTGAATCAGACACAAGATCATGTTTTATAATGTGCGTGCTATATCGATCCTTTGTACTGTTATGGGTGCGGTTTATTTCTGCATGTTTGTTTAAGTGAGTTGGGCCCTTAGTTAAATTATGTGTAAGTAAGTTATAGTTAATACGAATAAACAGAAGTGATATGGCTCGCTCGGCTATGATGGTTCCTCGTAACTAAACCGTGCAGTTCACATTACAATGTTCTACATGTGTCGTGACATTACACAATCAAATCGTTTATGGACACACGAAATTTTCAACAAAACCAAAACAAAAGACGTTAACTTCAAATCAAGTATCTCAACGCACCAATTTTTTTTTTTTTTTGTGTGTGTAGCCAAACATGTCACAAGGTATTAAGGTATTAAACAGAACACAGATCATATGATTATCCAAAACCATACGAAACAAACCAACTGTTACTAAACTTAGATGCATTATATAAACTTCATTTAGGAGAGTTTGCTTAAATTGTAACAGAAAACGAAGTAGTACGTGGTGTGTTTGGTGAAGAAGGTGATCACTTCGTTTGAAGAGTGAGAAGAGGGTATTGGTGATCCCCTATCATTTTAGGGAGACGACTAGTGAAGAATACTCTCGATCGAGGATCTGGGAGAGTACGTAGAGTGAATTAGTTAACATTCACTTAAACCTCTATAAATCCGGTTGTCTTATCACTAACCCTTTAACTTTTTACTTTTTTTTTAAAACGGTGACTTTCTTGTATTTAGGCTACCACACTCTTCAAATATGGAGAGTCTCGATGCCCCACTCTAGCCAGACTATGTTGTCTTAACCAGGCCCAGACTTCAAAGTTTGGCTTGGCCGTTCCACCGGGAAACCATACCGTCGATTGCCACTTGACAGTCGTTGTGCCACCACAAGAGCAGAACTCTCTGGCGTATCACACGGTGGGACGAAAGCCTGGGTGGGCTTAGGGTTCGAACTGACAACATTTGCATAAGGCCTAACTCAAATACTTCATTGTCAATATCCACACAAATGTGACACAAGTGAAATTCGAATTTGAGACTTCACTGAAGAATCCAAGTCTCATACCACTAAACCAGAAGTAGGGGATATTTGTTTATTTTATAAGTTGAGAAAAGAGTTTATCAAAGAAATAAGCTCACGGGGGTGTTTGGATGAGCTTTTAAAATTGTTTTTTTTTTTTGAAAAGTATAAGCAACTTTTAAAAAACTCCAATTTGAAGCTTTTGGAGAAGCTTTGTGACTTTGTCAAACACATTTTATTTTACAACAAGCAAATAAACAAGTTTTAAAAGTTCACCCAAACACCTACTAAAATCATATTAACAGGTAAGAAGAACTAACTATTCACCCCCTCTAGTATTCTACACTTTCGATAACAGTTATCGGTTCAGCTAATAGAAATTAGCCAACTGAACCGAAACATTCATATTTTCATATATTTCTAGCATTTATGTCTCCATTATTTCATATTTATACTACCATTTCAGGTATTTTTAATACCTTAATTTCATATATTTTTACGTTCATTGCAATTTCCTTCTATATATATTATTTACATCTTTTACTAAAAATTATTTTGCCTTGTTTTCTTTTCTTCTGATATTAGTTGCTAGTAATTTTGTTTATAGAAGTTTGACAATCAGTGATAGGATATCAACTCGTAGTGGATATGAAACATGTAGAATTCAAATTAAATAGTAGAAACTGATAGGCTACGGGTTAATAGAGATACTAATACACAATCTGACCAATTCATAGGCCGGGCAACCCATGATCAATATAAGACACGGATTCATTTGTAGGATTAACAATAGGATCCAAGGAACACCACTCAAGAAGCCACTCGATAATCATGTTCCTCATGATTAGAAAAAACACATAAAAATCTTTGGTTATATGCATGTGTTTAACCCATAACCAAAACCAAACCATGATACTTTACTCAATTATACATACTAATGACACTTTTCTAATCGGGATAAACTTTGTCATTCGAATGTCAATCAAGTAAAATATTGTGCACTTGATTACATTTTGCGTGTTTATGTTCATTTGGAAGTGGAGTGAGCATGATTAGGGTTGATATGAATAAGGATAACAATGATAGAGGTGAGGCATGTTGTTAGGGGTGACTTTAGATTGTTGAAACGATCTAACCGTTAAAAGGGAAGCAAATCGGCATGTTATGAAATATTTGTTCCAACCAGTTTTTTGGTCTATGCCGTAAAATAGATTTTCGACGAAATGAAAAAAAAATGGTAGAGTCGTAACCATAGAATACGACATGTTATCCTAGGTTAAGAGGATGTGACTAGTGTTATTTAATAAGTTAGAGGGTTAAGCTATTAACATATACACACAAAGTTTTGAACAATTCACATTAACACTATTAAAACACATAGTGGGAATAAAGAAATACCCATTGTGAATGTAACATGTGGTATCAATATTGATAGTGATAGTAAGTTAGTAACAAACGCATTATTGAGTTGTGGTTGAGTGCTAAAGTTTCTTGATTGACGTTCGATTGTTCGAATGATACTTTAGGCCAATATTGTTTTGGGCGTGTAACATGTTGGTTACTTGGTTTTGTATTTCTGTAAAATGAATTTAAGCCCACTTTTTATTTGGGCCTCAAAGACATCCCAATTCCCAAGGGTGGACCATTAACCAAATCCAGAAAAATAAAACATCACCGGTTTTAATAAACCATACATTCAATATTTATTGAATATGTGTAATGATTAATGCTCCTTAACTTAAGTGGCATTTTAAATTGAATGTGACTCAATGGTAGAGTACTCACTTTACAAGTGAGAGGTATGGGGTTCAAACCTCAATATCACCAATTTATATGGGAGATATGAGGGATGACCCTGGTTTGCCAGGGTTCGAGTCCTGATCTCACCCGGTTTTACCGGCTCCTCGCTGTCGTGCCATTTGGCGGGCGTGGGGGTCGGGTTTATCCGGTGAATCCCTCAATAGGTGGACCGCTAGGGGCTCCGTCCGTCCGGACTAGTGGCCGGCTCGAGCTACCTTTAGCCAATGGAGGTCGCGTACGGAGTACCCGACGTTACTTAGTTGGTCGTTCAAAAAAAAACTTAAGTGGCCTTTTTCATCACGTTATTATCACCTTTTTCTTAGTCAAAGACACTTGTAACAGATAATGTTTCTTAATGCCTCTTTAATTATTATCACTTCAAGACATATATAAACTTTATTATGAAAACGTTATGCACTTATAAAGTCTCATGATGCCATGAAGGAGATGGTACATTGGATTTAAGCACCCATATAATTCTCCTATAATACCTCATTAAATATGGTCTTAAGAAACATGTATTAATATTATTAGTTTACACAGACCCCCTTCAACTAGGGTTCTCATTTTTACTCGAAACCCAAACCCAAACTAACCCGAACTTGAGAAAAGGCCAACCCAAACTCGAACACAAAGTAATTCAGGTTGGTTATTGGGTCTGATTTCTAGGCTTCGGGTCAACCCAAACAACCCGATTAACCTATTTATTAAAAAACATGATAATATTATTTGGTATGTACACCATATACGAAACACTCTACGCGTTGAAGTTTTTCTTTACTTTTTATTTTATTTTTGTTTTCTTAGATATGCGGAACCCGATTAACTCAAGCTGAAAAAACAATGAGAGATTTAGGTTTGGTTTCGGGTCTAAAGTTAAAACTTTGAAACCTGAAGAACCCGAGTCGATAAACCCAAAATCTGAAGAACAAACCCGAAGAACACCCCTACATTCAACAATGGGATTGAATTTTCTTTTTGGCTCTTAATATATGGTCTTATGTGATGCACAAAACATAAAAATATATTTGAACTAAAGCTTTTTATTAGTAGTCTAAAACCCAATTCATTTGTTATAACCCAATCTTCATACGAACTAGGAATTCCCCCACCGCGTTGCGGGGGTGTTTTGGGTGACAACGTTTGTGGCTTGCAATTACATCATTTATCGTGTTCATCTTATCCATCTAGGCTTTCTTTACATCATGTTGTAGACATACAAAATATGTGTGGAAACTAATTACAAAAAGTTATTTCTTGTAGACTTGTCTGCTCTGCAAAAAGTTGTGTGATGCCACAATGTGTTGAACCTGGTTGAGTGTTTGCATAATTGCATGTCAATACTTATTGGTGTTTTTAATTTGTCTTGTGTATGGATTGTTGTTGCCAAAATATCTATGATGCTTCATCATGTTCCTACATCTTCTGCTTCATTGTTGCCTGGGTTGTGCGTGACTACAAAGTTACAAACAAAATCTTCAATGTCATACATATGTAATTGTGTACAAAACTTGTAGGCTAAAATGGACATTCGAAGTGCTGCCTAATGACGCTTTTTCACACATGTTGGTGCGATAGTCAAATAGGATTCTAAGTCGAAAGTGTTAACCTCTGGCTGTAGAGGACATTCTAGTTGGGGCCTAGTTATACTTTCTCACACATGTTGTGCACAAAAAAATGTATCGCGCTAAGTAAAGTATGACAAATAGGTTGCCTATCAAAGAATATAAGTGTAAGAAATATTGTTTGATAGGTTTATGTAAATTATTTTCTTGTTTAGCATCAAGATCAAAAGAGCAATCATAGGGGACAAAAAAGAAAAATAAGAAGAAAAAAAAGACATACTCGCCTGGGTGGAGTCCAGAAGAGCAGAGGCAAAACTCGGAGCGACGCCAGGGAGTCTGCAGTGGTGGAGTCGCCTATCTGAAACAGATTGATAGATGGATAATTTGCCTAATTTCCACTTAAATCAAACATTCTGAAAGTACAAATCACAGTCTCAGTAATATGTTTGAATTTGTAGATGAACAATACTAATCTTACAACATTAAAGGTTGCTTCATGTAGGATAATGGGTCATGCGTGTTTGGGTCAGTACGGGTTGATGTAAAAAAACTAAAGAAGTTCAATTTGTCCGGGTCAAAACATGATCTAACTAAAATACATTCGGGTCAGGTCGGGTAATGGGTCATACCAAGCTTGGGTTTGAATGAATTGCTTTAAAAAGATTATCAAAACAGAATAAAAAACTGCTCTAAAATTTATCCAACTTGAGAAGATTGCTAAAAGTTCAACCAACTTCATTAGCAATGCTACAATCGCAAATAAAATAAAAAAATTATACACATTGTTTATGATACGGGTTTTGGATATCATAAAAACATTCAATACCTCATGACACGTGTGTACACAGAAGGACAAATTGGGATAACCGGACTTAAATGGTTTGACATCAATTTTGGGGCCACACAGTTCATGAAATGCAACATTAAGGCTAAATTTTCATGAGTTTCAACCTTCTTTTTTCATTATTTAAAAACATAAAGTTACCTTCCTCATCTTTGAAGCCTTTTTTGTTGATGAGATCATAAGTTGTTTTGTAGCAGGTATTGTACATAGACTTATCTAAGTGACCAAAATAGAAAAATGCCAATAAGAAAAAATATTATAACAAAACGAAAATGATTATGGAAACACATTGCAGCCATAAACCATAGAGAAATTAGAATAACCTCTATATGAAATTAGAATATGTATTGAAAAAAGCGTGTTTCGAATACAAAACAGGCCGTTTTGACGTGTACCAAAAATGCCCGTTTAATGTAGTTCACTAAATCAACCGACAATACACAAAGAGGTTTCTATGTACACTCTCAAATCAATCGACAATACTACACAAAGATTACACCCAGGGCTGACTGCAACGAATGGGCTCCAAGAGGTTTCTATGTACACTCTCAATCAACAACACACAAAGAGGCAAACCAAATCATATATAAACTAACTTTGCAAATCACGACTCTAAAACAAACACGACAGCCCCATTTCATAAATTTGACACGGGGTTAACCAAGGCTCAGATCAGCTACACGGCTACAATGTGGGAGAAACTGGAACCTCATTGCAGCCATAAACCATAGAGAACAATTATAGATTCATCAACCAACACAGACCACTCCATAACCACCAAAAGTCATCAGGAAATCAAGTTCCCCTTAAAGTGGCACAGATAGAAAGGAATGGAGGAAATCAAGTTCCCCTTAAAGATGAAGCCTGACGGAGCACCGACATCGAATTGAACACCTACTCAGCGTCTTCGTCGATCGAGAAGGTCTGATGGTTGCAAAGAGGATACATACGGTTTCTCAGAGCAGAAACTGAGAAACATATAATGATTGAAAAGCTTGGCTCAAAACGTGCAACATATAATGATGCCAGATGGCAAAGCCATAACCAACTCAAGCTGTACAACTGAAACAGCTTCAGTTACAATACATCAACGCCAAGTTCACCAAAAATTGTTATATTATAAATATGCGCATGAAAGGAATATCATATTTCTCACATACTTTTTTTTTATCTAGTGTGTGCATTTTATTTTTTTAAGTTTATATGAATATAAACATAGCTGTAGTAAAAGTGGATATATGAATTTCTTTTTTTTCGTATGTGATACTGTAAAAGTATACCTTTTTACAGGGCGGCTCTGAGAATTCAAAAAAAACATTTTTGGGTCAAAGACGAAAAATACTTTGGGCCTAAAGTAAATAAGAGTATTTTGTTGGGTTCAAACAATTTAATTTTTAAATTGGCTTACTTGGTTATGATTTGGGTTGTTTAAAAAACTAATGTATAAATATAGACTAAAACATGTTTCAAATTAGGCTAGAACGCACAACATTTGGTTGGGAGTCATACCTATTTGCCACTAGACCAAATTAGTTGTTATGTAATTATGTTAAAACATTAAATATAGATATAGTTTTTCATCAAAATACATGTATTTAAAAAAAAAATCTGCGCCTAGCGAGTAGTCGGGCCTATGGCCATCGACTACCCTGCCGTATGCCATGACCGACCTTGCTTTTTTATGACATAGTTACAGTCATATTTATGATTTTTCTCATCTATACTATTTAATAAATAAAGCTTTCTAAAAATGTCACATGTCATCACTATATTCATCCTTATAAAATTCTCCCTCATCTCTCTCATATTAAATACATTTCTCTTTTTAATATTTCATTTTCAATTTTTAATAATTTCATCATAACTTAGAAGAATTAATATCATCATAAATATGTTAATTTGTTTAATATAAAATATATTGCATTAGTTATTAATATTAGATTTTTATAAGTAACCAGTACGAAACGGGTGGGTTTCTTAACTAATTAAAGTATCAAAGATTGTTCATGGCAAAACAGTTTAAGATTAAAATGAGTTTTGGTCCACGAGTTGGTTTAAAAAAATAGTCATTTACACCTAAGTTTTGATATTGAAAATAACAAAGAAATAATTTATGATTTATGAATTTTCTAACAACTTTATATTTCCAAATTACGTAATATGTAATTTTTTTATCGTATAATATATCTTTATATATGTGATACCTTTTTTTTGTATTTCACATTATGCTATTATTTTAAAAAAAAAATACTTATTATAACTGTGTGCTACACGGGTAACTAACCTAGTTCTATATAAAACCAACATGAATTGTGGATTCTTGTTTGGCTAAAACAACTACCCATATTATACAATATCAAATTTTACTCTTCTAATAAAATAAAAATAATAAGGATTATATATCAAACTTTCATTCAACTCCAGTCTAATTTTTAACATAATTTTCTAATCTCTTATCTTATTCATCCTAGATATATACGAGTCATTGGTCAAAACCATTTTGACAATAGTGTTATAAAATAATCAATTTTCCATCCTAATATTCTAATGCCTATTCTCATTCATCCTAGCTATCTATGATTCATAGGTCAAAACTATTTTGGCGATTGAATTTAAAAATATGCAAAAAATTAAAAATAAATATTGATTGAAGATAAAAAAAAGTAGAAATATGAAAGTTAAACAACTAGAAAATAGCCAAGAACAATCTTTTTCTAAGGTTGGTTTGTTCCTTTGATGTGCAGTCTTTTTCAAATGAACACTATATGTTGCATTATCCAGATTAACTAGCAAACGTGGTCTACAATTGTTAATATTTAATGAGCAGATGTGGTCTAAAATTGTTAATATTGAATGACGATGAGAATACTTGTGATAGTCAACTGTTGTATATAAATGGATTTTCTCAAATTTATATTGAGATTCTAGACTTCTTATTATTTGTACTATATATTTCATTTATTTTTACATAGCTTTAATTTTGTTCATTTATTTCAAATAACAAATCTTATTTATTTTTATTATATGATAAATCTCGTGTAATTAACGAGTTAAAAAGTAGTTAAATATAAACAACTTCACTACGTAAAAATAGGTTTAAACATTTTGTGAAGCAACACTTTTTGAATTTCATTTATCCTATTTCAGATTCGGAGTCATTATGTTCTGACAACATGGACCATGTTAAAGCCAACATGATAAATACTAAATAGATGGTTATAGGTTAATAAGTTGGTTGTAGTTCAATGGTGGAGCACTTTATAAGTAAGAGGTAGGGGGTTTAAACCTCACTATCACCAACTTATATGGGAGATATGAGGGATGACCTTGGCTTGCCAGGATTCGAGTCCTGATCTCACCCGGTTTTACCGGCTCCTCGTTGTCGTGCCGTTGGGCGGGCGTGGAGATCGGGTTTTATCTGGTGAATCCCTCAACAGGTGGACCACTAGGGGCTCCGTCCGTCCGGACTAGTGGCCGGCTCGAGCTACCTTTAGCCAATAGGAACCGCGTACGGAGTACCCGGCGTTAATTAGTTGACCATTAAAAAAAAGATGGTTATAGGTCAAATCAACATGGCTGGTCTTATTTATGGACTATGCTCTACGTCATGGGTTAAGCTCTTTTTGCAACATTTAATTATGAGAAGGTCATTGCCTCTGATGGTCAAATCAATAGGGGTGCGTTGGATACCCTGCATAATTCTCTTCCTGATCTTGATATTGGCGGTTTCGACTTTAAAGACACCGCCCCTCCTAAAGCCCAGAAAATTTTGGCGAATGCCTTATATGGTGAAATCGTCAAGACAGTTGAAGAGAAGTTCGCTTTGTCCCCACGGCAGCGAGCCGTGTTTGAGTGTTTACGTGCCCCTCACGCTCAGGATTTTCTGTCAGTTGTTCCCATTGAAGGTTTAGGGCAATGTATGTCGCCAGTGGAATATCGGGCCATCCTCAAATACCGGTTGATGGTACCCCTTTTCCCGGTGGATGACCCGTGTCCCGTATGCCGAAAGGCTTGTTTGAATTCTTTTGGAGAGCATGCAGTCCATTGCAAAGAATTACCAGGCTTTAAATATCGACATGATCTAGTTCGAGATGTGCTTTACGACGTCCTTAAGCGGGTCGGGATCTCGGCAAAAAAGGAAGCCCCGGTGAACTTCTTAACCGACCCTTTAGATGGGAGATCAACCCTACGACCCGCTGACATTCTTGTTTTTGGATGGGAAAAAGGGAAGCACGCGTGCGTTGATTTGACAGGTGTGTCCCCCCTCGTTGGGCTACGGGGCCATGGGTTTGTGGTGGGTCATGCGATAAACAATGCAGAGGCGGGTAAAGTAGCTAAGCACGAGAAAGCTTGCCTTGAGAATCAGCACATGTTCATACCGTTTGCTTTTGACACCTTTGGCGCTCTTGGCCCTGACGCGGTTCAGTTCCTTAAGCGGGTTCAGCAGGTGGTCAGCAGTAACTCCGCCCATGCTAAAGGGAACGTTGTATTTAGTAGGGTAGAGTTTGCTATTCAGAAGAGGGTAGCGGCGCAGCTTGTTGCCCGTCTATCTGCCGTTAGTCTGTAATTGTCCCGATGTAAACATCATCTATTAATAATTAACCAATGAACATTGACCAATTATGAGATTCCAAAACCCGAAAAAGAAAAATGAAACCGTTACTAAAGAGTGTATGGGGCCAACATCAAAATTTTGAGTTTAATTAATATTAACGGCTTGTTATGTGGGAAGACAACCGAAAATGTAGAAGATGAGACAGTTGAATGACGAAGGCTAGGGGGTGTTTGTTTAAAACTTTAAATGACGAAGAGTTTATCCAAAAAATAAAATTTCTTCCCTTAATTTTGATCACAATTGTCACGTTTATAGAAATAGGTAAAAAAACATAAGTACCCATGAATTTTTAAAAAATAAACGTTGTTAGCGATTTGGATGAAGTTGACAACGGGAAACCTGAAGGTTGCAAAAAAGAAAAAAAAATATTTTTAATGAAAGTCGAGAAAGTGACTAGATCTCATGGATGATTTTGACAGTTTACTCTAAATTATAACATTGCTAAGGACCGCATTGTGTTATCTTGTTCTACGATGGCTTTAAATATACGAAAATGGCAGATCTATATATTAATTGGGAGATTGCCAAGCTTAAAAACTGCACTTGAATCCAGACGATTATTTAATTTCCAAAGAGCTATTTTATTTTATATGATTGAGAGGCCAACATAAATGCTGTGCAGTTACAAGAAATAATTGTATTTGTGGCAAAAACGTGTGGGGGTCTAGTGTTTCTGCGTTCTGCATGTCCCATATCAAGTGTATCCTGCCTACTAGGGTAGTTAAAAACTAGTTATGACATACACCAAATACGGATAAGATACACACCCAACAGGGGTGGAACCCGGGGGGGGGGTGTTCAATCGACCCCGGTCATTGGAGTTTTTTAGAGAGACTTTGTTTACATCAACTAGTTGTACGTAACCGTTAGAAAAAAGAGCGTATATGTTGTAATAATTTGCGTATCTGGATGATTAATTTGATCATTGGAAAACCTATAATCATAATTGCGCACTCCTGCATCACATAACTAATTTAATCTCTTAACGTTATTTCTTCCATCGACAACTTAATCCAATAACACCAGAGTAATCAACACAATATATATGATTCTAAATATCTAATAATTCTATGCTTAAATGTTTATTATATATTAAACATATTATATGTATTAATAAAGAGGCTGCGACAATACGTGTTTGATTGTTTTCTTCCTTTCTTTTTTTATTTTCGAACAGCACATGCATGCATGTTTGATTATTGACATTTACTTTTAGTGGGACCGTAGAGTAAGCTGGAGCAACTGGGTGCCTGGGTATATAATTATCGTTGTATATTTAATCCCGCTGGGACGCTACAATAAATTCTCTACTTCATTTCATTTCGGGATGCCTTTTCTATGTTGGCATGTTACTATCCTTTTCACATATATTTATATTTAAATATGTGTTTCTTAACATCAAAAGATGTATGATATTTGAATACAAACTTTCCACAAAATAAAGAATGAATGAACAAAAAGTGACATATATACAAGCAGACTGGATTGGTTGTAATGACTTCGCTGGGACACTGCAATAAATTCTCGACTTCATTTCATTATGAATTTTATGTAGCTTCTCATTTCGATCAATTATAGAGTTAATTAAGAGTGGTACTGGAGTGCCTAGCTTACCCTTGAACCATTTTACGCTTTCGGAGTCACGTCATTCCATTCCTAGTACCCATCTTTCAATCAAGAAATTATTCATCTTTCATCCGAATTCATCTTTCAACCATTAATTTGTAGAGAGAGACCATACATACATACATACATAATTTGTATCCCAAACACCATCACCCCCCCCCCCCCCCTCACCCTCCTAAAAAAACCAAAAACGCACACACACACACACACACACCTCCACTACACAGAACTGTGTAACTAAGAACAAAGGTTTTCATACAAAAGTGAACTGCGCGTTTTAAAAAAAAATGTATCATTGTATTATATGTTTAATTTTTTATATCTTTTAACGGCGTATTTATAAGTTTCACATCATGCATTTATACCCTCTGTATAGGGTAGTTGAAGTTTACAGGTCATGCCAGATCTTGAAAATTTGATAATTAAAGACTGAAAATAGAGTAAATTTAATTTTGCAAAATATAGGAGAATTTAGGTCAAAGACTCCTTTCTTATATTCTCTTATGACGCTTTTATTCATTTACTATGAATTGCAACTCTAAGCGCATCAAAAGTTATATTCAGTTTTAAGATGGAATTATAACTAGCTAATATTTTAATTATAGACGTAAAGAATAGTTAAAAATCGAATTGGTAGTATACAATACAAGAATATATATATGTTACAAGATGTCTCTATCAATATATATATAGAAGCTCATCGATCATCGTTTGTTACTTGCATTAACAAACCCTTCATTACCGGCTAATACTAGATACTTGTCTTTCCTTGTAAGGCTCGTGCATTCGAACTCCAATGTGTTCCCTATCACACTTTGAACATGATTCGCAACATCAAACCGTGTAGAGCTCGAATGATCATCGGTCCCATGAACCTGGTCTAGGAACCGAACCCTATAAATTGAACGCGGGTTCATCATAAAAAAGAAAGGGTCCAAACATTTTAATCCACCAGCGGTTGTCCCATGAAACATGCTAACATAAGTATCCAACGCTACTGGGACAATATGATCACTAAGTTCCGCAAACAATGGGCTAAACCGCAACAAATATGGTTCCCTACAAGTTGTCCCTTCGGGGCAAACCACAAGGTCTCCTAGCTTTAACATCTTGTCCATGGTTTTTGCATCTTGTTCACGATCTCTTGTTAATCTGACAGTTTTAATTGGTGATATGATCTCTGACATTCGACTGAGACTATAGGTGACCGCCGCAAATGGTTTCTTGAGTCCAAATGAAAGATATAACGGATCAAGTAAAGTTCTATGGTTACATACATATAAACGTCCTTTATGTTGTTTATGATCAAAAGTTTTCGGGTTTGAAGTTGAGTTATTATTTGTGAGCTTGAGGTGCACCCCGGTGAATACTAAAATAGGGATCGATGCACCATATGGAATGGTGATTGCAATAGCGATTCGGGAAACAGATAAAAGTATGGAGAAAGGGAACCACATGAACATGACCAACATGTTCATTGGTTCAGGTCTAAAGGCTAATCTTCCGTCATGAAAGATCAGACCTTTCGGATATCTTTCTCTTGGAAGAACTCGCCATGCCTTCTTTTCACCATCACTAACCACATAAACCTCCTATATATAGAAACATAAACATGTCAATAATAAACTTCCAATAATAATATGCACATGTGCAAGTAGATAAGTAAGTACCTTACTACATGAGATCCAATCATGCCTCACTCGCTTGTTTGAGAAGCAAACACTAGCATAATCTTGTTCCACTACTTGGTTTATACGATGTTTGATGATGTTCTTGTTTTGTTTGATCATGAGACCAACATAGTACCCTCCAACAACCTTTAACTCCCTTCCAAAAACATGATCAAACTCCAAGTAATCTTTCAAGAAACATTCAACCATGACTTGCGGCAACTTACTCACACCAACTTTCTTCTTCCCTCTAGTCAACACATCAAACCCCTCCAAACCAACATCTTCCAAGAAGAACTTGGGCAACACCGAGCTTCCGACTCGAAAACCGTCTTTCTTGAGGCCACAAAACGAAACCATAACCATAATCTTGATCGATAACTCGTCATCAACCAAAACTAGAAGCAGGTACAAAGCGAAGAGCACGAAAGCCCGGATTAAGCTTCCGGATTCAAATGCTACTAACATGAAGTATGCAAACACGGATGGTGATCGTAAAAGGGTTCCTTCGACATCGAATATTAATGTCTTTTGGGAAAGATCAGACGTGTTAAGATGATCAGAAATTGATAGGGTTGTTTGAGATCTATAATGAGAGGCATGAGTGTTGCTTAGGGTTCTTCTGAGAGCTTTTGTTTGGTTTTTATGGAGTTTGAGAAGAAGACGAGGGATGAAGAGAATGAGTTTGAGTGTGTATGGTAGAGCTTTGAATACCATATTTTGAAGCAGGTTATGGGAAATGTGTGAAGATAGTGGTGTTATTTATGCCCGTTGAGTTGATGAAAAACCCCTGGAATTTCAAATATTTACGAATTTGACACTGGACTGGATGCATTATTATTCATTAGCTGGGAATGATGCATAGTTGACTCGAATTGGTCTATATATGGTATGTATTAACTATTAAGTATTAACCATTTTTTACGTCATCAATGACTTTAATTGACGTGGGCATTTTTAGTTAAAATAAATTTATTTCAGTTAGGTTTTTTTTTTAACGGTCAATAAACATAATTGTCTAGGTACTCTGTATGTAAGGCCCCGTTACCGGTGCCCTACTTTGGACATTGGATTTACTCATAAACACAGTTCTAAATATCAGAGTTAATAAAAACATTCGCGGAATATTAAAAACATTCAACCATTTCATTACATAACCATATTTCTTGTCTTAACGATCATTCCAAATTATTTAACATAAAACATTGTCTTTAAAATGACTTAACATTTCCTTGATATGCCAGCTTCTTCAAGTCCATGCCATGTGCTTCCTCTTATGCAAGCTGCCTCAATCTACTCACCTGCGTGCATACTAAAAGTCAGCTACGCTGAGTGAATTCTAGTTAATCCTACAACATACAATCTGTTCTCATACTTGCACATGTGCCCGGAGGGGTGTGCATCAATCATACTTACTCTTTATATATAACTATCCATCCTATTTAAAGAGCCTTCCGCCCTATAACCTCACAGATATTATAAGGGTCTGGTCCCTAACATCATAGATATTATAAAGGGTCTGGTTCTCAACATCACAGATATTATTAGGGTCTGGTCTCTACCGTCACAGATATTATTAGGGCCTGGTCCCTTTGTTTCATGCAACTGTACCATACCTGTTCTTACATACTTTCCTTGACAATACGTGCAATCTCCGAAGAGCGTTCATGTACCATCAACATATCATACATACATTATGCATACATCATGTATATTCATACATACATCATATCTTACATCATACATATCAATCACATCTTAACTACCACCTAACGGTACACGCAATATCCGAAGATCGTTTACGCACCGTCAAGCAATCATCATACATAAATCATACAAGGCATACACTAACCACTTAAGGTAAGTGTATTAACTATCACATCGAGTATGCACACAGCCCCGAAAACATAACAAGGAAGTGGGGCTAGAAACTCACCTCAATACGGTTGCGTTCACCGTTTACGGTTATTCCCTTCTTTAGTTGTGCACGACTAACTGTATAACAATTACGCATATTAATTTCTATCACTATCCATAACGTGTTTCTAGTCCAATTATAACCCTCAACGAACGGGGGTCCGAGGGCAGCGCCCCTGGAAGCGGGGTCTAGGGGCGGCAGCCCCTAGCAGGGTCCAAGGGGCAGAGCCCCTGGCTGGGGTCGAGGGCTTCTTTGTAATTTCTATTAACTGTCTTATCACATTTTCCATTAACATTTTGAATCGTTAGTTAATTTGCTACTTAAAAGTTCGGGGGCTTCTTTGTAATTAAATTATTCTTTTCTAAGTCCATGGACTGTTCTGTCATTCTTTCAAAGTTCTAATTTGTCATTCAGTCCTTAACGAATGGGAATTCATAACGAATTAACTATTAGAACGAATCTGCCTTTGTAACGAATCAGGTATCTTAACGAACTGATCCTTATAGCGAATTGGACCTTAACGAACTGATTATTATACGGACTAGACCTTAACGAATTGGACTAGTTCGTCATTATTTTCCTTAACGAGTTAGATAACGAATCAAGGCTAATTCGTCAGATTCCCGTTAACGAATTAGGGTTAGATCAGGGAATGTCAGAACATTCCCTGACATCCCTTAACCTCGTACATACTTTTCCGGCGCCGCCATTTCGGCGCCGCCGCCGGAAAACCGCGGATTCAAGGAAAAACGAGTTTAGACTCGTTTTTCACCGTTTTTTCACCCCGTTCGATCCAGATCTGAGCTAGGGTGATCCCTAAGCTCATCTTAGGTTCGGTTTATACCCGAATCCACCCGGATCTCGTGACTTAAATGGTTTAACGGTGTCGTCTCGTCGTTTCGTGTTTATATCTAACTGGTTTAAGCTCATACAATATCATACTATCATTACCTTTGATCGGGATCGGTTTCCTTGGTGATTTCGGCTAGAAAGAGATGCTAGAGAGAGAGAGCTTAAGTGTGTGTTTTGGGAGGTATATGGAATATGTGTGAAATGAAATTAAAAGGGTATTAATGGTTTATATAATTATGGATCGTGGGCTTAAGCCCATGATCTTTTCCTCTTTCCTTCATAACCCAAGTCCATAACCCAACACTAGCCCAATTCATACTAACTCATACCTTCGTTTATTAACCGGAACCCGAAAAACGGGATGTTACACTGTATGAGGTGACCCAATAACAAAACGCAATTGTCAGCTGGCCAAATTCAGTTGTACGAAGCTTTTAAGCGCCTCCAGGTTATCTCCAGTTCCGGGGAAAACTCACCCCCGCCCGAAGGCCCACTGGTGATAAAATCCGGATGCCCTCAGGATCGAACTGGAGATCACAAAGATCTCAGTCTTCATTCATTGAGCCACTCATGCCCTTTCCAAAGTGTTTGTTAGTGGGGTTTGAACTTAGGTCTCCATTTAAAACTCAAATTTCTTACCACTACACTACATTGAAAAGGAACATTTCAGTTGAGTTATAAATTATATCCGATAAAGATTACATACATGTTCAATTTTTATTTTTATTTTTATTATTCATTTTAAACTTGTTTAAAATAGTTTTCGACCTACAACTTCAAGAAATCTTTTAAGAATAAGCAGAGATTTTCAAAATAGTTAAAAGAATGACACTCGATCTCTAGGTTGTTACAATATTGTTTGTTATTCCGTTAAATTACTTAAGCTACAGTTTCATAATTCCATGTCTTATCGAATTATGTAATTAGAACATCACTCAAGTAGGCAAAAGGTTCCAAGCTCGGATTTAGAATGAGGTTCTTAACCAATGAAGTATAAAAAAGGCCCAATTATGGAGTTGGGTTTATGTTGCAAGAAATATTTATATGTGTAACGATATTGTGAAGATTAACATGACTAAGGGTATCATTCAAGGTAAACGCAATATATTTCGTAAAGAGGAGAGCTTCTTGGTTCATAAATAATGTCCATTCTTTTAGATAGCCAATGCCTTTTGGAGTTAGTTGGTTGTAGAGCATATGAAAATTCCACACAAATGAGTAGTACCAAGATGGGTGACCTCCTACAAATTCTCTGTCAGAGGAACCACAAACAAATATGTGAGTTCTTTGATGGGCCATCCATCGGAGGCAAAGAGAATAGTATTAGTCGTATGAGATACCAGATGTTACAAATGATATCAGAATTATTCTTGATCCGTTCGGGATGGCGGGCATACCCCATCGAGGACGATGAGTCCTTAAGAGCATTTTCCGACCGTTCCATATATATATATATATATATATATATAAGAGTGAGTTTTGTAAATTATATGGTATGATTATGGGTGATTGTGAGAAGATGAGAGGAAAATGTTATATGGAAAATTTAAATTTGGGGTCCTAATGTTCATATCGTATAATTTTTAATACTATCTGAAAGTGGTTGTGAGTAGATGAAAGAGAAAAGATAATGATAAAAGTATAAAAATGTATTATTTAATTTAAAATGAGAGAAAAAGTAGTGATTTTTAGTATAATAATATGAATATGGTAGGTAATAATAGGCTAAGAATGCTCTAGGAGAGGGGGGGGGGGGGGGTGATTGTATTGATCAAGAAGACTACCATAATCAACTGTAACACCCTAGGCAAATCTCACACCTGCCTTGGACATGAGAAATTCGTAGTTCATCAAGATTGTCTTATCTCTAAAATCATCAACGCGTTTTGAGCTTAGTTAGCTGTGAAGTATATGAAAACTCCATAGTTAAGCGTGCTGGGGTGAAAATAGTACTAGGATGTTTGACTTGCTAGGAAGTCTCCATATGGGGACCTAAATAATCCGTAAAAAATAATCCGTATGGATTGTATAAGGGGCCAAATTTACAGTATGTATATATGCATGCCTATGTATGGATTTCATCACTCTATACATATACATGATGGATTAAGTTCGAGAAATCTAAACTTATAAGTACTAGATAATGATGTTACTATATAATTCTTAACCATCAACACTATCTAATCATAATGCGTTAGCAGAAGTAGTTGTGGTCTTTGTGGAATCTTGATACATACAAACACATAAACACGACTACGTATATAAATACAAACTTGGTTTTATAAAAATTTAGAAAGATAGAACAAAGTATCCATTGTAATACGTCATTTTATGTGCACATTACGTATGTTTAAGCATCTACTTAAGTTACGAGCATATTAAAGCTACTTGGAACACAACCTATGCACACATTATGATTAATGTCATCGAATTATATGTTAGATCCGTAGAAAACATTACTATAGAGGGGAGGAGGGGTAGAGGACGACCGGAATTGACTTGGGATGAGAGGATTAGGCATGATTTGATAGACCTAAACCTCTCCGAGGACATGGTTGAGGATAGGAATTCGTGGAGAAGTAGAATTAAAGTTAAGGATTTTTAGAGAGAATTGAATACCTTAGGGCTTAGACTTAACTTATTTAGTCCACATACCATAATGGTATTTCCCTTGCATATATTATTATTATTATTATTATTATTAGCTTTTATATAGCTGTTAAACTGTGATCTTATTATTAATATTATATAATAATATTAATATTAATATTAATATTAATATTATTATAATTAGTAGTAGTTTTTATATAACTGTTAAAATTTGATTTCCTTTATTTTGCTTTATTTTCCTTTATTTTGCTTCATACGCATGTTCTTAGAGCCGAGGGTCTCTCTGGAAGCCACCTCTTTATTCCTTTGGATAGAGGTACGGTGTGCCTACATCCCACCCTCCCCAGACCCTACTTATAGCTTTGCTGTCGGTGGGATTTTACTGGGCATGATTGATTGATTGATTGATTGTCATCGAATTATATGTACAAAACACACCCAAAATAGATATTATGTAGTATATATAAACTTATTATCTAACGCTTAATTAAGAGTCCAAGATACTAATAAAATCCGTGATGTACTAATCTAGTTGTTACACACATTTACAGCGGATGATTCATGAAACTCGTCTATCATTGTAGATTAAAAATTATTTGACCACCTCTTCATTCTTATATAATGTATTGTCATTATTATTTAAGGTTCATGGACCAAATTTTTTATTGGTTTCAACCAATAAATATGAGATTTTAATTTTGTTTATGTAAGATGACCGAATAAGTTTTAAGCTTTTATTTTTTACATAAAGAGCCCAATAGTTTTTAGGTATTATATTTTAATATATGTATCACGATTTAGCACGCACTAAGTGGCTTCAAGAGGTGGAATTCTTGCTCAAGACTTCTTTCCCTTATTCTCATTACTAAACAAATCCTTATCTCCAAGTAAGTGTTAACACCCTTAAACTATTCATACTCTATAATTTTCTAATATTTGTTAAAAGTTGTTTTGAGTGAATAAGAGAGAAAACGTAATGATAAATGTATAAAAGAATTATTATTTAATTAAATAAAAGAGAGAAATAGTTATTTTATTGTAAATATAAAGACGGAGACAAGGATGATTTGAAAATGTGGCAAAATAAGCATTAAGTTTAAATTTGGATGATAAAAACTATAAATTTAACTTTTAAACTTTTAAAATAAAACAATATTATTAGATAGTTTTGATTACTTAAAAAGGCAATGTTTTTTTTTAAACGGCTAATGAATTCTTCAAATGAGTTACTGGTAAAATTCATCACATTGGAATACACTCGTCTTTCGATCCGGAAAAAAACCTCCATCTAAGGCCAACGTGTCACACCCCGACTTAGGGCCTAGGCGTGTGACCACAAGTTGGTACATGTTTTGCAAATATATCAGAGTGTATAGGTAAATTTTAGTTGAAGACTTTAAGTTGAATATAATATTAATTTACATTGAAAATTTATTCGGGAATTAAATACCCGAGTATTGGTTTACAAAAGATATGTTTTTATATTACAAGGATTTTATATAAAAAACGGAGCCATCTTGTACGCGCTTCTATCTTCATTAAGACTCCAATTCTTGTTAATGCTACTTATGCTTAATCACCTGCAATAGGTTGGAAAAATACGTCAGCTATATGCTGGTGAACACGTATGACTCAATAAAACATTTGAATTACAATATAATACAAATATAGTTTTCTCTACAAACTCAGCAGAAGCATTTCTACTTCTGGTCTATGTACCACTGCCCTACACACACAATTGTTCCCGAGCCACGTAGCCCTTTTCCGGGAGACTAGTTATGACCATTAGCCCACGGCCACTTAGCCTTAGAATGATTAGGCTGAACGGTTATGTTTGGATCCAGACACATGTGTATTCGGTCTGAGTTGACTTTATTTTCTATCTTGTATTTTAAAGTTTTAGAGATTACTCGATCTCATGTAGACATTGATTGACTCGTTAAGACAAACACCCGTTTATCTCATTGAGTGTAAATATATTTTGACTGATCAAAAAGGTTTGAACGTATTCACCTGTACCGTCGGGGTTGTAAACCTTGACTGATTGATTGATTGACTGTGAATGATATTAACCTATACATAAATAGGTTTGTATGAATGTTTTGAATGATGTTAAGCTATGATTGTAAGTTTAACCTTGAAATCGTTTATCTTTGATTGTGAATGAAAACACTTAGTTTTATGTGACGTTTGATATAGCATTCTTTGGCCTAATAGGTTCTATCACGTTGGTAAGTTTCTCCAGGTAAGTAAATGGGTCCCTCGGTTGATTGAGATTTACGCGAATTACTTTTCCTTAGGAAAGAAACTTACTACTAATGATATCCCCCTTCCAGTTACTACATGCCCGTCAAAATATCTCTTTTGTTTAACATTACTTCATCATGAAGTAATGTTTTATGAAAACATGATTGTGAATGAATGTTTGTAAAATACGATCAAGGTTAAAGGCCACAGCCTCGATTGATAGTCTAAGCTATAATTCAAATAACTTAAACATAACTTCTACCTTAATTCGGATGCTTAGAATGATAATAAGATAAGGCAGGACTTGATCTACTTGCTTATGTGATTGCTAGCTTAATTCCAACTTCGTTTCTTGCACGTATTACGAGAAAATGGCACGTCGACTCATCACGGCTATTGGGCACGCCTCCCTAGGTTAACTATGTGAAAATGAAGGTGAGTTTGGGATGAATGGGGTTCATACCCGTCCTCCCCTTTTATAGCCGTTTTTGGACCCTATCGCGATACGCGATAGGTCTCTTGTGGCCCGTCGCGTATCGCGACGCCGCCATTTTACACCGCCTTATGCGGTGCTGACACGTGGCCTGTCATATTGCGTCACATGTCGACACGGTTTCAACACGTGTCCGGTGACTCACCAAGCCTATCGCGCTACGCGATGGGTTGATTGTTACCCCGTCGCATATCGCGATGGGAACAAATTTTCAGAATTTGCACTTTTGGTCCCTGTACTTCCTAAGTTAGTACTTTTAAGCTTAAATTAAAGAGGGTAAAAGACGCGGTGTAACACAACGCCCGTGAACACTAGCCTGAAAGCACGACATTGCGGTGTGATAAAACATGTTCAGTTCAATAATCCAATTATAAAATGTCACATACTCGCCTAATTTCTTATCATCACCCTAATGTAGGCCTGTTCACGAGCTGAGCCGAGCCCGAGCCAAGGCAAGCTCAAGCTCGGCTCGATAATCAATCGAGCTGGCTTGGCTCGTGCTCGAGCTCTTAATCGAGCTAAAAATTTGAGCTCAAGCTCGAATCGGTTTTAATCGAGCCGAGCCCAAGCTCTTAATCGAGCTAAAAATTTGAGCTCAAGCTCGGATCGGTTTTAAATCGAGCCGAGCCCGAGCACTTAATCGAGCTAAAAATTTGAGCTCAAGCTCGGATCGGTTTTAAATCGAGCCGGCTCGGTTCGGCTCGATTTGGCTTGAGTTTACCTATAATAATAAAATTTATATGCAACCATCAAGCTAAACTAAATAAATATGACGTTAAGATCAACACCAACCAAATACAAACTAAATAAATACGTCTAATAACACCATCGAAAACAAAATATGTTCAACAAGTCTTAACCAAACCAAATACAAAGTTAAGCATAGAAGTATTATCTATGAGCGACGGTCGATGGCGGAGGTGAATATGAGCGGCTAGAGTTAGGGTGGAAAATGGTTCGTATACTGGTTATTGAGTGTGTGAACTATGAAGTCTCATGTTTCAGTTACCCAGTATCTGGATTAAAGGAAAGCCCATGTGTTAAAATAATTGGGCTCGCTAATTATATGCATGTATGTATATATATATATATATATAATAAATTAAAATAAAATAGTTTGAGCCTATCGAGCGAGCTCGAGTCGAGCCGGGGCTAGCTCAGGCTCGACTCGTTTAGAAATCGAGTCGAGCTAGGCTCGGCTCGTTTACAATTGAGCGAGCTTCCTCCAAGCTTTTTTTGAGCGAGTTTCGAGAGAGCTTCAAGCCATGAGCTTTTTGAATAGCACTACCCTAATATACAATGTTAAAGAAAAGAATCAAATAAAACATATTAAGTATATCTTCTTGCCACTTGACCACTAACTAGTTGGCAAAAAGGCAATGCCTTTACTTCTTAGCGTTGGACTTTAAATAGTAAAAGAACAAAACTATTAAAAGCCATTCATCAATGACAGGCCCTTCCATCATGTGTGTGAAATTATGAATATTGCATACACGTGTATAAATAAAACTGAGTTTTTGTGTTATGATATTTTGTTTTTTACATTTGAAGTTTTTTTAGATCATCAGTAGTCATAACTCTATATTCGTAGACATTATGCGCCACGTGGCGCGCAGTTAGAGTTATGATTTTTTATAAAAACAGGGTGTAGTCATAACTTTCCACCCATAGGCGTTATGTGCTACGTGACGCCCAGTCACTATTATTTTTTTTTGTTATTTTAAATAATAATAATAATAATATTGCAGCCATACTGCCATAGAATGAATAATAATAATAATAATAATAATAATAATAATAGAGCAGCAGCAGTGAGTAATAATAATAAATAATAAGAATCATCATCATCTTCTATTTCTATCACCCATCGGAATAAACTGCCCGAAAATATGTCGGAATAAACGGGACGGTCAATCTCATCCATCCCTCTGGTCAACACCAAAAATCAATCCATCCCTTCCATCCATGTGATCAACTCGCCAGAAAAGTCGCCGGAAAACATAAACTCCGGCCACCGTCAATGGCTACACCACCACGGCACCACCTCCTCCTCCATAAACCCTTCCAACATTTATATACCACGACACCACTTTGAAAAGGGTGCCATTTCTTGCGTTTTATACAAAACGCCGGAAAAATCAACACCCAAAAACGGCGGGGGGGGGGGGGGGGCCGGGGGCCGGTGTGACCCCGGCGTTATACCTCAAAACGGCTTCGAAAACGTGCCATTACGGATGGTCTTATTATTTTGAATATATTCTTTCAAAATTTTAATTTAATTTATTATAAAAAATTTATAATATACTTAGACTTGTTTTAATTCATTTATATATTGAATGAAACATCAAACTAAAATAAAGAGAGAAATAAATTAGTAAAATAAAGGGATAAAAGATGCAAGAATTTGATGAAATCAAACAGTGGTGGATGAGAATTGGTGTTTAATACAACAACAACCGGTAAATTTCACAAATAATTAAAGTTATTAGTAGTAGGGTCTGGGAGATTTGGTTGTAGACAAAGATTTCCTCTACCCCTAAGGATAGAGAGCCTACTTTCAGCAAGACCCTCGACTCCAAAGAAAACAACATAACAGTAAAGCAAGTAGACTATAAAGAGAATTTGTATTAACTATGTGTCTTTAAAACATATTATGAGTTTCTAAAGAGAATTCTTTTATTTCTTAGAACATCAGCTAGCTGAAGCAAATAGTACTATGGGAAAACTCACTTCAATCGAGAGTAGTAGGGAATGATTTAAAAATTGTTAGGACGCGAGTGTTAGTTAGCAAAGTGTCACATTGTTTCCATCGCCTATGCCATATATGTGTACGTGCTCGAGAGAAAAGTACCTAAGAAAAACTTATACTTATAAACAACTATAATTATAAGGCATATCCTTGAATCCTTCCTTCTATGTGGGACAACTTCCCACTTATTCCACTTATTATACATAAAAATAAAAGTTGAAAGTTGGTGTTGCAAGTGACCTGATCTAGAGGCGTCTGAATTGGTTCGTCACCGTAACATGCGTTTTTTATAAGCAAATTATTTTTTTTATTGCCAGTTCTTAACGCAATTAGTTTTTTGGGTTTTGTTCTGGAACCGTAACCTAAGGCTGTAAGCAAACCGGGTGTCCGGTTGTCCGTTTGGTAGGAAGTCCGCTTATGTTTGTCCGTTAAATAAATGAATCGGGCACAGACGATAAATTTTGTTTGGTAGGCTTAACAGATGAACACGGACCAAGGTCGTGCTCGTTCAATAGTGTTCGTGAACGTCCAGTAATATTTTTCACTTTTCTCAAAGGATCCAAGTGAAGGAAGTAACACGTGAATTGCTAAAGAGCCCTTTCTTTTCGAATAATTTCAAAACATTTGTGTTGAAACATCACTCGGAGTTCCAAGTAGTTGTTCACAATTATGGATCTTCGAACCCCTTAGGCGAGTCATGCTATTGTAAACATAACTTTAAACTCTCCACATTGAGAATGGTTATTCTGTGTGACTAACCTCCAACATGAGAAACACTGACAGAGCTACATATATAGGAACGATGTCAAGCAACACCAATGATTTTTTACATTTATGTAGAGCATATAATATGGAAATTTCGATTTAACCACAATCGTTTTCGTTTAGTGAGCACATAAATTAATTTGCGTAGCTGATTAAAACAAAGTTTGCATTGGCATAGTGGTATAAGACTATTATGCGTCCCTTGCTCACTAGTCATTGTGTTTTTCCGCACACCATTGTGACTTTTCGCTTATCATTGTGTCTTTTTTCGTCAATGTGTATTTTCACACACCATTGTGTCTTTTCGCTTATCATTGTGTCTTTTTTCGCCATTGTGTCTTCTCGCAAACCATTGTGTATTTCCGCACATCATTGTGTCTTTTCATTTATCATTGTGTCTTTTTTCGTCATTGTCTTTTTCGCACACCATTGTGTCTTTTCGCTTATCATTGTGTCTTTTTTCGTCATTGTGTCTTTTCGCACACCGTTGTGTCTTTTCGCACACCATTGTGTCTTTTTGCTTATCATTGTGTCTTTTTTCGTCATTGTGTCTTTTCGCATACCATTGTGTCTTTTCTCTTATCATTATGTCTTTTTTCGTTATTGTGTCTTTTCGCACACCATTGTGTCTTTAATTTGAAACGTAAAACACAATGGTGAATACGTATAACACAATGACCTAAAACGTAAAAAACAATGATGAATACGTATAACACAATGACCTAAAACGTAAGACACAATGGTGAATACGTATACCACAATGGCCTAAAACGTAAGACACAATGGTGAATATAATGACTTGAAACGTAAAACACAATGGAAACAACATATTACACAATAACACAATGAACAACAAAAAAACACAATTAAAAAACTCATTAATTTTTTTATATTTTTATATAATAATATGATACTCATATTAAAGATAAAAAAACGCTTATTATTATGGTGATTTTTTTTTAAAAAATAATGTCGTATGAAAATGTTATGGACATTTTAAAATAATGGGGGAATTGACATGTGCCTTGCATGTGGAGAGAGAAAGTCAACAAATGTGTGTTATTATCTTCATGCCATTTCCATTAATTTTTATTTATTAAATTAATCCTAGTCATTCAAATTTAAGATGAACGGACATGATTCATTATCACCCTTCTAATTTTTGTTGTCCTTTGTATTTTAACTTTACCCCTATTTTATATACCCAAACACTTTATAGTCTATTTGGTATGTCATAGCTCATTCTAATATCATAATTTTGCTAATTGTTATGTTTATTACTATAATTTTAATTATTGTTTAAATAAAATAGTTTACATTATTTATGTAATGTAAGTTTACATTTAAATAAATAACTTATGTGTTGTTTGTTTTTCCCAAGGTAAATGTCTGCAGTATGCGGACCACATCTGTTGGCATCTGTAACAGAAGAGGCGGACCAAACCTCTGTAGTCTGCAAAAAAAAGACTATTTGTTTTTTAACATATGCAGACTGCTAAAATCAAACATAAATTTTTAAATAAGTTGAAATTTAAATAAAAAAAATCATTCAACATAGAAATTTAAATAATAGTCAAACAACAGTGAAATAATATTTATAAAACCACAATAATATTTTTTTTAAATCACTTGTTCCGTAATTTGCATAAACAATGTTATTTGATAGATGTTGTACTTAAAACAATGTTGAAGGTGATTTGTGAAAGTCGAGAACAATTCATTTTCTGTATCTATTCTTTCTTTTGCTAACATATAGAAATATACAACAAATATGAAAATACAAAGAAACTTGCTTTAGGGTAAAATATTATGTTCAAAAAGATTATTAGATGTCAACAAAATCCAAGCCCAATTAATCCTATTTTACTTAAATGTCCAATCATATAATTTTAGGTTTATTCTTGTCAAATCTCATAATATTATTTCTTTAGCAAAAACAAACATGACCATATGTAATATATAGAGAACACATATGTAGATTGCTAAAATATATTGGTGGTGGTGTATGAACCATTGTAGTGGGTGGTGGTGGTGTTGGATGTTGATAGTGGTAGTGGTGGGGGGTGGTGATGGACGGTGGGTGGTGGTGGTGGATGGTGGCTGTGGTGGGTGGTGGTTGTTGTGGTGGACAATGGTGGTAGACGGTGGCGACGACAGACATTGGTGGTGGGTGGTGGACGGTGGTGGTGGCGGACGTTGGGTGGGGTTGGTGCTGGATGGTAATAGTGGTAGTGGTGGGTGGTGTTGGTGGATGGTGGCGGTGGAAGAAGGTGGTGGTGGTGGTAGAAGGCGGTGGTGGGTGGTGGACGATGGCAGTGGCGGACGGTGGTTGTTGGTGGTGGCGAACAGTCGGTGACAGTGGTGGTGGCCGACGGTGGGTGGGTAGTGGTGGTAAACGGTGGGTGGCGGTGATGGTGGATGTTGGTAGGGTGTGGTGTTTTAACCTTTTGTAAACCTTATAAGGTCTCATAACTGGATGAGCCAAATCTGCACCAAGAAGAGCTTGCGCATACTTTTTTTAATGAAACGTATTCAAGAAAACAAACAGTCTGCAGATGGCAATGTCTGCGTGTGATCTGCACAGCGCAGACAAAAGAGGTTGTGCAGACCTTTTTCGGAAAAACAAATAGCGCCTTAGTTTAGTTGTCTACCCAATCCTTCAGATTTAATGGATTGGGTAGACAACTCTTCGTTAAGTGTAGCTAAGAAAGAAGTTGTAGGCTGAATTATATATGTCACTTGGTGGGCTATTTGGTTCGAAATCATCTGGTATTCTTGAAAAGTCGATTAAAAAACTCGTGGTTGTATAATGATGTTATGTATTTTTCTTTCTATTGGTTCTCGAGTAGAAAAAATAGGTGTAAGGTTTTTTGAACATGGTGGATGAAAAATCTCATGCTTTTCATATAGTTTTTTTTCTTGCGTGTTTAGCTTGTGGCTGGTCGGTAATTTCTAAATTTTCGTCGTTAAAAAAAACAGTTTACATTTTTTAATACACTAAGGGCATATTAATCCGGTTCAACCGGGATACGTAAATTCCAAGGGCCGGTCCTGACTAACACATAATCTGATAGCTTTAGCAAAGCCAAAAAAATAGATATTTAGGCATCGGTTTATCTTGTATCTTGGTACACGTGGCTAAGTTAGCATGCAAACTTGTAATTCAGCCTACAACATAACAGTAACACACATTGCGTCTTTGAAGCTTCCACATGGGGAATTACATGAAATTCAAAGTTGGAGGCATCGGCTAAGCATGTTGCCCATTTAGCCAGCAAGCTCGAAATAGAGCTCTTTGATTAGCTGAAATAAAAAAAAGTCCAGAGAACTATATATGCAAAATCACGTCTATTTAACAATTTCAGAAAAAGAAATTGCCAACATTGAAACTATTGGACTAAAACCGTATATTTGAACAAACCACATGGATGAAAATTGCAGTTTACTCTTAAATTTTTTTGTACCGGCCTCCGAAATAACGTGACCCAAATTACCAGACACCCAAATCGTTACCCCGAAATAATATTATTCATTAAAATTTCCGAAAATAGCTATTTTGACCACCTTTTTCTATAAAATACGGTTTTTAAAAAATTCTTAAAACAACCTATTTTTTTTTTCCGTCGGATCCAACGGAAACTAGAATTGATCCGACGAATTAGTATAGCCTATCAGATTTTGAAACGCATTCAAATTTTTCGGTGGATCCGACTTTTTTAAGGTATCCGACGAATTCGTGTTCTAGGCGACCTAATAATAAACAGTCGAATCTGACGGTTCAGCTCATGCTTCCGTCGGATTCGACTGTTTAATTTGTCAGCCGAACCCTAGATTTCAATTTGTGGGTTTCTGATTTTGAGTTCTAGAGTGAAATTGAAAACTATGGTTGTGTCATACTCGAAAAAAAAGTAAGCGATTTGCACTAGCTTGATTTTGTGGAGAAATAAGAAAGATGGAGATGGAGATGGAGATGGATATGGTTATGGAGGATGAGGGGTTGAGAGGTAGAAGATAAAGAATTCCATCAGACCCGTTAAAAATTCCATCGGATCTGATGGTTCTTTAACGAATTTTGTTGGATCCATTAATACATTGACACCTGTAGCGATTTTAAATGTCCACTAGTTTCGTCGAATCAGTTCTTGTTTCCGTCGTTCCCGACGGTATTTTTTAGGCCATTTTAAATATTTTCGTAAAATATGGGCTATTTCTAAAAAAATTGGGTTAAATTAGACTATTTTTAGGGATTTTTTTTTCTTATTAAAATTGTTTACAAGGAACAAAGTCATTCATATGAACAAAAAGTAAATCTTCTGAAAGATTGTAATTGTTTATATAATCGTATTGATTTCTCTAACACGTAGATACAAGTCAAACAACATACAAATGAGATAATGGTTTTGAACTAATGTTTATGACTTCCAAACTCTTTGCCGAGATGACTTGGTGTCATGTTTTCTTAAGAATATGTACTTTTTTGTATTTATATAAACTGTCTTGTTTTTATGTACATACTAGGGTTAGGTTTGTGGATTTTGGTGTGTGAAGTAGAATAATTTAGTATTATAATAAAACAAGGTTTTTGTCTTCTTCACATAAACCCATCCTTTTATTTTCACTTCATGTTTTGGTGACACGTGGTTTCACCACAATTAAGAAATTGACAGTTCCATAATATTACGGTTTCATGTAACCCTCAACTCCCACATCTTCGCAACCCCATCAATACTTCCAGGCTTCCTTCCAACAACCTCACTCTAATATATTTGTCACTGATCAATCATTGTCTCTTATCGCCTGATTTTGATTGGAGGTAATTTAGGGGTTTTGTTTACAATAATTTGAAATTGATTAGGTTATGGTTGATTCAAGTTAGTTAGGTATTATCTGTGCATACAAAAATTAAGGTACTTAGTGTTTGTTGGAAGCGCCGTGATGGAATTGATAACATCAGGAGTGAATCAATTACTGGATAGGGGAAGCTGACTCTGAGGCCAATGATGCCATCAATCGGTAATTTTCTTTTATAGTTTTTCATTATCTCTATTCAAGATTACTGATTCACCCAATCACCGTTTGAGTGACTTCTGATTATAGCCCACTACTGATTCGCCATTTCAATTTTTTTTAACTACACAAGATTGCTACTGGTGGGTTCACTCCCGATCGCGTTGCGGTGAGTGTAATCTGTTGCTCTTTTTAGAAGTTGTGGTTTTTTGTGTGAGTTTAAGTTTTGTGTAAACTAATGGTGCCGATTGGGTGTTTGGTTCAATGGAAGGACGGATATATATAGTTTGACTAAAAAACTATCTTGAAATTTGAGTGCCGATAATATTAATGTGTTTCAAATAACAAGTTTTTTTCGTTTGAGGCTGTTAAGGTGAAAATATGGTAGGTGAAGAAACACTAAGTGAACCCTGAGCAGATTATAGATAACCTGGGGTTTAAGTAATGTTTCCCACGAGGATGAGGTCCAGCAGAGAAGGTTGTTCTTCAAGCGACCTGCAAAACAGACACCGTAAGCTCGTCACTGAGAAGGGGGGGGGGGTTCCTCCTTGTGACCACCCTCCGGCGTGAGAATCAGACTAGATTGCTCTGAATATAAGTGTATATTAAGAGATTGCTAGATAAGATTGAGATATCAGATGATGTCCTTACCATTCCAAGGTGTTGGAGTATTTATAGCCGAAGGTAGGTTTCCTAGAAGGTACAGCCGGCTGAATAGTAATCCTGTTCCACCAACAGTGGACTACGCACAGGCCATGCTGGTTGGTGGATAGACTACGGCCAACAGTAAAGGTCGGCTGTATACTGTTCCTTTACTGCCGGCTACGCACTGTTCCACCAACTGTAAGCTGCGCACGTCCCATCGTAAGGGTTGGTGAGTAGGCAGCGGCTAATAGTGACAAACAGTACTAGAGGGTGCTCCTCCTCGTATTGTTGTCGGTGAGCTGTCACCCTGTGATTGGTTCATGGGCTGCTCTGGTCAAATTGTCTGTTCCGCCCATACCTTAGTAGGTATAGTACGAAAGACCTTCCAGAAGCATATGGACTGGCTCATTTAGGCGGGAGTATTCCCGCCTTGCTCATTCCTTCATGTGACTACTGAAGTGGCTAATGCCTTGTGCGTGTAGCCTTGCTGTTAGTGCGGGTAGTCTTCCCTGATGGCTTGTATCCGCAGCTGCGGGAACAGGCGGGGTACTTCACCATTGGGAGGCTTTCCCTGCGGGTACAGCTGGCGTACTGCGCGTAAGGTTCTTTGAGCATGGTGGGTCCTGCTGGAGCAGTTAGTCATTGCGCAGACGTCCCTGTTCAAGGTGAGTCTTGCGGGTCCAACTGGGCTCTGCTGGGACCTACCTCTTCAGTAGGACTATTTATGATCAAGTGGAACTTTACTAACAATCTAACATTATAAGAAAATTTCCCAAAATTAATAAGGGGCATTTCCATCTCCACGCGCCTACACATAACTAATTTACTTTTAGATTAAAAGAATTTTTTTTCATTAGTGTTAGTGACAATCTATCAATAGAACGGTGTTACTGATTTTTTTAAGAGGTTCCATGCTTGGTAAGAATTTTGATGTTATGTAAGTGTTACTTTATACATAGCCATTTGTCATGGAATAATTTGCTTTTATATTCCCTGAAGTTGTTAAATGAATCAACTGAAAGCATTCTTTATTTTTGTGGAAGGGTATTTTGGTATTTAGCCAACTCAAATATTGTGTTTCTTGTCTTGCATGAGTTACAGGGTCTTGGTCAAATCTTCATGGGAAACTTCTATGGAAGAGTTGGAGCCAAAATCATAGTATTTATTTATTTGTTTATTCCATTTTTAGTTTTCAAGTTGGAAAATGTAAATCATATTTTAATGTGTTCTCTTGCATAGCCATAAGCTACTATGGAATTCCTAATTTTTTTCCTCCAAAGTAAAGCCATAGGCCCATATGGGCGATGATATATGCTTATTTTGTGAAAATTGGGGCCATTATTGTTGTGAGGCTGCTAAACATACCCCCCTTACTCCATTTTTATTAAATATACTTCCCTTGAACTTATTACATAAATTACAATTAGCTTTTGACATGATTTATATACATATTAGTCCATACAACATTACTTTCATTTGATAACCTCTACTACATATATCAAATTAAAAACTATCAAGTATTACAATTAATTTATTTTTTTAATATTAATATTATAAATATTTATAATATCTTTTTTCAATTTTAATAGTATATATATTTATAATATCTTTTTCAATTTTAATAGTATATATATTTATAATATCTTTATTTTACCACTTTATCTTTTACAAAATAAACCAAAAACCCGAAACCCAAAACCCTAAACCCGAAACCCAAAACCCTAAACCCTAAACCCTAAACACTAAACCCAAAACCGAACCCTAAACCCGAAACCGAACCCTAAACCCTAAAACCGAAACCCAAAACCCTAAACTCGAAATCATAAAAAGAAAACGCAACTTGTAAAAAAAAATATTAAATCCTTACTTTTGTGCTAATTTGGTAATTATATGATTTCAAAGGTTAATATGAAAGTTGGTTTTTCCAGGGGGGAGGTATGACAAGCAATCAGGGGGTACATTTAGCCTGTCTTGGCTTCTTGCTTATTGTTGGTGATATAGCTAATTAGATGCTTAATTATCGGTGTTTATTGTAACTAATTTATTTTTGATTACCAGCATTTTGGTTTTATATATACAGGTTGTTCTTCAACTATCCTCAATAGTTGTTACCAGCTTCGTGTTACAATGTAGTGGAACATAAATCTGGTGCTTCTAAATTATTCATGTTTCTTCTAAACAACATCTGCAACAAACCACAACCACAATATGTTGGATATTCATAGACTTACCATCTATTAGACTGGTCGCTATGGGGCTCCAAAGGCTGAGCTGGCGGGCGCCGATGGGCGCGGAACACCGCAGTGGGGCGCGGTCCAACCAAGGGCGCCGAGGGAAAGGTGGTTCAAACGGCCGGCGCGGATGGGAAATTATGTGGGCCCCCCCCCCTCTCTCTCTCTCTCTCAAACACACATACATACCTGGCGGTGGTGGTGGTGTGGAGGTTTTGGGTGGCTGTGGGTTTTGGAGGTTTTGGATGAGATCGATGGTGGTGGTGAGACCAGTAATGTTAGTGGTGAGACCAATGATGGTGGTAACACAAGGGTCTCCGACCAATTTCCGGCCGTCGGTGGCTGTGGGTTTTGAGGTTTTGGTGAGATCAGTGGTGGTGGTGAGGTGGAGGATGAGGAAGAAGAGGTGAAGGAGGTGGGTTTCCGGTCTGGCCATTTGAGATGGGTTTGTGTTTGTTGATTTTTTGGTTTTGTAAAAAATAATAAATAAAGGGGCTTCGAAGCCCCCACACCATTGAGGGGCATCTTTGGGTGGGGCTTTGAAGCCCTCGGTGTCCACATGACGCTGACGTGGCATTGGGGAGGGGCTTCGAAGCCCCTCACCACAGCGACCAGTCTTACTAATGTTGCCTTTGGTGTTGCAATTAATCTGAATCGTACTTTTAAAATTATTTAAATGATATTAATTTAAAATGTACTTTTAAATGTTATTTTTCATTTATCATTTACCACTTTCTAATATTCATAAAAGTATTTTAGATATTCAACTTCATGCATTATAATGGTTTTCGACAAAGTCCAAAACACAAAATATGAATTCACAAAACATAACACTAGGGTAATAGTGTAGCATATAAATTTCTAATTGTTTTTAGAAGCTACTAATAACAGTTTTGTTTACATAGCATAATATAAATTGCAAATGTAAAATATTCAAATATAATATGTATTCATCTATTATAAAATTTCATAAATTTTTAGTACTTAATCCCGTGAAATACACGAGTTATAACATAGTAAATACATACATAAATGTTAAATGGGTTAGAGCCTATGGGCTACCTTTCACATGACATGACAGCTATAGATACAAACATTCATGTTTGTCGCATGTTAGTTGTAGGCCTCACGGCCCATATAATCCAATTGGCATACCCCAATCCCATCAAGTCTTCCAACTTTTTGTTATGTTTAAAAGAATATAATTGTCATATTCGAATATCTTCTTTACTGTCAATACACAACCAACTTATATGGAAGATCATTGAAAATCGAAATAACACATAGTGTTAAAAAATGTAAATCAGATGTTTACATATTTATGTTATAGATGACCATTAAAATAGTTGCATTATACGCGTGTGACATGCCTATATTTCCAACTAAAATCATATTCAACTTGAAAACACGTTAAAACCATTTTTAACACTAACTTTTATGAACTTTTATCTTTTTGTCCTCTTTATATGTTATTTATTAATCTTTACCAAACCAAACAAAATTTTATAAAAAAATATATATACATGGATTACAAAAAGTATATATGTATCTTGTGAAGTTATATATATAATTCATATGAGATAATTATATAAGAAATATGAAAGAGAACGCAAGAGAACTTGAGAGAGAGCTAGAGATAAATATAGGAAAAATATTTTATTTCTTTTAAGGGATGTCTTACAAATGAGAAAGAATCTTCTTTATAAATAAAGTTGGATGGTCCAGGGTTATTCATTATGAATAAAGCTGGTAGGATGTGAGGGTGTCTGGTGTTTTGGTGTTGGATCATTTGAGACTATCTGTATATATAGACCTTTAGCTTGTACTCCTTTGGTCTTGATAAGAAGTCTACAAGGATATTTAGGCTGAGGGGTGTGGAGCGCGAGAGGGGGCGCGCGAGCCCATCCGCTCGCGCCCCGGGGCGCGAGCACCACACCACCGAGGCGCGAGAGGGGCGCGAGCGCGGAAATCCAGGCGGGCGCAAGGGATCTCGCGGCTGGGAATGGGCGTGAGGGAGCCTGGGAATGCGTAAATAGAGCCGTTGGGCTCTTTATGTTTATTAAAAAAAAAATTTTTTTTATAAATTGATTCGATTTGTTACCTGATGGTGAATAACAATCTGATCGGAGTTAGTTGTGTACGGCGGTATGACTCCGGCGGTGGTTCACGGCGGCGTTGAGTAGCCGGTGGTGATGAGAGTGGATTAGGCGAAGTAGCGGAATTAGGGTTTGAGATATTTGTTTGTTTATATTTGTGTGTTGTGGGCTGATATGCTTGTGGTAACCGACCTCTTGTTTAAGTTGTGCATTATGAGGTTGTACACTTTGCTTGTTAGGTTGTAAAGTGAGTTACTTTTAAACGGCTTAGGGTGTTTTATCTAGCGCGACGGATAGATCGGTAAAACCCAAGTGTTAGGACGGTAAGTGTATTATAATATTGAAACTAACTAAAACAAAAAAGTTATAAAAATTGAGGTGGACTGATGGAGTGGAGTCGGTCGGTAAAACTTGGGCGTTGAAGCGGCGAGTGTATACAAATTCGGTCGGTTTTATGTCATGTTTGTTATGGTAACGGAACAAAAACAAAGAACGAAAAAAAATTGGTATGATCGTTTTTGTTATGTTCGTTATAGTACCGGAATTAAAACAAAACGCGTCGAGTCTACGCAAATTCAGTGAGTTTTAGTCATATTCGTTAAGGTAGCGGAACTAAAACAAAAAATAACTCCGATCAGATTTTTTAATAATACGTTTTTTTAATACATTTATAAAAAAATAAAAAAAAAACCGCTCGCGCCCCCTCTCGCGCCCCTCCACACCAGGGCCAGGGGCGCGAGCGGGGGCTCCAACACCCATCTTATCAAGTTTCTCTCTCTGCCACACGTCACAATATTATTGTCTGGCGCCCCCACTCACGCCCCCTCTCGCGCCCCCGACACCCCTCAGCCTTAGGCAAGGAAAAGGCAACATTACAATAGCTATACATAAGTATTACAGGGCTACAGGCTTACTTAAACATTATGTCATGAATGACATAAGTACATGCTTACATCATTTTAAGAGTGATTAAGCCCATATTATTTAAATAACAATATTAGCACAACAATTAACAAAATACATAAACATTCAATAACTTTGTCTTTATGTAGATTATGAACCACATATATGTAGTTTCGCGAGTGACATGTATTTTTTTGTTTGTTTTTAGTTTTGTTAACAGATTAATGATACATAAAGAGAATAAAAATTATAAAAAATTGTTTTTAAAAGTGGTTGTGTTGGCTTTTACGGTATTGGCAATATAAATAAGAAAATTTCTTTTTTAATAAAACATCACTCATACCAGAACCCAAATTTTAAAACTTTAGAATTTCATTGTAACATGAGTTGCATATGATCTTCATGTCAGAAACTTACAACTCTAAAGGACCAACAAACTAAACATATTTCAACACCCTCCTTGCATTCAATCAAATTATATACCACGTATTGAAGGTGTCCCAAATATCGTTGATCTAGCAGCAGCGCCTACTTCCATCACCAAAAAAAAAAAAAAAAACAAGTGGACAACACAGCGAAGTCAATTGTCAACATGTCGTTGATGACAGCTGGAGGTGTTCAATGCTAACAAAGTGAGAAGATAGATGTACTCGAGGTGGCGTAAGCTCGTATTCGTGTAACTTATTTTGTTTGTTTTAATGAAATTGTAAAGTGATATTTTTATGTCCCTATATCTTTCATGTGGAGAAACAACCACAAAATCATACAAGCCATTTAAAAAACACGCTTTTCTCAAGAAATGCACAATTGGGTATGTACGCTTTAACGAGAAGTAACATGATTATAAAAATACAACACAAAAAAAAGAACTTTGAATCGTTACTGGTTCCTGGGAAGTCTCCTCTTCCGGGTTAAAATAAACCAAACTCGAGTTCTTAATCTTTCACCATGAAACCCGACTTCATCATGATGTGGATAATGGGCCCGAACCTTACGCAACCCAGCCCAGAAACCTTATCCAACTTCCACTTTCAAAACCCTCAACACATATTCGGATACGATCATATGAACATATAAACACCCGGGCTTTCAATTATCTGCCTTCATGAAGGTCTTCTGAAAAGAGGGCTGTACGGGAAATATTATCATGATCAAACACACTCAGGCCTGAGTACGGGCCCGATGAGAAAATAGAAGACGTAGCATCTGATTCAAAAGTAGTCGAAGACTGTTTTTGACCGGGCCGGGTATTTGTTGCTGATGTGTCTTGATATTCAGTGACATGTTGGACCATTTTTAGTGACTGCACAACTTCCCCCATTGTTGGTCTTTGATTTACCTCGGGTGCTACACATGCTGCCGCAATTGTACAAACCCGAGCTAAATCTTCAATCGGGTATTTTCCACCGAGCTTCGGGTCAACTAGTTCTTCCAAACGATCCTTATCTCTTAAGACCGGCCTCGACTGTTAATTAAATTTGGTTTAGTAATTTACAGGTTGCAATTTCATATGAGTTTCTGTTTTATCAGAAGCGAGTCAAACAAGAAAAGCCCAAAAATTAGCTTAAAAATGAAAAAATAAGTTAAATACGCCAAAAGTAGCCCAAATTGTACTTTTATTAAGGAAAAAGCTACAATATTTTAAAAAATATAATATCAATAATTTTTGTGATCATATATGATTATTTAAAAGGCAACTTTATAATTATTAAACTAAAATAAAATATTAAATATCTAAAAGCTATGGCTCGTTCCTTTTGTTCTCAATAATAAAAAATATTATTTTTTTTAATTTTATAGTTCGTTCTTTTTGTTCTCCATTCTCTAAAATAGCAAATTACTAATGGCATACTAAAACATATCATGTCAAACATTATTGTATAAAATAAATCTGACATAGTTATAGAAATAGAAAAAAGGCAAAAGAAAAATAAAAATCAAAATACTTATCTGTCATAAGCTACGGTTCAAACTTCAAAGGTCAAAGAGTTTTATCACCAATCTAAAACTTGTATATATTCATTTTATTTTATTCATTTGAAACCATATATAGAATACTACTTGTTGAAATTTTAAGTGTAAATACATAGATAAAATAAAAGTCAACTCACCCAAGAGACGAGATTTTCCTGTCCTGACGGTTGGGTCATATCCACTGGCTTTCGTCCGGTCAACAGTTCAAGTAGGACCACCCCATAACTGTACACGTCACTTTTAACTAACAGATGACCGGTCATGGCATATTCGGGGGCTACATACCTGTAAATGATTTTATATTCATTAATTCATAATAATCTTGAAAATGAATTATGTTTTCAGAGTTAGAGTAGTTTATTTTTAAGTTGTGCATGAAACCGGAAAACCAGAGGCAGAAAACGGAATTCAAACAAAAACCGGCGGTTTGGTTTTATGTTTTTGTTAAAAAACGACTTTTCAGTTAAGTTGTGGTATTGCATGCAATAAAAACCGGAAAAACCGAATATATGGATTTTCATTTTTAGATTACAATGCCAAATGGTTTATAAGAACTCAATAAACAATGTAACCTAAATATTTAATCCCAACATATATAATAATCAATGACTCATTAATGAATACAAAATTTTTGGCCCAAATTCAATATATTGAGCCATTTTTTCCGGTCCAAAAAATTCAAGCCCAAATGGTAAAACGGTAAAAACCAAAACCGAATGGTTTTCAGAAACTCGTTACATTATTGGCAAAAATTTTCCTTGAATTGTTTAAATATGACATAACTGTTCTTAAATTTTAAGATTAAATTCTTCGGGTACAATTATTACTACTAAAATGATTACTCTCAGATTACTAAAAGTATTTATATACTTATTTTTAGGTCAAAATATTACGTAAAAATAACTATTTTAAAAAGTTTTAGGTTTGGCATTGCCGGTTTCGGTAAAAGTCGTGTTTTAACGCTTAAACGCGTACCTAACACATGGATATTTATTTTAAATCTTTGAAAAATATTTTATAATATTCTTTAAGTTAAACAAAAATACCAAATTTAAACCAAAGATTCGATTTTCGGTAACCGGCCAATTCAAACCACTAGTTATTAAACCGTTTATAAAATAACGGGGTCAACTCCGGGGGCATTTATTTGATGATGGATAAAAAAAGGTGTGTGAACTTCTCCTGTAGCGTTTGTTTGATAAGGAGTTAAAATAGGTTGACTGGTCAGGTCAATTCAGCCCGACCCGACCCAGCATCCAACCGACCCGTTATGCGCCTTCACTAAGAGTTTTATAACTTCTAATATAGCTAATAAGCTTCATATCGCCTTAAGTGTCGCACAATAATATTATCTCAAAGATATGATAGAAAGAAAAAATAACTAACCCGAATGTACCCATAACGCGAGTTGACAAATAAGTTGCTTGGCCTTCGGGGGCCTGTTTGGCGAGGCCAAAGTCTGCAACTTTAGCATGAAAATTGTTTTCAAGTAAAATATTAGAAGCTTTAAAATCTCTGTGAATCACACAAGGTTGTGAATCTTCATGTAAATATGCAAGTCCTCTTGCAGCATCAAGGGCAATCTTCATTCTCGTATCCCAATCCAATGGACAGTTAACTCCTAACGGGCCTGCAAAAGGCCAATAATACCCTTGACATAAAATATTATGGCAGAATAAATATCCAGTTTCAACTGAAATTTTATAATAAAAATACTCAGGTGACCTGCATATACATTATCCCTAATAAAATGAACATCTAACTAGGCCTGTAAACAAACTGTACGTTCAGTGGTAAGTTCATGTCCATTTATCAATAAACAAACGAACAATAACATATATTTTTGTTTATTTAGCTAAACGAACAAAACACAATCATACATGTCTCGTTCGTTCATTCAAGTTCGTGGGCATTAGTTTACATTCACTCATTTGATTTGTTAATGTTGGCTAGTATACATTGTTTAAGTTCGTTCATTGACATTCAGTACATGTTTTTGGCCCATTAAAATTTAGGCTAGTTTTAATAAGCTTTTAGGCCCAACACATTGATATCCACATTTACTATAATTGGTTTTAGCTTAGTTATGCTTGTTTATCTATGCTTAGTTATGTTTGTTCGTTTACGCTCGTGAAGCGTTTGTTTATATCGTTAATGAACAAACACCAGCAAGTCCATTTTCTTAACGAACAAACATGAACATGTTGCGCTCGTGTCCATTCGATTTGATAAAGGCCTACATTTAATTAAAAATAAGAGGATACAATTAACAAAAACAACTTACCATGAAGCCAAGCCTCCAAGCTTCCATTAGGAACAAGTTCGTAACAAAGCAAATTCTCTGAATTGTCACGATTGCTATAATAACCGACAAGTTTCACAAGGTTCCGATGATGCAACCAACTAAGCATCTCAACTTCCACCAAGAACTCTTTATCGCCTTGTTGGCCGCCACTAGAAAGCCTCTTTATAGCTACATGGGTCCCATCAGTTAAAACACCCTTGAAAACTCTTCCAAATCCACCTTCACCAAGTAGACTTGCTTGTTCAAAGTTATTTGTTGCTACTTTTAGTTCTTCGTATTCAATAAAGCGTGTGCTTGTAGGATGTGTAAAAGATCCTACGGTTTGAAGAGGTTCCGCCAGCCTTGGCTTAACTGTTTTCAAAAGGTTAAGAAAGTAAGAAACTGAAGAAATAAAAAAAGAAAGTTGACCGAGGGTGATCCAAGCTTGAGTTTGAAAAACTACCCACGAGCTGAGCTCGAGCTTTAGAAATAAAGCTCGAGCTAGAGTGCTCGAGCTTTAGTAAGTCAAGCAATCCGAGCTCAAGTTCTAGAAAGTTAAACAATCCGAGCACGAGCTCTAGCAGGTCAAACGAAACGACCTCGAACTGTAGCAAGTCAAACGAGCCGAGCTTTACACACCTAGTTTTATACTACTTTAGGCTAGTTCAGACAGGTTTTTTGCAGATTATGGCCCTTTACGCCTTTGATTACTATGGTTATTATAGTAACTTTGTTATGTGCTAATGTCATAAAACAGCGCACTTAGATATTATATATTATATTCACTCTACCCACACGCTAAAACCTAATTATTTTGGACTAGAAGCCACGATAATCAGAAGTTCATATCCATAATGTGCATAAGCTCATACCAGTTTCTTTTGGCAATGATTCCGTCTTTCTTCGACGTGAAGTACAAGAACATAGTATAAGAACACAAATAACTGCAAGAGAAAGAATTCCAGCACCGATGCCCACAACAAGAATCAAACTGAGGCGTTTTCCATTACTAGAACTATCTGATGACGTTGGAGATGCAGGCTTTTTGGGAGGCAGTTTTGTGAGCGGTGCAACGACACTAGGCGCTGCAAGCATGTTGTAACAATTATAATTTTTAACATGCAAATATGTGAAGAAAAGAAATACGAAACGAGCTTTATACTTTTTACTAATTTTAGTAACAAATTTTTAAGTTAGCGTAAAATAGAAACCAACTTAAACTTATTACCAGGTTTGGCAACAAAGATACATTATATTACTATTCTAGCAACCAAGTTTGCATTTTATTACTGGTTTATAGCAGAATATGACTGATCATTTTGCTTTGTTGATTTTCAATAACTGCTGAAATCTTATTTGTCATTATAGTTTAAATGTATATTGTATAACCTTAGTGACATTTGATGTGACATTTAATAACAATAGCCCTTATGGCTACTGTTATCAACAGATTTTCTATTACTTTTCTTAATAAGAGTAATTAAAAAAAAACTATTAGACTAACCCAAGTATTTCTCCCTCTTTGACCAATTGTTAACTTTTCTATTTTAAAATGTCTTACTGTTCTAAATATTTTAAACAAATCATGCAAAAGTTTGTTGCCCTAATGATAATGTTAGCATTTCCCTATCACAGAACCTGATAGGAACAAAGGACAAATTGCACAAACTTATAATGTCGAGTTTCTTAAGATTTATGAAAAAGGGCAATTGCAAAAACTGTCCTAAGGACCATTTCCCTATCACTAACATGTATCTCGCGAGCACGCGCATATATCATAGACTCCTAAGTCCTATTAAACGGCTCATAGAATCATCTTCACGATATTGAGGTGGATGTGCTCCAATACTTGGTCTTCAATTTTCTAAAAAGGTAATTTCAATCGCTACGATGACGTTTACGTCAATCGATCGTAGATATTGAAATTACCTTTTTTGGAAAATTGAAGACCATGAATTGGAGCACAAAGACATAGGTATGATAAAGATGTTTTCATGGGCCGTCCGCCATCGTCAAGAGGCAGTAATAGGGGTCAGTGGTATACCAGTGTGCGCGCGATACAACTTTGCTGATGGGTATATGCTGACAATAGTCCATAGTAGGTCTAGTAAACCGGGTGACCCAAATCAACCCGTAGACAATTTACATTTTGCCCATATCAACCCATTGTTTTAAAACCGGGTCACCATTGCCACCCATAAATTCCTTAGGCCAGTTTGTGCACTTTGCCCTTCTTCTTAAGAAACAAGACATAATAAGTGTTACTAATATCAGCAACAAATTGTTCCCTTGTGAAATTTGCCCATTTAAAATAAAAAAAGCTAACAATAGCACTTACAGGTACTACTAACAACCAATTTTAACTACTTTTCTTAAAAAGAGTAATTGAAAAGACAAAATATTTAGACATCCCCACCAATTAAACTCATTGAAGATTGAACCCACCTTTGTTTCTCTATCTTTAACCAATTATTAACTTTTATTCTTCAAATGTCTTTTTGTTCTAAATGTTTAAAACAAATCACGCATAAGGTCGTTAAGACTTGCCCTAAGGACTATCATTAACATTTCCCTATTAAAAAAATAGAGTTAGAAAATGATCATTTTTTTCAAACGAAACAAATATAATTTTTGTTTTCCATGTAACTATTTTTTGCATATGTGGGCATGTGACAAGGCAAATAGCATGTCATCAAGTAGTGCCACATCAGCAATGATGCAATATACAGATACAATCAGTTAAAACAAGGTAAAGTTACCTGGGGCAGGAGCAATGGGCTTGAACCAGATTAAGTTAAGAAGCTCATAGCCACCGACAAGCTTGGGGTCTAATTGAACCTTGTGCATAATAAGTGAAGAGTTTATACGAGAAGCTTCAGTGGAAGTAAAACTAATTCCTGTGTGTGGAGTTATATCCATTGTAATATTAAGTCTTGATAAACTTAGTAAATAGAAGTTTATTAGCTCAATTTGAGAAACCCTAAGACCAAGTTGACTAGAAAATTGTTCAAGAAATTGATCCCAATTCGGGCTCGAGACATTTATAAGAAGAATGTCGAGCTTTATCGGATATACACAGTCACACTCCTTAGTGTCTCGTTTTAGCACCATTTTGGGTCCACAACAGTCTACAAAAAAGAAACAAAAACAAGTGTTAATAAAAAGGAAAAAAGAATGGGCAATTTGCCGAATGTTCTGTGAGCCTTTCAGCAAGAAGTTCACTTATTTAATAAACGAACGAATGAACTCATACAAATGTTGCATTCCTTTTATTTAGTTTCATTTATGTTCATTAGTTTATGTCTGTTACATTCATTTATATATTTATTTAAAATAATTATGCTCAATACATTTTGGTCTTATTCTGTGAAATTATCACTTCTTACAAGCTATTTTAATTTTATTAATTTTTTTGACCCAACAGATGTTCCCTTTTGATTTTAACGGGTGTGTTTGCTCGGTTATGTGAGTTCATCTATGATCATTCATTCATGTTTGTTTACATTTGTGAACTGTTCATTTATACTATTAACAGACAAGCATAGACGGACGACACCAACAAGAAAACCATGTTCTTTTAATTGTTTGTTTGATCTTTTTGTTTGGTTAGTGTTAAACAAAAGAACATGACATGCCGTTTTTGTGATTGCTCGGCTCGATTACAAGCCAATAGCAAACCAAAACAGCTTGTGGTTAACAACTCATTTTCCATACGAAATGGTCCAGTTTAGATTAGGTCGGCCTTCAAATACCTTTTGTCTGCTTTTTTTAAAGGTATATGAATACATGATATGTTGTTTATGATTAAAAACAATAATAACCCAATGATAATCAAAAACTTCAAATAAAAAGACTTTGAAATTGTAGGTAGTCAAATAAAATAAACTATGGGTGAGTTTTAACCCGTATGACATGTTCCCCCGGTGGATTAATATATAAGTTTGATCCAATTAAGATTAAAAAAACAAATGAACTCATTCATAAGTAAACTGTCAAAATTTACAAATGCTTATAAAGTTAAACTAGTCTAGGTCGGGTTGGGTTGATCCACAAACACTTATTTTATCGGTTTTTTAAAATACCATATGCAATTCCTGTGTTAAACTTGATCAAAAAACAATATTATCACAATCATAGTCTATATCACTAAATAAACGATAAAACGACTCAAAAGGTTGTATGCACTATGCAGTAAAAAACTATAGCTTTGGGCGACTGTCAGCACATTTGACCAAAGTAATACTTTGTGATCAAACCTAACACAATCAGCACCATTGTAAGTAAACGGGTCAAACTTAACAAAAACTTACACAAAAAAGTAATGAAAACCTTTTGTAACTATTTTCAGAAACATATGTCAAAGAAAGGAGTCTTACTGGAGGCATGAGGAGACAATGGTGGCTGGGCTAAACCAGTTGGTGATGCACCCGCACCAGATTGACTAGGAGCCAAATCGGCTAACAGCGGGGGAGTAAACAATGGTCCATGGTTAGGTGGCTCAGCTTGTAATAGCACAAATTTGGGTCCACTATGGTCTGAAAGACGTCTCTTAGGTCGATATATGATGTGTGGCCCGCCTCGGTTATCAGTAATTTCAGCATAAACAGTGAATATTATAATATACAGAATAAGTAACTGTTTCAACAAGAAACGAATGGTATTGTTTATTGATCCTGCAATTTAAATAAGGAAGCATAATCAAATCAACCATATGTCAATTAATCATGAAACTGATGCTATGCAGTTAACGCAGTTGAAAATCAAATAGCGGTCAGTCAAGGGCCGCTATTTGAGATATAGGTTATCGAGGTTATTTTAATATCATGCAAAATTTGTATATATGTATATCATATATTTATCAAACGTAAAGCATATATAATATTAATAGTAATATCAAAAGTCAAAACATAAAAGTGTCAATATTTGAAACATGATCTAATCATGAGCAATGAAATCTTCTTCCAAGTCGCATCAACCAAGGAATCCAATTGTTCATCAAGATAGCAGGCAAATAGTGGTCGATAATAGGGGTTCTGCTATTCCCCACTATTTTGCAAGGGACCGCCAACCGCTATTGACTGCATAGAATTAAATTCTATGGAAAAATATCGGTTATTGCGGTGGGATATCGGTAATTTAAATACCTTTGAGAATTTATATATATGACTTGACAATTTAACACTATCAGTTCAACATACTATCCTACCATTAAGCACTAACAATTGTAGCAGAGCAAGTAGGAAGTTAATAAGACTTAAAACAGTAACATTAAGCACTAAAAATTGAGAATTAAGAGACTGATACTGATAATATCAGGAGCAAGGGAGCGATAACTGATATATCATTTACTTACCTGCATAGGAATTGAATTGAATTGATGATACATATAGATAGTTGAAGTAATTAGGGTTGAAAAGGCTTCTAACATAATCAACGAGAATGAAAAGAACATTATAGAAGAAAGGCTAATGAGAATTATAGAAATCAATCAGGAGTGTAGTGTAGGTACAATAGAATAGAATTGAATGAACATATATATATATATATATATAAGGAATGAATTATAATTAGGTAAAATCGCACCAGTGCAGCAGCTAGAAGTAGAAGTAGAAGTAGAAGTAGAACGAGCAGGCGACTTTATAGCTTCTGGCATCACCGATGGAGGTTGAGGTTGAGGTTGAGATCTGCGGAGATTCAATCAACAAAGATCAATCAGTTAGATTAGATTATAACAGATCACATTCACTCCGCCATCAATACGCACAAATTAAAAGGTAGGTTTTCTCTCTCTGTCTGTCTGACTTTAACGGAGAAGAAAGATACACACACACTTTATAACGGTTAACAGACATCGCCGTCAATCTCCTCACCGTCCAACCAACTTTCAACTCTGCTAACTTTTTTTTAACGGAGAATTTCACAGTTAACTTGACCGCAGCTCTCAAGTCGGAAGCCCCAACCGTCCCACTCTGGTCAAGACTATGTTGTTTTAATCGGGTCCACGCTTGACATCCGAGTTTGGCTAGGCGTTCCTCGAGAAAATTTACAGCCACCTGCCACGATGTTTTACCCTCCACAAGAGCAAGTCCTCTGAAGTAAATACATTGTAATAGAAAACTCAAAACGGCTTCCAGATTCGAACTGAGACCTCAAGGAGGTTAGGTTCTTATCCTTCGACTCCACTAACTACTCTTCTTCTTGTAGTAATAAGAATTTACACTGCATTAGCATTAGAGTTTTTTTATTTAAGGGATTGAAAAAAAATAAGAAAATTTATTTTTTTTATTTTTGAGTTTTTTTATTAAAAGAAAAGAAAAGAATGGAATGAAAAGTTGATCTTTTTTTCCTTCAAAACTTTCATGTCAAATATGGCCGGATTGTGAAGTAAAGTTTATATTTCATTACCATATTATCAATTTACCCTATCTTAATTCTCTTTTTCATGTTGATCCAAAGCCTTTCAAGTGAGCCTTTCAAATGGGTTGATTTGGGTAAATATTTTAACTAGAATGGTCAGTTGAAATTTCATCTTGTTAATTTTGGGTAAGCGGGTGACAACTATAAGCAAATGGATTGATGTGAGTTAGTGTCTTAAAGAGATGTGACATGTTTTGGATAGTAACAGGTTTGGTTGAGAACACGTTTTCACGCCCGACGGGTTTTGGATCGGAACATATTCAGTTAAGATCAGGTTTTGGGGCGGGACGTGATGGGTTTCGGCACAAGACAAGTTTCGGGTAAGAAGGGAGTTGGCTCGGATAGTGTTTTGGTTCATAACGGGTTTCAGATCGGAAAGGTTCGGTCGAATTGGGGTTCGTTCGGTTTCTATTTATTCGAATTGGGCTTCGGTCCGGGATTGTCTTGGGGTAAACACCGGCAACACAATGTTTACAAACACTACCCCAGCCACCCAAGCTGGGGCAAGTGAAGTACATTTTACGAACACTACCCCAGTCACTCATGTAGGGGCAAGTGGAGTAAATATTCCACTGGGATTCACTGATGCCCAGCTGGAAAAACGAACTCGAGCCCCTCGCCAAACACTTGATCAAGTGAAGGCATGGGCCGAGGCACGTCAAAGAGAATCAGGCTGAGTTGGACGAACGCTTGCGTTCAGTCCAACAAACTGAGGAATTCGGTAGTACTCGCCAGCACCTCAACATGAGTAGTGAGTACGAGTACTCAGACGCCGAGAGGGAAGACTCCGACACCGACGCGAACCCTCGCCATAGGGCGAAAGGGAAGCGTAAGGAAACGGATCCCCAGCCAAAAAGGAATTTTGGGGAAGCATTCCAACCAGTCACGGAAAAAAGCTCGCGTGACTTCTCCAAGGCCTTTAGACCTACTGCCACAAACGCAGGAAGGTCAAAATTTGCAAGGGACATTGCAGAAGCAATCGCCCCGAGGAGTGCCAAACAAATGTCCAATATTGGCACATACGATGGTATATCCGACCCAGATGACCATCTGAACAGATTCATTGCGGGGGCAACCGTCAGTAACTGGACGGAACCCACGTGGTGCTACATGTTCCAGATGACTCTGGTAGGAGCAGCCAGAGCATGGTTCGACCGTTTACCGGTCCACCACATTTATGACTGGGCAGACTTCCAGAACAAGTTCAGTCAACAGTTTAGTCAACAGAGGAAGCACACTGAGGAGCAGTGGACGATCCTCAACTGTGTGAGAGAAGAGGATGAATCCTTACTGGACTTCATCACCCGCTTCAACTCCAAGAAGCTGAGTCTGGGCAACATCAGTGAAGACCTCGTTCGCGCCGCTTTCATTCAGGGCGCTGAATACCCAGAACTCATCCGCACTCTGACGGGTAAAGACGGCATGCCATCCACGTGGGATGCCATAATGACGGCAGCCAAGCGCTTTGCCGAAACGGAGAAACAGCTGGGAAGAGATCTCCCCCAGAATACAAACCTCTACACGCAGAGGACAAGGGAGAACAATGTGAGAACCGCCCGGCTAAACAAAAAGAGGCGGCAAGGTATTTGGCAGTCAAGGATAAACTTTGACACCCCCTCAAGCTCTCGCCCTCTGGTTGGCGGAAGGGACAACACGCACCCTTCGAACCGGAAAAACCGTTGGACGCCACTCACCAAGAGCGTCACGGAGATATTTGCCACGGAAAAACTGCCGTGGCCAAAAGCCCCAGCGATCCGACAGAAACCCAATGCGGATCAAAGCAAGTCTTGTGACTTCCATGGGACAAAGGGCCATAGCACTGAGGAGTGCACATCCTTGAGGGACATCGTCGAGACATTCGTCAAGGATGGGAGGCTCGCACACCTCGTGGCATCTATCAAGAAGGGAGGAAGGAACGACAACAGGTACAGGGGTAACGGACGAAAGCCCGTCGACATTAGCATCAACATGGTCCATGGTAAGGTCAGAGGAAGAAAGAGACCGATAACCGAACCATGCGCATGGAAGGAAGCAGAAGTGCGCTTCCCGCGAGTGCCGGGAGGCCCAAACAAAGAAGGCCCCATTGTCATTAAAAGCCAGCTGGGGCACTACATCACCTCCCGCACCCTCGTTGACAATGGCGCATCGTCGACAGTGATGTACAGGCAGTTCTTCGACAAGCTCGACGATGAAGACAAGGAACGCCTGGAGACGGTCTACGCTTCAATGGAAGGGTTTGACGGCAGCATGAACACTCCCTTGGGCATCCTATCTTTCCCCGTCACTCTCACCGATGGAAATTATTCACGCACGGAGGATGTGGATTTTGTTGTAATGAAAAAACCACATCATACGTATGACATCCTATTCGGGAGAGACGGGATGGCAAGATTCAACGCCGTGGTATCCTCAGTCCACGGCATGATGGGATGGCCAACAACTGAAGGCGTAGCGATGATCACGGGCATTCCCCAGGTATGCATCGCATCTGTCTCCTCTAAACCCAAACCGAAGATGGCCAAACAAACCATCACTGAACCTGAACAGTGGGCATTCAATGGGAAATATCCCGATCAGGCCGTTACCATTGGCCCGACAATTGTTGATCCAACACGCACCTTACTCAAGCGCTTACTGCAGCGAAACGCAGACATCTTCGCGTGGACACCAGCCGACATGACTGGTGTACCCCGGGGTAAGGCAGAGCATAAGCTCAAATGCGATCCGGCCGTTACGCCGATCGTACAAAAGCGCAGAGTAATGGGGCCCGAGCAAACCAACGCGTGCAGAACCCAAGTCAAGGAACTCCTTGATGCGGGCATCGTGCGCGTTAGCAAATATCAAACGTGGGTTGCAAATCCCGTAATGGTACCGAAGAATAACAAACAATGGCGCATGTGCATAGATTTCAAAGATTTGAATAAAGCATGCCCCAAAGATTGTTATCCGTTGCCAGAAATTGATCTCAAGGTGGATTCGGTGGCACCATTTCGCCTTAAATGCTTCTTGGATGCGTATAAGGGGTACCATCAAATCCACATGGCTGTAGATGACCAGGACAAAACCGCCTTTCGGACGCCCGATGGCACATTTTGTTATAAAATGATGCCATTCGGACTTAAGAACGCGGGATCCACGTACCAACGACTAATGGACAAAGAGTTTCACGCCCAAATTGGGAGAAACTTGGAAGTCTATATGGATGATTTGGTCATCAAAAGCCCCGAGCCAGAGGCGATGTTGAAAGACATTGAGGAAACTTTCAACACACTTAGAAAGATAAACATGAAGCTCAACCCGAGCAAGTGTTCATTTGGGGTGGAAGAAGGGAAGTTCTTGGGAGTCATTATTACTAAAGATGGCTTCAGAGCGAACCCTGAAAAGGTCGAAGCCATTGTCAAAATGGAATCACCTACCACCATAAAACAGGCTCAAACACTGAATGGACGACTAGTCGCGCTTAACCGCTTTTTGGCAAACCATGCGGATAGGTCGTTCCCATTTGTGTCAACACTAAGAAATTGTTTAAAGAAAACGCACTTCCGCTGGACACCAGAAGCGGAAGCAGCTTTTCAGGAGATTCGATCACGCCTGATCGAACTCCCAACACTCACAGCACCACAAGCGGGGGAGGAGTTAATCCTATACCTCTCCGCAACAGATAGAGCAACCGGGGCAGTCCTGCTTGTAGAACGAAAAGGTATCCAGATGCCAATCTATTATGTTAGCCGCGTGCTGGCAGACGCGGAAACCCGGTACTCTACCCTGGAAAAACTGGTCTTGGCACTTATTCACGCTTCACGCAGGTTGAGACGATATTTCCAGGGTCACCCAATCACTATTCTCACCAACTTCAAACTCTCAAATGTTCTAGGCAAACCCGAGTTATCGGGACGTCTAGCCAAGTGGGCAATTGAATTGGGAGAATATGCGATTCAATACAAGCCGAGACCAGCCATTAAAGGCCAGGTCCTGGCTGATTTTATTGCAGAAGTCCCCGCTTCACGGGAGAAAGAGTGCCAGGAGGAGGTTCAACCCTCCCCAGCACACGAAATCAATGAGGTCTGGCGACTCTACACTGATGGAGCAGCTAGTAACGAGGGTTCAGGCGCAGGGTTAAAATTAACAAATCCAGCAGGCCAGGAATATACTTATGCTATTCGGCTGGATTTTCCAAGTACGAATAACGAGGCTGAATATGAAGCATTCCTGGCCGGATTGAGGATTGCGCGTAAAATGGGTGTAAAAAATTTGGAAGCCCATGTAGATTCCATGCTAGTGGCAAACCAAATAAACGGGACGTACACGGCTGTGAACGACACAATGGCCCTGTACCTTGCCCAGGCCAAAGCCATCATGCGCGATTTTAATGATTGTAAAGTGATACACGTCAAGCGCAGCGAAAACAAATCTGCGGATGCGTTAAGCAAGCTTGCATCACTGGCCTTCACCCACTTGGGAAAGGACATCCGCGTGGAACTCCTCGAAACACCATCAGTCCCGCACAAGGAAATCTGTGTCATCCAAACCGGTACAGAAACATGGATGACCCCAATAATAAAATACCTTGAAGCAGGAACGTTACCAGAGTCGAAGTCACAGGCAAGAAAACTACGCTGTAAAGCACTGAATTATCAGCTGGTCAATGACATCCTTTACAGACGTAACTTTCTTGGCCCATTGTTAAGATGCGTGGACAACCAAGATGCCGACTACCTCCTAAGGGAGGTTCACGAAGGCATCTGTGGAGTACACGCAGGCCCCCGCGCTGTGGTAGCCAAGCTAAACAACGCGGGATACTTCTGGCCGGGGATGCATATGGACGCATTGGCATACATCAGAAAATGCAGATCTTGCCAGCTTTACGCACCCAACACGCATCGCCCGAAAAATGAACTTGTTCCTGTCACTTCCTCGTGGCCATTTCAGAAGTGGGCCATCGACGTGACAGGCCCATTTCCTACAGCAGCTGGGAATGTTCAGTTCCTAGTGGTAGCCATTGACTACTTCACCAAATGGATAGAAGCGAAACCTTTAGCCCAAACAACCGCAAAGCATATCAAAAAATTTATTTGGGAATTTATTATTTGTCGTTTTGGACTTCCACAGAATTTGGTAAGCGATAATGGCACCAACTTTGCTGACAAGAAGCTACAGCAGTGGCTGAAAGAACTTCAAATCACCCACACCTTTACCTCAGTGGCACACCCGCAAGGTAACGGTGAGGTGGAAAGAGCAAATAAGAGCATCGTCGAAGGCATAAAGAGAAGACTCTTGGAACATAGATCCGGTTGGGTGGACGAGCTTCCACACGTCCTTTGGGCAAACAGAACGCTGAAGAAGACCAGTACGGGAGAAACCCCGTTCAGTCTCACTTATGGCACTGAAGCCATGATCCCAGTCGAAATCGGTTTACCCTCACCAAGGGTCTTAATCCAACCAGAAGACAATGATGCGGAAAGACGGTTAGACCTTATGCTAACCGAAGAGCGCAGAGACTTAGCCGCCGTGCGTGAAGAAAACTACAAACGACAAATGCAAAAATACTACAACACGCGGGTAAAACTCTGCAATTTCAATAAAGGAGACTACATACTGCGTAACAACGAGGCTTCGAACCAACAACGCCCAAGAAAGTTGGCCCCGATTTGGGAAGGGCCATACGTTATCAAAGAAGTTCTGGGAAAGGGCGCATACCGGCTCGAAAGGCTCGATGGCACTCCCATCCCTAGAACATGGAATGGAGCTCAATTACGCAAATGTTATATGTAGATCAATTCCAACTTGTAAAGAAAAGGCCTAGAGCCACTTCTAATGGAAATGATTCTCCTTTCATGATGTATTGATAGCTTGTAACCTATGAACTTCCCTTGCGGGAAGAAGTAGTTGCGTGTGGAAGGCGGCAATACCCGCATAAACACAACGCCAAAATGTTAAAAAGTTCTAAGGAAAACCTACACGCAGGTCAGATGTAGGTAAAGTTTAGCCATCCTTGTAAGTGCAAGTGACGGTCTTACCCGCACAATCACAAACAAGGAAGCCAAACTTAACTTACCATCTACCACGTTAAAAGGTTAACTTATGAACACTTAAAAAAGGATAAGAAAAACCTACACGCAGGTCAGATATAGGTCTAAAGTTAAAGCCATCCTACTAAGTGCAAGTGACGGTTGCACCCGCACAATCACGAAAGAGGAAGCAAAAACTTTAGTCCATTATCAACCACGTTCAAAGGTTTAACTTAATGCCTTAGAAATTTCGAAAAGGAAAACCTACACGCAGGTCAGATAGAGGGTAAAGATTAGCCATCCTACCAAGTGCAAGTGACGGTTTTACCCGCACAATCACGAAGGAGGAGGCAAAACTTTAACCCATCATCAACCACGTTCAAAGGTCCTTATTCTAAACACTTGGAAAATTGCTAATTCAAACTAAGTATGCAAGTCATAAGTTTATAAAGCAAGGAACCCAAGGAAGGAAATAACAATCTTATACGCAAAAAGATTAATATTTCACAATCTATTACAAGAATGGCTGGGTAACTACCCGCCTAAAAGAAATCTATACAAAGCCAAGTCTATCCTAGCAGTGGGAAAAGATCTTCAGGATCAGGCTTAAGGGCCACCTCCGCTTGGACCAGCACCGTCAGAGCGCGGCTGCCCAAGGAAAGCCTTAAGGATGTTTAGCCCATCATCAGCAGCAGCAGCTTCATTCACCTTTTCCACCACTGGATGCGGGAAGGAAGCGTACTGGTTCACAGCTTGGTCATAAGCAGCTTCAGTATTAACATTGAATAAAGGGAAGTTGGAGGGCGGAAAGCCTCTCTCAGCAAACCCTAGACCAAGCAGGAAGCCAGTCTTCTCCCCATCCTCATGAGAAGCGTTGAGGGCTGCGCTCATCGCATCGTCATAAGAGGTCTCTGAAAGGACCCGACGCACAACCTACAAAAGAATACAAGTTAGAACATTTTCTAATTACGAGCGGAAAGCGTAAAGAAAAAGATAAAGATACCTGAGGCAACGCTTCTCGAAGCAGCCATTGGAGGGTAGCTTGACTTTCTTTGTAAGCACGTTCGGCTCCGCTTTTATCAAGGTTGGCAAGTTGAACTTCCTTGGCGGCAGCCTCTTCGACGCTTTTGAGTTTCCTTTCAGTGCGGTCAAGCACCCCCCTCTGGTCAAGGATCTCCTGCAGCTTCTTGGCATCTTCCATTGCCAAGGCGTCATGAGCATGCTGAAGAGCCTTTAATTTGCATTTAAGCTGCTCATTCTCTTCGCGAAGCGGCTCAGCAACAGCTTCAGCCTTGGCAGCCCTCTCAGTTGAGTTTCGCGCAGTCTTCTTAGCCAGCCGAAGCTGTTCATTCACAGCTTGGGCAGCCTTGGAGCGGGCCTCGAGTCGCGCCTGGACCTCAACCTCGAGGGCCTTGAATGCCTTCTCCTTCTCGGCTGCGGCAGCGGCCAACTGCCGGTTCTCCTCCCGAAGAGCCCGCGCTTCAGATACATCTTTGGCGCGAGCTGCTTTTAACTTGTCGTTTTCACGACAAAGCAGCTCGACGCGGGGCTGCGTCCGGGCCTGGAGAACCCGAAGCTCATTGGTTAGCCTACCCTCTTGGTAGCTAGCCATGGCTTCCCCCAACGCACCATGAGGAGCAGTGTGGCGAGCCCAGTCCACGCACTCCACAGGGGTACGAAGGGTTGTTCCTCGGCGTATGTTCCATCTTGGAACATACACTTCATTGGAATCCGACACTGCAAAAGAAACAAAGGCAGTTAGGAAAAGATGATAAAAATATACAAAGGAAAAAGAACCCTACGTACCTGTAGGGTCAATAACAGGCCGATAGCCGCCAAACCCATCACCTGAACCTAAAGGAAATCCATCCAACAGGTCAGGTAGACGGGAAGGTGGCATAGATCGGCGGGAAGCCCGGCGCGTACCTGATGGTCCGGCCATCGGTGCCGGTGGCGCAGGTATAGTGGCAGCCGCTGTGGTAGCCATTGTTGGCGCCACCTCCTCAGCAACAGTAACCGCCGGCTCCGTGAAAGATGCTGTAAAAATTGCACTCACGGCCGGCGGAGACAACTTCTCAGCTGGAACAGCCTCAGGAAGGCTGGAACCAGCGGAAGCAGGCACAGACGCCTGGGTCGACGCCTCGGGAAGGCTGACCGAGCCTTCCCTCATTGGCGGGGGAATACTTGCTCCAACTCCACCCTGGAATGCGTCAACATCCACACCTGCACAAGCAAAAGTGTTAGAAAAATTTATTTGAAACAACAAATCTAGACAAGAATTATGGGGGCACTTACGGGGTTTCTTGAGCTTGAACGTACGGACGAGCGGGGGCGAACCCGATGGAGCCGGCCTCTTGACACCGGTAACCGTCGTCGTCGCTGCCTCCCCGGAGGTAACAGCTACAGCCTCCGGAGCGGTGGTCTCCTCACCACCGGGCTCCCCCGCCACCTCTGCACTATCTGACTCCGAGTCAGATAGGACTACCGGGTCGGCCGTAGAGGCCACCTTCTCCTTGCCTTTCCCGACGGCAGCCTTTTTCTTCCGCACCAGTGGAGGACCTTCTGCGGATTCCTCAGAAGAAGAAATGTCAAACTCCAGCAGCAGGCACAGCATTGAGAGGTTCAGGGTAGAAGATAGGCTTACCTGGCCGTCGGTGGCTCAGGATCTCTTGGCCTGGCGGGTAAACCTCCACGAACCGACCCGCGGTCTGCTCTAAGATGGGCAACTCGTTCTCGTCCAGAGCACGAGTACCCATCCGCGCGGGACCATCTTCCTCCCGCGGGTTCAGGAGCGACTGAAGATCGTTCCCCTCTGAAATCAACAAGAAAGTTAGAAAAAATCGAAGTCAGCAAAATGAAACAAGACGTACCATAAGGGACAGAGTTCGAACCATATTCAAGGACGATCGGAACCTTATCCGCATTCGCCGCCTTCCACACCCGGCTCATCCCCAGCATCACCATCGCCGACTCCGGAAAACGGAAAACCGGGGACTGGACCCGGGATATCTTCGAGAACCATTCCGCCTCCTCGTAGTTGAGGGCGGGAAGGTTCGGAAGCGCCTGGCCATTCTTGAACTTCATGGCGATGGGGATGGCGCGAGCGGATATGAAGAAGAACTCTCTTCTCCACGAGCGAAGACTCCGCTCGGTGGTACAAATCTTTAAACCCTTGATACGGGTTGTAAGAGTGTACCACCCCTGGATGCACCTCCAAGTGTAGAAGGTCATCAGACGGTCAACGAGGGGCTCAAGGCCCAGTATCCGGCACACCCACTCAAAGTGCCGGACCTTGGCAATGGCCATGGGGTGCACCTCTGTCAGGTGCACACCGTGCCTCTCCAGAACACGGTACACAAACTTTGTCAACGGAAACCTAAGGTTTCCGTAGACAAAGAATGCAGCATAAACCCCGATCTTGCCACTAGGGGCATCGTACACAGTATGGTGGGGTTCAGGAAACTCAGGCTCGAGAGACTCGAGCATGAACTTCCTGACAATATACTGGTACAGATCGACAGGAAGAGAGCACTGGCATTCGCCAGCAGTCTTCTGGTCATCAGCATCATGAGAAGGCATGGTGGAAGAAAGATGAAAAGAGATTTCAGGGTAATGCTTTACTGAACAGAAAAATTCGCCGGAAATTACTTGAGAAGAAGATATGAAAGTGAAAAGTGTGAATTGCAAATAACCCTCTCCCCCTTTATATACTAATCGCAATTAATGCGGTGAATTTAATACGGAAGAGAGAGAAGTCAAAGGTGCAATGAAACTATGACACGTGGCAAAGGCAAGCTGGCAACAGCTGTCAAAAGGACGTGTGCCAGAGATTTCGCGGCTACGCGCCCGGAATCCCGTGCCCACGCGCCTGAAAAAGCAACTGGAATGACCACATAATGTCATGTCGCCATAACTTCTGACACGTCCTGACACAGTCAGAAGAAACCGTCGCACGACGTTTGAGGTATTGGGTTGTTATCCATCCACCAACTCTTCAAATTTCAAAATTTAAAAAATTTTTTTTGAAGACTAAGGTTCGAAAAAGTAAGCGGGAAAATACCCCTTACCTTGGCAAACAAGTAACCATAAGCCGGGTGTGGGTACAGTGTAAAGGCAAAACCCTTCACATACCTAACACCCGCAGGGAATTGAAGCCAAAATATTTGGCAACCAAGTAACCATAAGACGGGTGCGGGTACAGTGTAAAGGCAAAACCCTCCACATACCTAGCACCCGCAGGGAATGGACGCCAGGAATACCTTGGAAGTAAAGTAACCATAAGACGGATGCAGGTACAGTGTAAAGGCAAAACCCTTCACATACCTAGCACCCGCTGAGAATTGAAACCAGGAAGGATCTTCTGGGCAATGCTTGTGAAAACGGAAATAATATCCCCGCATAGCGGGAACATCGAGTACTACGTTGTTTGAGGCTCCAAGATGGAATTGGTGGTTTAAACATAATTGATCACTATGTTCAAAAAACTACCAGAACCACAGGGAGAATCCGCACAACTAAGACTCAATGCTCCTGACTTGCGAGGAGGTTACAGACCTACCCGCATCATACCCAAAGACCAAGCAGGAAACTCGGGAATTTCTGCAAGTGACAAGGACTTCCGCGGGAAGAACCCCCATGGAAAACCTTACAAAAACCCCTTTTCAAAACCCTTTGCTTAAGTCCAAAAGTTCACCTCACTTTATTAGACATTCGTGAAAAGAACATTGGACTGGGGGGACTTGAAGAGGTAGGTCCCAGCAGGGCTCAGTTGGTCCCGCATGACTCACCTTGAACAGGGATGTCTGCGCAAAGACCATCTACTCCCGCAGGACCCACCATGCTCAGAGAAGCCTACGCGCAGTATGCAAGCTGCATACGCAGGGAAAAGCCTCCCAATGGTAAAGTAACCCGCCTGTTCCCGCAGTTGCGGATACAAGCCATCAGGGAAGGCTACCCGCACAGCATAGCTACACGCATAAGGCTTAACACTTACAAATATTCAGTGTCACCTGAAAGAATGAGCAGAGGCGGGAGGGGGAAAACTCCCGCCAAAATGGGCCAGTCTGTATGATGGAGGATCTTTTGCGTGATACCTGACGAGGTAAAGACAAAAGATCTGACCAAGAATGCGACAGCTCACTGACAGCAGCGTGGCAGACAGCACGCCACAGCACTGTGACCAATAGCCGCCGCCTGCCCACCAACTCCTGCCAGACCACGTGCCTAGCCTGCAGTTGGTAGAAGACGAAGAGTGCACGGCACGCCTGCTCTGTGTCAGCCGCTACCTATCCACCACTCACAGGTAGGGCACGTGCATAGGTTACAGTTGGTAGCGTGTTGGGCCGGCTAAACCCCTTGGAAACCCACCTTCGGCTATAAAAGACAGCAAATGGTATTATCATTTCATCATCTACTATCTCGTATAACTTACTTGATAATTGCTCTAATAGTATCCATATACTTTTATATTTAAAGAGCAATATAGACTGATTCTCACGCCGGAGGGTGGTCACAAGGAGGAACCCCCCCCCTTCTCAGTGACGAGCTTACGGTGTCTGTTTTGCAGGTTCCTTGAAGTACAACTTACTCTGCTGGACCTAACCTTCGTGGGAAACATTACTTAGCCCCCAGATTACCCATAATCTGCCCGGGGTCACTTAGTGTTTCTTCAGTCCGAGATGGGTTTCATATCGAAACATATTTGGTTCGGATGGGGTATTGGTTAAATACGAGTTTTGGTCTGGCGCACATTTCCGAAACCCGTTTCGACCCAATCCAAAACAATCATTTTTTAATTTGACTTTTTTCGACCCTAACCCTTTCTTGCCCTAACCCAATTTTACCCAACCCGATTGCTGGTCCTAGTTTGAGTAAAATACAAATTTATCCGTTACGTGTATACTCAAGTGGGGGTTCGATTTGTAACACTTTGCAACCTTAAACTAAATGGGTTTGTGACACTTATTATACCAACACAAAAGCGTACCATCACAAAGTGTACCGACACTGTTGGACCTGTGCTTGCACAAGAATGTAACCAACGTAAAAAGGTAACTGATGCCAAACGTGTATCGGTTCCAGAACGTAACGGTCCCGAACCGTAAAACTTAATATATCTAGGTTGTACGAATAGTTCATATGAAAGTAAAACTTAATATATCTAAGACCAGTATATCACCAAAGACTTTATTTTTAGAGTGTTTTAAGTTCTAACTTGAATTTTAAACAAAGATTTTAAACATAAAGTTTTTAACACTAAATAGTAGTATAATAATAATAATAATTTAACTTATGTTTTTTATTTTGCAAACAGTTTACTCTTCACTTAATCAGTTGCAATGATAATTTGGCGAGGTAGCAAATGTGATTTAATAACAAATTGGAGGTTGGGTATTCAAACCTAGACACATGTAAATAATATTTGCTTGTAAAAAAAATGGTAACTTAATAAAAGAATAAAAGTGTAAAAGGTTCTTACAAGATTTTGTTTCTAGTTTGTACGAATAGCTCACATGAAAGTGAAACTTTAACATGTCTATAGTCTAGGTAGGTCTAAGAGTAGTCAATATCACCAAAGATTAAAAGTAGTCACTATCTTTTCTTTTTCTTTTTTTCAATGACCAACAAAATAATTACATTAAGACAAAACTAACAAGACGTTAGATACACCAACCACCTAAAAACAACACGGCCAAAAACAACACAAAACCGACCGAAACCCAAACGAGCCTACAACACCGCCATGACTCTATAAATTAAAGCGACACCAATTTTCCCAAGTAAGACCCGTTTTCGTCTCCCTATGCTTGATCAAAAGAAAACCCAAAACCTTAATTTCTTGAACCAAGCTTGAAACTTGAATTTGAACACCATTATAAGCACATTTCTCCTTTTCCACCAGCACCAAATTGTGGATATCACCAAAGTATATCATATCATGTATTTTATTTTATTTTTACTAACACTTTTATGTATTTTATTTTATTTTGTTTTACTTCCATATTTTATTTGTACAAACAAACTATTATGTATTTTATTTTATTTTCATTCCCAAAACCTTAATATTATGTATTTTATTTTTACTAACATTTCTACTCTTCATTCATTTCTATTAGTTTGTTTGTTTATTAATATATATATTAAAAGGGGAATTTTCTCTACCTCATAAAAACACTATTCATTTTACTATTTAATTTAATAATATTTTATTATATTTTATTTTCTTATTAATTAACTTTTACTATATATTTATTACCTTTACTTACTTTTTTTTAAACTAATTAAAAAAATTTAGCAAACAAAATTTTTAACTTTAAACTTGGGTAAGTGTTGGTTTTATATGTTTTATTTGTCGGTTAAACTATTTTTTTACCTTGCTTTCGTATTTCTTATAGCTGGCTTTACAATCCCATGTCGTGTCGTGTCGTGTTAACATGCATGTGTCATATATTGACAATCCTAATATAATTGGTTTTCTGATACAATGACAAAGAGGTGTCGGTCACCCATTACTATTTACTTAATTTGATTGGAATAATAAAGGTGATTATAAATTTATAATTTATGGGCATAAAGACTCCACCAATGAAGCCTATATAACTTAAACTCTCCTTCATACAAATTAACAACACTAAACTTTCAAGTTTCAACAATGTCTTCCTCCACCACCCAAACAACCCTAAACCACCAACAACTAGTTACAAACACAATCCTCAACACCAACTCTCTTCATTTCATCCTCCTCTCCCTCCTCTTCCTCCCCATCACTGTCTCCACCACCGCGACAGTTCAACTCTACATCGCCTCCTCCAACACCAATCCCAACCTCAACCTCATCAAAACAATAATCACCTCTTCTCAAAACCTACTCACCATCAAAACCCTAATTTCAATCCTCACCTTCACCTACTTCATAACCCTTCCAACGATCATCGGCATCGCTTTAATCACATGTAGCACAACTCATGCAATCCACCATAAGCCTCTCACCTTCGCCTCCACGTTAAAATCCCTCATGCATGCAAACATGCATCTTGTTTTCACACTCATCATCCAATCAATAAAACTAATAACCCTTTTGCTTATAGTCACCTTCTCCTTAATCGTCATCACCGAAGCTATTAAATCCGTATTAACCTTCCCTTTCGGTTTGTTCTTCTTTTCAATCTTTGTATGCTTACTTGTTTCATATGTTTTAGAACTCACTATAGTAATATGTGAACAAACATCAATGACTAAAGTACTACTACACTCATTTTCCATAGTGTTTAGAACAGGATTCGCAATCGTCCCAGCGTTGTCATACTTGTCGGTTTCACAAAGTTTGGGGCAGAAAGCAAAGTGGATCTTGATCATGCAATTCGGAACCATATGTTTGCATTCGCCGTTGATGATCTCGCAATATGTGGTGGAGAGCACGGTGGTGCATGTGTATGGTAAGGTAGCAAGTGTGGAAGACGAATATTCCGGAGAGTATATTCGGATGTTTATGAATGATGATGAGGTTGTGGATGAACTGACTGAGAAGGAGGCTAATGGAGGTTTTAATAATGTGTTATATTTGTTAACTATAGTTTGGGTAATTTTATTATGTTTTCAATATTATTGTATATATACTTTTTATAGAAATATATAGTTGGAGCAATTACCTTTGTTATGATTAGATAAGTAACAAATTTTTGTTACATATGATTTGATAAGTAACTGATTTCTGTTGGGAGATTTCATAAGTTGAAAGCACAAGTTACATAATATAGATTCTCCACGTGGTTGCAAATGTGTACGTGTGGGACAATGACTGACTTTTACTTGCTTGAAGATATTTTGTGCTAGAGGGAGCCGTGTTATTCATTCACGTGTTTTGTTCAAATTTGCCATTTTGGTTTAATATTTTTAAAGTTTGCACTTTTTGTCTATAAGGTTTCATTTTCATTGCGATTCTTTCACTAACATATTTTGGATTGAAGTAACATATTTTAAGAAACACAGAGACGGAAATTGGAATGAAAACGAAGCCTCATAGATAAAAAGTGCACTGTAAATGAATCTTTATGGATGGAAATAGAAAATTTTAAACTTATGAACTGAAATAGCAAATAACAACCACAAGGATGAAAATCAAAGTTCTCGTTTTGTGCTAACTACTAGTTCACATTAATGTAATTGGCTCGGTTAACAGGCATCGCCGTCAATCTCGTCACCGTCCAACCACGTCACTCAACATTCAACTCTACTTACTTTTTCTTTTTTTTTAAACGACCAACTAAGTAACGTAGAGTACTCCGAGCGCGGCCCCCATTGGCTAAAGATAACCCAAGCTGGCCACGAGTCCTGATGGACAGAGCCTTTAGCGGTCCACCTATTGAGGAATTCCCCGGATAGAACCCGACCCCCACGCCCGCCAAACGGAATGACAGCGAGGAGCCGGTAAAACCGGGTGAGATCAGGACTCGAACCCTGGCAAGCCAGATTCATCCCTCATATCTTCCATATAAATTGGTGATAGTGAGGTTTGAACATCCTACCTCTTACTAATCTTTTTCTTGTAGTAATAAGGAATTACCGTATTTGTTATTAGCCTTTTCTTCTTTATATTTTTTTAGCTTGTTTTAAGATATAACAAGGGCGGATGGGGTGGTGCGTGATGGGGCTCCCGCCAAGCGTGGTAGAGCGTGGAACACCGTCGCCGGTCCCCCATCACGCTTGGTGGGGGGGAAAGCGTGGCGGTGATCACGCTTGGAAAAGTGATCGTTGTGTGGGGACCGGCCAATCAAGTGCCTTATTATAACACAAATTCCATCACACCACCACCCTCACTATATTTCATCACTAGTGATGGATTTGGTTGGGGTGAGGTAGCACATTATCATTGTAATTATATTATGTAGTAATTATAATTACTCTATGTGTAATTAGATAGTTACTTTAGTTGTATATATATAATTAGACTACTTAATTCTCACATTTAGCACGTTATTTTCATTTGTATTTGATCTAAACCTTACTTTTATAATAATAACTTGAAATAATTTGCCAATCAATTATGAATGTGCTTTCTCCCTTCAAATTGCTAGGCATTAAATTGAAGAAAATTGTGTGCGATCATACGTAGTATAGACTGCTTTAACCTAATTTATTTAATGTTTACGTGATGATATTATTAAACAAAATAAAAAAAACCATGTTTTATACACGACTAACCGTTAAATTTGAGTTGAACATCTAGTTCTCTAAGCAAGTGTATATTTTTAGATTATAAGCATATCAAACTCTATACAAATAATATACAAGTATATAAAAAGAAGGGATACAATAATGTTATTACATTTTGTGTTTTTATTATATTAACCTTACTATTTACTTTTTTTACACAGCCTGACTTAACTGAATAAGAAAGCACGCTCCAAACATCGAATCATTATCCATGAAAGCGATCAAAGTTGGTTTCTCACATAACATGTATTAGGCACACAGGTTTAGTGGAATGGCATGTGATTAGCAACGACCATGAGGCATGCTTAAGTTATTGCATAACACGCCCAAACATGTGTCGATTATTATGTATCATACAATATCATGTGATTGGACCCTCAAAAAGTGGGTCATAAGACATCATATGACAAGATTCATTCATTGTCCATGTTATATAGTGTTTGGTTATGCTATTTGACCTTACATATGTTTCTTGTCATAACATGCTTAAATTTCAATGATATATATACTTCTACTTAATGACTAATGATTGAAACAGATTAATATCTTCTTTGACAACATGTTAAGAACATATATAAAAGTCAAAACTAGATAAAAATAAGTTGTGTGCAAATATTCTTGGAGGATGGCTCATGACTCATTTTACATATTAGTGAACTGTTTTATTATTATTATTATTATTATTATTATTATTATTATTATTATTATTTATTTATTTATTTTTTAGTTAGGGTGAAAGCATAAATTGGGGTTCTTTACATATTCATATGGCAGGTTTATTGGGGAATCATAAAAAAAATAAGATCTGAAAAACCATATGTTTTACATGTAAATTTTTTTATAAAAACTCATTTTATATGTAAACACATGTAGAACTTATTTAATAATAAAAAAAATGTTTAGAAACAACAATTCCTTTCATAAGTAAAATAATTATATAATTGGATATTTTAACTAAGCATACAACTAGATTATTTTTTATCATAAATAGAGTAATTATGTAACTATATATTGCGCATAAACATATAACTAGAGTAATTTCTTTCATAAGTAGATTAACTATACAACTTTTTTAAATTTAAAATAGGGGATATCATAATTACTCTAGTTATGATTAAATAATTACTCTAATTGTGCAAATATTTACGTGTAATTAGTTGGTTTTTTTTTCATTTGTAGCTTATTATATTTTTTAAAAGTAGGACAATTATTTTTTATAACTAGTGTAATTAATTTTATAAATAGTGTAATTAAGTGGGTATAATTACAAGATTGCCACCACGTGACTTTTGTTTTCCTTTGATTTGAATTGCGAAATTCCCACCTCCAGATTTGTTATATCCTTCAATTCGCACATTTAGTACACTAACCCACCCCTAAATAAGTAAGAATCTACTTTCGCATGTCATGGTGTTTTGAGTCCAACCCATTGTACGTTTATCCTTTCTCTTATTTCACATTTAACCTCTTCGTAATGAATAACTTTGTAACTAGCAAAGTTAAAGAAATTTGATTTCAGTTTGAAACAAATTATATTTAAGAAGAGAATTGTTTTTCACCTCACAATCCACTTTCAATCATATCTTATCTTAAAACATCGTTTTATAATTTCTAAATCTTCATTACTAATTGTTTAATATTTTCTTTATTCAACTAGTGGAATACACGAGTTTCTAACATAGTGTGTGTGTGTATAATTTTAGAAGGTAAAAGGTAAATGATATATAAGTTGAGGCGTTGAGCCTGAGCTAGACAACTAAAATTACTAAAAAAAGTCAAAGTTTAAACACTTTAATTAAAGCAGTCCTAGTTCGAACTCTCTGTAATTTAATAAGCTAAACTATTAATAGTCGGATTTAAATTAGGGTCAACTAAGATTCATTATTACATGATCACCATTATTGTCTTTGTATACTTCCATATCAAGTGTGGTTCTAAGACTATGTATTGTGGGTTAACTAAAAAGTGTAGAAAACGCTCTGCCACGTCACAAGCACGTGATGGAAATTTGATACGTATTTGCTTGGTTCAGTATAGTACTAGTACGATATCACACTCGTTATATGAACCAAAAGAGAAAATCCAAAAAGTGAAGTGATATGCCCTGGCACGTGTTTTACGATTTTGAATAAGATTTATATCGAAACATGGATTAAAATAGAGCCTCATATGCCCAAAAGAATATTAGCACGTGATATGCCCATTCTAATAGGGCCCCTTTAATCAACATAAATTATTATTCTTATTAAAAATTAGTTATCATAAATTAGTTGAATAATCAAAGTTAATTATTATTCTTATTAAATACTTAATTCAACTAATTTAACACAGACGATGCTATTTTCATCAGAGAGTCAGGAATCTGAGATGCTTTCTTTTTAGCATGTGATCTCAACACAAGTCGGGTGTTCAGGTTTGGCATTACTTCTTTTTGGCAATCTTGCCGCACATTATTTACTTTGTTTAGAGCTCCTTTTGTAGGTTAATTTGGAGCTTGAGAGCATTAGAAGACTTTGGGCAATTGATGTGCCTGTGTGTGTTATGTTTAAATTGAAGTAAAATACATAATTTGAGATGTCTTCATGTATAGATAGTACTACATTGGCAAATGGAAGATATATATACATACGTGAAGAATTGACCGTGAAGATGGAGGTGGGATCGTGTGCCCGATACACACACAAAAAAAAATGACTAGACCACCGTATTTTAGGTGCATCTTCATCTCAAGCGTACAAGTCCACCATAAACATAGTAGGCATCGTATTTGGATTTTGGATCCACCATAAATTACGATGTAGGTTCTACAACAGTATGATTCAGCTAGGTACGATTGAGCTGATCTTCTTGGTTAGCAGTGAAGAAACGAGCTATGATTTACCTGATCTTGTTGGTTATCAATGAATTATTTGTCTTTCATGAGTTTTCAAGTAATGAATTATAATTGTTACTAAATATAAAACTGAAGAACTTCTTTAAGCGGTTATAATGACACGATGCTTTTATTATTATTCAAACTTATAAATGTAATTTATAACTTATAAAAAAATTGAGAGAGAAAAAAAATGATATGTTTATATAACCATCTGGCCAAAAAGGTTGCAAATTGTGTGCATTCCCATATATAAATTAGTTTGTGCATAATAAAAATACAACTCAAACAATCTATTTTTGTTTGGTCTCAACAAAACCGATTCAGCCCAAATATATGGACTTGCATGTTGCACCTATATTTAAACCCTGTCACATTATAACAATATGTTCCTAAGTTAACAAAACATTTTATTTCCCTACAATTCTGATAATTTTCTGTCAAACCATTCCGAAAGACGCGTCATTTTCCCCAACATTTCCGTGTGTTTTGCAAAATAGGTACGGACATTCGCTAGCATCACGCTGATGTCATGTTTCATCGCGTCAAAGCTTCGATAATAGAAGTTTTTTAATCTTAGCTCGATGATCTCGAGAGTTAACGGAACCGGAAACCTGAAAGTAAGATTTATAAAAAGTAAAGGGAACTAGAGTTGTAGAGTTGACTTCAAAAGTCAAAGAGCTAGGAAAGTCAAAAGCTTTACCTGTTTATAAAGTCCAGCCTCTCTGAAGTTTGTTTTAACTTCATAATTCCATACTTGTCCTGCAAGTTTACAAGTATAATATTCAGTTTCATCATGAATCTTTATAATACATGGGGATGGTCCCTGTGATTTGACCATATTGCATGTTTAGTCCCCAATTTTTTCAAAGTTACACTGTTCGTCCCAAAAATAGGTAAAATTGTTTTACAAAATTAAACCTATCATAAGATTTTTCATTTTTAATTTCGTGTCTTTTTAATAATGAAATAAAGATAGCTTTTTCACAATGCGAAATTTACGCTAACCTTTTCATAATCAACTATTTATAAAACTAAAAGCACTACATTATTTTCAACTTTCTGAGGTAACCTTTTATTTATTATATTTATCATTTGTCTTTTTTTTTGTGTGTGTGTATTTCGAGTCGACTAGACCTGACCCGTTTAACTTTTTACCAACCTGAAAAAGTAAAATTACCTGATTGCCCCTAGCCGTATGCTCTAACTTTGAAAGCAAAGAAAGCATCATTTTTCTAATATCCGGATCAATCCTGGGCTGCTCCCATTCACTATCTTTATCTAATAATTCCCACGGGCTATGCCTTATTGGGTCAAGAGTACCGTCTGCATATTTAACAAGAAATCTTTCCCATTGACTTCCGGGAAAGTCAACCGATTTATCACTGATTGACTCAACCGAACCGGCCCACAAACTTCCACCACCACCACCACCCTCATCCCGCCACCACACGGTACATTTCTCACCAACATTCCAATTTCTCTCAAGTGAATTTTCATAACGCGTTCTCTCAACCAAGAAATCGGGAAAGTCCAACTCCGGTAAAGTCAACGCGAATATTTGACCGTACACGTTAGATGAAGGATCAATAAATTTAAGCTTGAGTTTACAACCGCTTTCCCCTGAGCCAGCCAGCGTTGTGTAATCCAAATCTTCAACCGAACAAATTTCCACGTCTCTAATAATTTTTTCCTTAAATAATTTCCATGGCTCACGTCCTAATGAGTTGCCTGATATTATGTACTCTTGATGACCCTGAAATATAAAAGAATGTCTTAATTACCTAATTAATGAATTATAAATATAACATAAATAATGTATAAATAAGGTTTCACTTATACGAATTCCAGAAAAAAACTTGAAAGGTGACGGCCCTCCTAAGGGAAAACATAATTACGTTGGATGACATGTAAACATGTTATTGGTTAAAAGAATCCTTACTTTTATAAAAGTAAAGGATATAATTGTCATTTTACAATCTTCCAGCTAGTTTTTGCCAGCATAAATAAGACCAAATGGATACCTAGAATGCCAAAAATTTTGTTTTTCCCCTACTAAGTTAGGGGCAATTTTATCATTTTACAATTGTCTGCCAAGTTTTTGGCAGCATAAATAAGACTAAATTGATACTTGGATGGCCTAAAATTTTGTTTTTTTCTACAAAGTCAGGGATATTGTTGTCATTTTACAACCTTCCCGTAAGTTTTGGCAGCATAAATAAAACCAAATTGATACTTAGATGACCTGAAACTTATGTATTTTTTCTACAATGTTAAAGAGGCATTTCGTCAATACCTGTCTCAAGTATGCAACTTCATCGCCTAGTTGAGGAATATACCGACATCTCCCTTCTTGACCCGACAACAACAGCCAGTTGGTTTTGCTGATTTGACCGTTTGACTTGCTTCCCGAGCCACTTGCCATAGAACCACCAGATGAAATCAAATGCAGTTGATTTTTATGATTTTGAGGTGCATCGTTCGTTTCACGAGAACCCGACTGAAATTTCATCGAGTCAACTTCGGTCAAACTATCCTTTTCTTTGGTACTTTGACTTTTGAACTTCAACTTAATCGTCTTTCTCTTTTGAGGCCCGATATCTTCATTTTTCACTTGAGAGCACTCACCACCTGTTGGCTTAACATCCTCTTCTTTTTTCACTTGTTTAATTCTTATTATTGTTGGCTTTGTTGTTTTATGGCTTTCAGATGGTTTTGAAATTTCCTCTTCTACCTTTGAAGATGATGATGGTTCATTGGATTGACTAAGGGTAATTGGGGTATTTTGGGGAATTGGTAATTTTTTTGAGAGGGAGAATTTTACTACCAATTTCAGTTTCGACTCAGGTGGTGGGATTGAAACCTTTGGTTTTTCTTCTTGTTCTTTTTCTTGTTCTTCTTTTTCTTCTTCTTCTTCTTCTTCAATATCTGGCTCGGTCTCACTTTCTGAAGAATACACGTCATCATCATATTCTTCGTCATCTTCAAAAGCTTGTGATGAGATTTTTTTACCATTTCGTGTGGAAACCCGTTGAGGTCGTGATAATGACACCTTCGGGTTGCGGTTGTTTTTTGATTTTTTTGAACGTTTGTTTCTTGAGGATGTCCCTTCGTGCTCATTAGTGTTCTTTCTTTTAACGCGCCGGCCGGATGAAGATGTCCATTCCACCTGAAAATATGTGTTATTATTAATATTATTTAGTTAGGAATTAAACGATAGGTGGGGTAGGTTAAAGCCAAAATGGGCAGTTTAACATTGCATTTATAATTTTAAAAAAGACAAGAAAATAGCGGGTCGACCCAACCCAGTTGGTCCATTTTTATGGGCCTGTTTGACCTGTTCTCGCAACACCCATTTTTCTACCTCTAAATGTAACCCATTTGACCCATTGGAAGCTATTATAACTAGGAGACCCGAACACGAAATGAAAACAATCAGGTTTTGAGTTGGCATATCCAACCCATTAAAAAGACAAGCTGTGCTTGGGCTGGCATGTTCAACTAAAAGGGTCGTTTTCGGGTTGGCCCGTTTAGTTTTTCAGGTTGACCCACTAACCCGTTTAAACCCTTTTTTTACAACCAATAAAATATGATTAACTTGTTTAAAACTTAATAATTACGCACCAACCCATGACGTGTAGATAAAAGGGTTAAACTGCTTTGTGTCCGGGTATCATGATTTTAAGTGTGTGGATTAGGGTTGATGTTCTTGACACGAATAAAAGTATGGATCAGTGTTCTAGTAGAGCAATTCAACCCGCTAACCCGTTTATGACCCATTTAAACAATTTGTCAACCCGTTTAGATGAATGGGTTTTACGGGTCTTCGGGTAATGTTCGGGTTGCACGATATTAAGTGTGCGAGTTAGGGTTGATGTTTTTGGCATGAATAAAATTACAGGTGATGTTTGGGTTAGACCAAATCAACCCGTCTATCCATAAATGGGTCAATCTCCCCCCTCTAGTTCAACATATTACACTTACATCCTTCGGTTTCTTTCTTTTTGACCGCCGTCGGGACGACCCATCATCAATATTATTTCCACCACTGCTATCCACTGCATCACCTGAGTTGTTACTTAAACTTGCTTGCTCATCTTCACTATCATCGGTAACATTATATTCTGAATCCGTACTGTCGATGATGATGTCATTTTCCGGTTCCCAAAACATGGCGTCCAAAAACTCCGGTAGCGGCTCCACCACCACATCTAAGTCAGCCAAAGGTAACATTTGATACTCTTGACCTAAACCAATATCTGTACCGATTGCAAATTTTAGAGATGGGGGACGCCACTCTAATTTAAGTGCCCCTAGCCGCCGCCTTTGGTAGTTACTCTGATACGGTTCGGGATATGGAAGCATGCCTAACATAAAAAAATTGTTATAAAAACTATAATGTAAAATAAACGAGACGAGACGAGCCAAGCCCGACTAATATCGGCTCGTAAAGTAAGCTCAAGCTCGGGGCAACTCATTTAACATTTATTAAATAATTTATTTACATTTTAATTATTTATATATATATATGTATACATATATATAGAAAAAGATCCAATACACTAATGCTTAACGTACATTACGTACGCGAATTCATTATTTCACGAATCGATCCATGAAATCACATCCAAACATCTCGGAATCGTCAATACATATCCAATCAATCATTTGTTCACCGAAAAAAACAGTTTTGGATGGTTAATCGATCAATTTTTCACTTTTTTCACGAAGACCGTTTTTTGAGCGTTTGCTGAGCGTTTAAGTTTTGTGAGCATTTTCTGAGCGTTTTAGGGTTTTGCCTTTGTTTTTTGCCTTTGAGCGCCTCGCGTACCTACCGTACGTTAAGGCATTAGCGTACAGTAACTGCACCCTATATATATATATATATTTAATCATAAGTTTTATATATAACATAATATATATTATTTAGTACTTTTTATCATTATTTGAGTATATAAAAACTTATTATATACATTTATATTACATAAAATATATATAAATAAAGGGCTTGTTTATAAAATAATGGGCTTGTTTATATTACATAAAATATATATAAATAATGGGCTTATTTAGGCTCAAGCTCTCGATTCAAGTTATAAGCGGGCCAATCTCGAGTAGCTAAGGTTAGGTGCTGCCACATGAGATGCCACATATAGAAAAAAAAACTTATTTACAAGTTTGAAAAATGATTTTTCTTTAAAAAAAAGTATTTATTAAACATCAATCAGATGCCATTTTGTATATACGCATACACTAAAATGACTACTAAATGCCATTTAAGAAAATAAGTAAAATATGAGGGGCTAGTGGTTGAAAATGTCACCCGTAGCTACAATGATAATAAAATGTAACTTGTTTTATATCATAGTAGTTCTGGAAAAAATTATTAAAAAAAGAAGCAGAATAATTAATTAGCATACTTGAGTCACAAAGAGCATCTTGAATATTCCTTCTGTAGGGAGCAAGTTGTGTCTCCTGCATGAATGATACAAATAATCAATGTATAAATTATTATTATTATTATTAAGAAAACTATATTATTACAATCTAAATTAATCTTAGAATGAAAACAATTTAAGGGATACCAAGATTGCTTATTTAAACAGTTTATGCTATAAGCAAACGCAGATAAAGCTTACTGAAACAACTTAGTTCTTCCTAAATCCCAAGGGTAAACTTGCAACTTTAAATCCAACAAAATTAATATAAAAAAAATTAATATTACCCACCAATTTGATAAATTAGAGACAAAATATAACAATTTAACCCGTTTACCATAACGAAAAACGATTTAGCAGGTTTACGCATTTTTAATACATTTTGGGTAATCCTTGACATGTTAGATTCAGCCCATTTCCCTTTAAAACAACTATTTAAAATATTACCCAGCGGGCTCAACTGCTCAAGCTTGACTCATTTATCTTAACGAGCTGAAATGTTGAGCTTGAACTTAGCTCGTAATTCGTAAAAAGCTTGAGCCAGCTCATGTTACTTTTTCTAAACTTATTTTAAATTGTTACACATATTGATATATAAAAAATAATAACATTTTTAACATACACATAATGCATAATTAACAAACTATAAAACTTATATATATACAAATAGAGTAATTATATATACAAGTAGAGTAATTATGTAATTACTCTATGATAATTACTCTATGATGTAATTACATAATTACTCTACTTGATTCTCACGTTTAGCTCGTTAATTTCATTTGTACGTTAACCTTCCCCTATATATGTGTGTGTGTGTGTGCGCGTGTGCGCGCACATATATGTATATAAGTAGGGAATTGTTAATAAGAACCAAGAAACATGTTGAGAACTGCGAGAACCGCATAATGCACTTGTACCTCTTACTTTAAGTGTTATGCAAAAGACGATTTCATATCTGCCTACATACAAGTGCTTTATGCGGTTCTCGCAGTTCTCAACATAAACTGGCTCTGAAAAGAATGAGTCCCTATGTGTGTGTGTGCACAATCATTGGCAACTGACCTCATCAATGGCGTGTCCATGAGCATCCCGTCCAAGAGGCCGATAATCACCAAGAAAAAACTGATCATATTTGGCATCCTTTTGGGACTCTCCTTGACCCGTATTTAGCAAATATATTTGCCCAACATCATCAGAAAGCACAACTGAAGTCCCATCCCTATAATATTAATTCATTTAACACATGTCAAAATTCACATACATGAAGACCAAAAAAGTTAACCAAACTTCACACGTCACTTACGGGGAAAATTTTCCATCAACCAACTTAAAACGTCCAATTTCGTATACACGAATAGGTATGCCTTCCCAAATCTAAAAAGATATCACACAAACATAAGATCAAGTAATAACAACAATGTGGTAATTGTATAGAGGCAACTGAGTTTTCTCAAATTTATATTTTAGGTAATATATTATTTTCTAACTTAGAAAAAGTTCCCCCCCCCCCCCCCCCCCCGGTCCCAAAAATTATTGTCCACAGGTTTCTTAGTTTGTCCTATAATAAATGGGCCGATTCTTAGTATGGATTAACAATTTACCAAATTTCCTATTTTACCCTTATCATTTAATCTTGTAAGATTTCCAAAAAAAATTGGAATCTAGGGGTTTAAATAAGAAAAATTGCATGTGAGCTACTCGAGATCTACTCGCTAAAGGCTCGAACCAAGCTGAGCTTAAATGGGCTTAAACATAAGCTCATTCAATAAACGAGTCGAGCCCGATTTTCACTTATCTAGCTCGTGCTGGCTCGCGAGCCAAAATGAGCCTATTATTCATATAACTATTATTTAATATACTAATTATAAAATAACTATTATTATATACAAATCAATGATAAAAACAACAAAATAATACTCCCTCCGTCCCATTAAAAGCGTCCATAATCATTCAATCTACCTTGAACTTGTGTTTGTCAAACCATGACACTTAAAGAGGGACGGAGGGAGTATATATTATGTTATGCATAAACTATATATTGAAAATAACTTAAAATGTATATAGATTTATTAACAAACAATAAACAAGCTAAGCCGACTCGAGCTTGAAAAACTACTCACGAGCCAACTTGAGCCTAGTCGAGCTCAGACTCGGTTCGGCTCGTTTACACCCCTATACATGACTTAAGAGTAAAAATGTAAATTTGGCAATCCGCTAATTAAGTTCTGCATCATTGTACATATCTTAAATTGTGTGTTTTGTTTGTGATCAAATTTTGGAGAGTGAGTAAAAGGTTACAAACTTATAGTTTCTTTCTTTTCAGTAATTAATAATCTTGGCACATGGGAGCAATAAATAGAACACTGTGAAAATGACCATTTCAGGTTCGTTACCTTGAACAAAAACTTTTCATGAGTGAGAATTGAGAAAATACAATATTACCGCCTTACCGGAACATAAATTTGAGTAAACTGATTACCTATGTAATAATCTGAAAGGGTTAAAATAATAGTAACTTACATCCCAAATTATCGTCTTCCCATCATACCCGGAACTCATTGCAATCCGGGGATTAAAAGGATGAACATCCAAAACATAGGTCTGCATGCATAACAAAACAGAAATTTACGGGAATGATGTTTGTTGACCGACCTAATTGAGTAAAAGTCAACTTGCAGAAAATGAGTTTTGTATAACTTACAGATTCACTATGACCGGTCAAGGAATGTACCAAACGACCATCGCTAGCATTCCAAACACATATTCTGCAATCTGAACAAAATATATTTGAATACAATAAACCAATTTGTGTGTGTGTGTGTGCATCAATAAACATGTAAAAGTAAATTTTACCCATGATGGCGGCAAGCACAAAACGATTATCAAGACTCCATACAATCATATTAACCCCACGAGGAGTTGGAAGAAACCGCTGACGTGGACCTCCACGGCGTGGCTGAGGTGGCATTGGTGGAGGGGGGACTTTCAAATGATATGCTCGTGTCCACCTTCCAACTTTTCCCTGTAACAAATCAATTATTATGTTTGTCAATAAAAATAAAAATTATAAATTAATAATAACAATAAAACTGACATGGGATTTACGCGATTTGAGAATCCAAATAATCGCACTGCCATCACGGGAACACGTAACAATATTGTCATGACTATACCTGCTCATTTAAAAAATTAGAATTATTATAGTGACCAAATACAACCATATGAAAATTTAAAAAAGAAAAGGAAAAATATATAACAAACCATAAAGTTTTTAATTTTGGTACTTTTTCATCTGTTGAGGTGTCTAACGTCAACGACCTCGAAGCCACAGCACAACCGCTGCAAAACAAAATAATTAAATAAATAACCAAATATATTTTCCAATATATACACAATTAAAAAAAATACAAACTAACTAACCTGAATTGCACATAATTCACATCATTTTCATGGCCTGCCAATACATCAATTTCATGAACCGGTTGCTGTGAATCATCTATATTCGGTTTACATGCGCTCCAAACCCTAGCAAATGTATCCGAGCTCCCGGTAACAAAAATGGTTCCGTTGGCATTGTAAGCACAACATAATATTTGATTGTTTTGTGGATTGCTAGTACTTGATGACGGACCGCTGTTACTCCCTATAAAAATAAATTAATTTGAAAATGTTTTAATTAAAATATTAACAAATCTATAAAATTCACAACTGCTCAACTACTAACCAGCTACATCATCTGTTCGCCTCGGGACGTAAACTCTTGCACAACCCTGGGTATATCTAGCATCCCAAATTCTACATGTGCCATCATCAGACGATCTGCATATGTCAAATACAATTAATAATCGGTTACTTCCACACAAAGGCACACACATAAATATCTAACGGTTTGACAGATTAAGGTTCAGTTTATCGTTTAAAACTGGGTAACCAGCCGTGTAAACTAAACCAGCCGTAACATTTATTTATTTATTTAAAAATGTTTTAGAAATATAAAGTTGTGTGTATTATATTCATGAACATTTCTTACCATTTTTTAAACTTTAATTCAAAATTATGCTTTTAAAAAAAATGTCCAAACCCGCAAAACTAAGGGTGTAAATGAGCTAAGCCACTCGTGAGCTGCTTGATATCGGCTCGCTAAAAGCTTGAATCGACCCAAGCTTAATCAAGCTCGAGCTGGCGAAACGAGCCTTTTTTTATAATTTTTATTTAATGTGCTAAATATATATTTATATAATCACAGTTATTATATAAAAAATTATGATAGAAATAACTAAATAGTATATAGGGCAGGGTTCCAACGAAAATCACATTTAACTTGGAACTCGTGAAACCATTTTTAAACACTAATTTAATCATTTTTATTTTTTCATTCTTTTTATGTGTTATAAATCTTTGCCAAAATAAAAAATAAATAGAAAAGATATGTACATTGCGGAAGTACATACGTGTATCTCAAACGAGGTAAATATATGTAGATTACGAGCAACATATACGTACTTTCGCGAACTACATACATTTTTTTATTTATTTTTTGTTTTGGTAAAGATTAATAGCATATCAAAAGAATGATAAAATAAAATGCTTAGTGATTTTTATTTGAACCCTCCTCATAATGTATATATAGTTATGTACAAAATGTATAATTATAAAAAAAAATAATTAAAAACGTAAATAAATTAATTAATAAATAATAAATGAGCCAAGCTCCAGCTTAGCTTGAATAATTATTAACAAGCCGAGCTCGAGCTTAAGAAATACAACATGAATTGAGCCGAGCTCCAACTTCAAAAACTATCAACGAGCCGAGCTTAAGCCTAGTCAATCTCAAGCTCAAGCTCGGGCTGGGCTTGGTTACACCCCTTGGCACACACGCACACTAAGATACTTACGATAAAATCTGAAAAACAGAATTATGTCTTGGGCTAAATGCAATGGCGGTAACCGCACCAGTATGTCCCCGCAAAACTGAAATAGGCATCCCATCTGGCATCCGCCACTAAAAAAATACACAAAATTACTTACAATTAGTAACAAGTTACAACTAGCAACGAGCCTAACAAATAAGACAAAAAGAGAAAAATGCGAATGTTTAATTAGTGTAAACAATACTTACAACACGAATATTGTAGTCATTTGATGCGGATGCCACTAAAGTATTGTTTAAATTTACTGCTAAGTCAGTAATATCACCCTATATTATAAGAACAATTAATAAACATTGTGATATGAATATGATAGCAATAAAAAAATATAAAAAATTAACACACTTCATGTCCTCGACAGCTGGCAAGACAAAAGGCTGTTTCCATTGACCAAATTTTGACCAAACGGTCATCTGATCCTGTAATCACATATCTCCCGGTGCGATCAAATATTGCTGAAAATCATTATAAACAACTTTTAATCTTGTATAATAACAATCATATAAACAACTGAATAGAGTAATATATGTTCAAATAAAAAAAATTTAACGAAAATTATTAACTTACCACAATAAACAGCATCCCGGTGTCCTCTTAATTTCTTTATATTTTGCATTTTTTGCACCATCGTTGACGGTTTAGCAATAGCATAAGATGCAAACCTAATAGATGGGGCCCGATGGTGTTTTGGAAAACCACCTCCAATTTCCCTCAATCCAATCCCTCGAACCTGGTCAGCCTGCATGTGGGGCCACCGAAGATATGATGGCAAAGGCTTAACATTTGAGCCCGCTTCATTTTTGGCGCCTATATAACATAATACGATAGTAAATAAAATGCATTCACTCATTAAAGGCCAAGAATGAACATTGTAGGGGTGGCAACTTTTGACACGGCCCGAAGATAATCAGGTTTTGGGTGGGCATTTAAACTTGTTTAAAAATGAGTCATGTTCGGGTTGACGTGTTTAAATAAATGGGTCGTGTTTGAATTGACTTGTATAACCCGTTGAGTTAAACAGGTCGACCACCAACTTGTTTAGTTAAAAATGTCAACCAGCTAACTCGTTTATAATCGAGTTTTAGGTTGGCATACTTGACTTGTTTGAAAAATAAGTTGCGTTTGGGTTTACCTGTTTAATTAAACAAGTCTTTTTCTGGCTGACATGTATAACCCATTAAGTTGAACAAGTTGACTCCCCAACTTGTTTAGTTAAACAGGTCTACCCACTAACCCGTTCTTGACCCATTTAACCCATTTTTTACAACCCACCAACCCTATTATCACATTTACAACTTGATTATTATCCACCAACCCGACACAATTGGCGCCCCTAAATTTTGTCGTGATTTTTTAATATGTAATTTTTTTTATTTCAATCTTTTGCATAGTTGATAAAATTTTCATTTTTGTCACTACTTAATAGAAAAAAGAATTTATTGTAAATTTATATGTCAATAAAGTATAATATGACTGTTTTATTCTTATTGTTCGATTATAATCTGGCACAAGCTTTCTTAGTACTTAATAATATTAAATATTTCAAAACTAAACTCACGTGGTTTAAAAAAGTCACATTTTTGTGGTTATTTAAACCGCAGAATGTATTATTGTAATTTGATTACCAATTGCTTTATGTTTACCGTTATCTTGATCTTAGGCTTTCAAAGTACTTAATGCTATTGAATAGTTCAAACCTAAACTTAAAATGATTTATTTTTGTTGCTATATAAACCAAACAATGTATTATGGTAACTTGATTACCGATTATAACATGATTTATATTTAAATTTTAATGCTATCTTAACGAGTTCTTAGAACGCCATACCTCCAAGAAGTGAAAATGTGCCAGTTCCAAGAAGAGTAGGAACATCAGCAGCAGTTGGTGGTGTTTTTCCAAATATACCCCTAGACGGGGCCACATGCAAGATTAATTGTTTCAACAACTGCACCAAGTGATCCTTTTCAATATGAGAATACCTAAGACGTCAACATGTCCAAAGTCAATCCAAAAGGTCAAAGTCAGTAAAATTCAAAAATGTCAAAAAAATGAAGAAGATTTCAGTCATTTAACATCTTCTTGGTCAATTTGGTATAAATGAAACTAGAAACTGATTTACATAAAAACGAAAATTTTCGATAATCATATAATCCTGTTCTTTTTAAAAAACTATGCAAAATAAATAACTGGTTGTGCCAGGTGTCACTTTTCTGTGAGCCCAAGATTCTTTTTTCCATTTATCTTATTTCACCCCTTCGTATTTATAGTAATAAAACATAATATGTTAAATATATTAAATTATATATAGTAACTTATGTCCGATATTTGATTTCCAATATATGGGTTAGTAGTTAACTTGTATGTAATTTCAATCATATTTTATCTCGAAATATGGTTTTATAGTTCCCAAATCTTCATAACTAAAAATTTAATATTCCCTTTATTCAACCCATGTAATACAAGGGTTTCGAACCGAGTATAGTATTAATGTGAAGGTCTAACTCTAACCAATGATTGCTTAGGTTATATAAATCATTTAAAATTAAAACAAGTTATTCCCAAAATAAATAAATCACAAACCATAAACAAATATTAATAATACCTTTGTGCAACACCTTCATAGCTTAAAGGAAATGAAATGCCATCATCGTTTTCATCTCCCGAAACCTCACCGTTTCTTGAGTACCAAGCATGATATCTCTTAGGCAAAAGCCGATATTCCATAAGTTCATTGCAAAACTGTGAAAAGGTCCTTTGGCACGGGCCCGCAGACAAAAAATGCATAACTAAAAAGTATATTTCTCTTAAATCTACATCTAAATCCGCTACAATCGTGTCATCCAGCTTATTTTCGGGTTGATTTTGGGCTTTTGTATGCAACCTATCTAAAAAGCCCAAATGTTGCATAGATGTGGATGAAGCCTTGTCATAAGATGCTTGATTTCCAAACTCCATAGTCCCCTAAATCAACATAATAATAAAAAAGATTACGCTTTTCAAACGAAGAATATATCGTTGCCTACGATGAAAATCAACCAAGATAACGGGGTGTGTTTGGTAATGTTTGTAGTTGTGTAATAAATCAACCAAGATTACACGTTCTAAATAATAATAATATATGTTTCACCTTCTTCACATAACTCATAAAGTTTCATAGGAGATAGAGAGGCTGCTCCCCGTCGGTCTCATATAAATTTACAATACCCAATTCCCATATCATCACTTAATCAACACGGGTTAGGGAAATAAATGAATATTATCCAAATACGCAAAACTACTGATTAATTCAAAATTACATTTCCACTTTGCAATAAGAATTGACAGGCTAGGTACATTTCGTTGTTCACTAATCAATTAAAGAATTTGAATTTCGATATGACCCGACAAATCAACAAGTGAGTGAAATAACTTCTTAACCCAATTCGCATTTACAAGCAAACTAATTGAATCCCTAAATCAGTCAGTTACAAGCTTAAAATGATGATTGTTAATATTATTATTATTATTGTGAGAGATGAAGAAGAAGAAGAAGAAGAAAGATCTGAAATTGTTGGTTTACCTGATGTTCAAGAAGAGAGTGTGATGTGATTGATTGATTTCATGTTACTTTGACCAACAAGCTTCATGCGATTTGACGTGATCCTTAATAATCAATCAAACTGATCGATTATGATTATGATTATGATTATGATTCATCAATCTTCTTTTCTTTCTGGAAATAGAATTACAAATTGGGGGCAGTCAGGCCACGAAAGACAAGAGACCAAGGGGAAAATCTTTATGTTTATAGTTTAGGTCTTTATATTATTAATTCATATGATATGTTATTATTATTATTATTATTATTATTATTATTATTATTTTGAAAAAATGTATAATGTGCAGTATTAATATTTTTTTATGTATAGTGTGTGCAAATTCAGGTTTAATATTTTTCCATTTATAGTCTATTATTATTATTATTATACAAACAATTAACATACCCTACAAATTCAGGTTTATTCTTGTATCGTAGTTTAACGTTTTCTAAAACCGTAATCACCTATAGCATATCACGTCCCTCCTAATGAGACGTGTTTGACACTTCTAAACAAACTGTTCTTGGTTAAATAGTTGAAACAGCCTGCTTTTTAAAACCCTAGTCGCCGCCACAAGTAGCAAGTTGTTCTTATTAGGGTCTTGCAATATAAATAACTTGCTAGCACATTTGCTTCTCAACACAACCTCTTCATCAGCATAAATGACCAAAACATGGTTGCGACCGAATCTCATACAAAAACCATATAATTTTATTTTATTTACATCTCAGAATCAAAGCTTTGCCGTCCTTAGTTTGAGGGGAAATATTATACTACTTAAATAATTGTCATATCTATAAAGTATTCAAGTATAATATTATTATGTAATATGGAGTCAATCTGGAAATGCAATACATTAGGTTAAAAGGGAGTTCATTTCAGAAGTTGTGGTTAATAATTGTAATGTACTTTTGCATAATTTTTTATTGTTATGTAACTGTTGAACTCTTTATCTCTCACTGCATAAGTAAATTGTGAGGTTTGGCAGTTCTTGGCACATTTTTGGTTTTGAAATGAGCATGCCCGAGTTTAAGATAAACTAAATTAATACGTGTTTAATACATGGTCACTTTCATGGAGAGCGCTGTATGAATTGTACATGATAACTACACAAGATATGTGTACTTAGTGCTTTTCTAGTTTAATCGTAAAGAGAAATGAGTAGGGTAGGCTATTATATGCAAGTATTTGTAGGTTTCCGTAGACCTCTATATGCTAGTAGCCTAGTATTTGTAGGGTGACGACGAAGATTCTCCCAACAATTAAAATATATGTTCTCTATTTTGTTGTTGGTACTCTATCAACGTCGTCAAAATGAGTTTGCATCATTTTGACCACTACCTCACCCGTTAAAAACTCGGTTGTAAATCCCTTGGAAGCATTGGCATTTGTTGTTTATATCGGTTCATTTTCCTGATAGAGAATTCTTTGTTGGTAATCATCCCATTTCTTCATAACTTGGAAAAAAAAACTCCCAAATTATGCCTTATCGTTGATAATTGGCTATAAAAAATAAGTTATATGTTAACCACTTACCACATTCGGGGTATCCTGAGACCATGGTTCACAAACATGCAAGCGTCAAATACTCCTCTGGTGTTCAAAATTGAACAACTTTTTTAAATGAAGGTTCGGACTCGTCTTTCTTTTTGTGTGAGCGCCATTGCTCGATCCGGTTTTTCTACCTTGCTTCAATCGGGTTGTGTCACCGGCTCGTCATGCGTAAACGGATCGGCTTGCGTCTCTGGCGCCGTCTTGTGTCTCTGGCATCGATGTTAGGGCATAGATTTTATGCTGAGGATACTTTATCCTTGTGTAACGTTTGGATCATTTATCCTTGAGATATGTTCCAGGTTGCGTAGGATCAATGATCCTCGGCATTGGTTGTTACTAATGATTGTTTCTTATGTGTAGGTTAATAATTAACAGGTCTAACGGCTAGAAAACCTAGTCTACCTATTTTTACGTTATGGAGCTCATTCAGCACATGGTCAAAAGACTTGGACGTGGCTAGTGGGGGAGTGGCACAAGGATAGAACTAGTTGTTAGCTTTTATTTTTTTGTATAATAACGAGCTTATGATCAGTTAGGTTATACACTTGACACTCCACGTTCATTAGGCAATTCACAGAGCTTACTATAGCAGTTTACACACACTTAGCAATCTTGTACTCACTTATCATAACCTCCAAACCTTGTAACACCAATTTTTGATTAATAAAGAGGTGATAGACGATTTGTCATCACCCGGGGTTTTTGTGCCGACGATCCGACCAAGATCAAGGCCTTTTCCTCGCAATAAATCTCTGTGTTATTTTTTGCAATTGTTTCATAAGCATTATTATCATTCCAGCACTAAACTTCACTTTACAAATTTGGTTACATTATCTTAATTGAGTTTTGACTAAAACAATCGACGATCCAAAACCGACTGAGAAGGCGGGTTGGTTAAAAACATTGGCCGAGAAATTTGGCGTCCCTAATAATTGCATGTATGATAACATGTTGGGGTTGAAATTACCGACCGGGAAGTTTGGATGAGTCGGTTGAGTTAGTTTTGTGGTGTTCAATTGAGCCGGTTGAGTTAGTTTGGATGAGTCGGTTGAGTTAGTTTTGTGGTGTTCAATTGAGCCGGTTGGTTGGTGTCGGGAGTTGAGTGGATGTGTATTGCCCAAAACCGAGCATCGGACGGTTGTACAAATGCATTATTATAAATTTTTTGTGTGTTGGGTTATTTGTTTTGACTTTTGAGAGAACGAGGAGTTGTGGCTTAAAATAATTGATAAATGGGGTTTTATAAGGTTTAAAGTTTCAAATAAAAAATATTTTTTATAAAGAACTGTTGGCAAACGGTCATATTTGACCAACCAATCACCATCATCTTCAACATCGTTGTGGGGGAAGCAAACCCACCTCCAAAACCTCCAAGGCGCCCCCTAGGGAAGTGGGGGGGGGGGGGGTTATGGGTTGGGAAGGCGACGGATGGTCTCACACACCACATGAATGCGCAATAAACAGATAATTCTAGAGACACTTTCCAAAAAAAAACCTAAAGTTTTTATGATGCTTCATAACTTATTCAGGATTTTAGGGAACAAATGCGACAAGTTATTCTACGCCCTGCTTGCGGTGCGCACATATAATGTATATATGTGTGAACCCTTGGGTGGGCAAAAGTAAAATTGCACTAATTTTGACGTTATTTTACTAATCACGTGAAAATAACGTTAAAAGTGGCGGAAGGTTAATCAGGCATCATGTGGTGGCGTTGATAGCCGAAAGACAAGGGCACATGCACCAATCAGCCGGTGTCCCGAGGATTGAGTGTTATGTGTCTTATGTCCAAGGCTTGATTCAAAACTACTATCGAGCCGAGGGTCTCACCGGAAGCAGCCTCTCTATCCCTATGGGATAGAGGTAAGGCTGTCTACATCTTACCCTCCTCAGACCCTACCATAGCATTGCTATTGGTGGGATATACTGAGTACGATGATGATGATGATGAAATGCGACAAGTTATTCGGTGACATACTTTAAATATGGAATTGGGTTCACTTATAGAAGGAGATGTGAAGAAATTAAGAGCTCCCCAACAACAACCTTGCAATGCACTTTCTCCTCTTGATTATATAAATATTGATTCTCATCCTTAACACATAGGTAGCGTTTAAGAAATGAAATGCCATGTGAAATGAAATGGAGTATTGTAATGGAAAAGGAAAAAGGGATATGTTGACTATATCAATAACAACATGAGCAGAAATTGAACTCTAATATGTTCTTTTAATCATAATCAAGTATATAAACGTAATCAAGGAACTTACTTGATGGAATTGATACCTAAGAGAAGGATGATTCAATGATCGATTCCGGTTTGGTTCCTGTTATAATGCATCACCGGTTCTAATAAGTGAATCCTTATAGAGAATATTAAGTGTGTGTTTCTCTTGGTCTAAACCCTTTTTAAATATAAAAAACCCCACCGGTTAAAACTCTTTAACCAAGCCGGTTCCTCGTGAACAACTCACATACTCAAAGGAGTATGACACTCTCTCCTTTCCTTGGTTGTAGCAAGGCTTTACCTTTTTGGGTGAGTGAAGCTTCTATCTGTTGGACAATAGACTTCCTTCACTCAACAATATGCTACATTGGTCATCGACCTTCGTGCTCGGTGTATATAGACTTCTTCTGGACGTTACTATTGATGTCCCATCACTAGATGCTTTCAAGCCTTTTACCATTTATGTTTTTAAGTTATTAGATTTGTGAGTTGGTGGGTTTAAGTATTTTGTCTACTTGTGGTGAGCCCACCTACGTTGTCAATCACTCTTATACTACATAGGTCTCAAGCTAGTATATAAATAAAAAGATACTAAAAGTGTGTTAGTTTTATATATTTATAATCTTTCGAAAATATAAAATACAATAAAACATCTATAAATTAATAACTGGTAAAGTAATAACCTTGATAGTCCAATCTCAACTTGGGACTAGCATAAAATTGGATCACAGTCGATAAAATAATAAAATAATAACCTTTTTTTAAATCCTAGTGCATATATATTGATCCCAACGAAACTACGAAATTTAATTATCAAATGATTCCAAATTCTACGATTCTTTTAGTAAAAAATTAATCCATAATCAATTTTCTTTTGTTGAACTTCAAATATATATTAAGTTCATATTTAATCTTCTCATTGCATTTAAGAGTTGGGGCATTATCTTCTCGTATTGGAACAAAAAGATGTGAATAATTGTTGCCTTGAACTTGGTTTTGTAATTTATGTTTGGTACCATGAACCAACTTTTTAATTACTCAAGAACAATGAACTTAACAAATTTAATTAATTTGTGAATGTACATTGCATTGAAACTTTAAAGGTCAAACTTAAAACCTATTTAAGTTAGTAAATTATTAATTTATCGATATAATAGTATTACGCTAAATTAATAAAATATCTCGATCCCAACAATATTATTAAATTATAAATACTTTACTGTATATGTTTTTAAGGTTTAAACCTATGAATGATAAACACATGAAACGTGTAAACATATCCAAACATGCATAAACTTGTTTCTTGATGTTGTGTTACTTTGGATTTAACCTCACCCAACTCCTACTTAATAATAAACTCGTCCACTTGTATATTTGATAAACTATGGATAAAAAGGTAAAAATCCTGTTATCTGTTGCCGGGATAAAGGGTATTAAAGTAAATCTACATGGGTGAAAGTAGTGAAGTGCATGTTTATGGTTTTTGTCATATATTGCTTTATTTCCTTTTCTCCTCCCTCTTAATCAATTATATCTTTCTTTAATGCTTTCTTCTTCCTCCTGCTTCCGACTTCAATTTCACCCATTCAACAAGTTTTTTTTTTTCAGTTTTCTCATCATATAAACAAGTTCAAAATGGAAGATCATGCTTCCAAGAAAAGGCAAGTACACTCTTCATCCAAGATCAAGATCGAAATTAAGATTTTTGTTTCTTTTTTATTTTTACTTCTAACTATAGGTGATCAAATCGGGTTGGTCAAAGGAACCGGAACCGGTTCAGAACCGGTTCCATTAGTCAACATCACTGTTTAAACCGGTTCCATGGTCGAACCGGTTAGGGAACCGAACCGGTTCCCCAACCCTCGGACCCGGAACCGGTGGAACCGGTTCTGACCGGTTCCTAAACCGGTTCTTACACTGTAACCGGTTCCAACCGGTTACAGTGTAAAATATTTTTTTTTTTCGTTTTTCGTTTCCGCTGCTTGTGTAGGTGATGATTTGTGTTCTTCTGATTTCTGAAGAGACTCATGCTACTTTTGTTGTTCACCCACAGAGCAATGGTAAACAACATATTGAACTTAATGCTATGAGTGTCAGCGTGTTTGAATTGATTAGTCTGTATCGTGTATCGTGTAATGGTGAACTTAAATCTGTATCGTGTTACATTTGTTGAGTTTGCTATGTATTATAGTCTTTTGGCTTACGCAAGTCAAATGCTGAATTATAATCAAGAGCGGTGTTATACGATTCGTATTTGTATAACATGTTAAATAAAAAAAACAATTAACATAAAATTCATTTTATTTACTTTAAGAAGTTCAAAAAAAAAGGTTACATGTTTTAAAATATTCAAAAACAAACTAACAAAACATTAAACTTATAAATATAAAGTTGTGACATATTATTTCTAGAAAAGCCTTCTTGTTCGTCGTAATTATTGAGTGGCGACTTATTCATCAGAATTACTTGTAGAAACGCCTTCTTGTTCATCGTGCACTCGAACATCAAGTGGTGTTTCGTCTTCCAGAGTGGTTACGTGTTGAACACGATCGATTGAGTCCAAGTGATCCTTCAAGCAAATGCACATCTCCACCGACTCCGAATTCAGTCTTGTTCTTCTCACCGATATTACCCTGCCACTAAGAGAAAAGGCAGATTCCGAAGCTACCGTAGAAGCTTGGGCGGTTAGTAAATCACGGGCCATGGTGGCAAGAATCGGAAACTCGGTTTCCTTTACCTTCCACCAAGCCAAAACATCAAAAGTGTCATATTCCTCTTCGGATAAACCGGTAGAGAAATCATATGCACTATACCTTCCTAGTTCGCTTGAAAGGGTGTTACCCCTTTGGTTTTTAGCCGTTACGTTGCGAACGGTGTTCATAAGGCTAATCATGGGGTCTCGTACTCTAGTAGCACTTGAACTTGATGAAGACCCCCCCCCCCCCCCGGCGTAGGCATGTGTATGTTTGACCCATATTTATTTATATAAAAGTCATACATAAATTTAAAATTAAAGTTAAAATCATTTTGTGCCTCTGTTGAAAAGTTTGGGTCAACTTCATGCATATCTAAGGCTGAAAAAATTTCGTCTAACACATTCAACCCCCGTAACATTTAACATTGGGCTTAAAGCGGCGGCGCAAGTAAAAATCGGTGGTAATTCAAGAAAGTATTTTTTTAATTTAAACTTCATTGGTAATATGATGTTTGAAAACATTGGACTTTTATTTTCAAATTCTTTAAGATTGTTAAAAATTAAAAATAACTCCGAAAGAACCAAGGGACTTGTCGGATAATACGTTCCCGATAGTTTCGTAGTTGATGTTTTAAAAACTTCAAGAAAAGTCGATAAGTCATTGATAATTTCCCTTTTCTCATTTGAAAAGGGGATTGCCAAATCATTCTCGGCAAGACTAGAATGAAACATTTGTAAAGTTTCTCTTTGTTTCAAAGCACTTTGAAACATTATGCAAGTGGAATTCCATCGATGAGGTACATCCCAATTAGCTCCCAAAGCTTTTCTTCCCGTATCTTTACAAAATTTTCTATAATCCATTTGTCTTTTTTTACTTTTCTTAAAAACTTCATGTAGCATTACTCTAAAATCGTTTATAACCGATGTAACCTCATCCGAAGCAAGTCCGTCTTGCACGATTAAATTAATGATATGTGCAACACACCTTGAGTGAAAAAATACACCATTGCAAATCGGCGTATATTTTAATTTTAATTTATCAACCGCCGATGTATTATTCGACGCGTTATCAAATGCAATTGAAAATATTTTATTTTCTAGTTTATAAGTTTTTATAACATAATCTAAAATTTCAAACAAATTATCTCCCGTATGTGGATACTCAAAGAGTTCGAAAGTAATGGTGCGTTTCATCATTTCCCACGATGACGGGTCTACCCAATGAGCGGTGACACAAAGATAAGATTCGGGTAGACCAAGTGGAGCCGACCAAACATCACTAGTTAAGTTTATTCCCGTATTTATATTTTCAAAATATGCAATTAGTACCTCTTTGGCCTTCTTCCACAATTTTAAACAATAACGTTTAAGAGTATGACGACTTACGTGAGTGTATTGTGGTTGAAGCGTATCTCGAATCATGGCGGTTAAGCGAGGGTTGTCAAAGTGGCTAAACGGCAAAGCTTCTTGAATCACAAACTTCGCCATACGATATTGAACTTGATCAATTTGGTATGTAAATATTCCGCCTTCACTATCCATTTGCGTTTGTTGCGACTCGACGTTCTGTTTCAACGCCCTGCAATACGGTCTTTCGATGTGTTTCTTCAAAGTTGAATTCGAAAGTGGGTTTAAATAAATCCCACAAAACTTGCACCGAGCCTTCAATGAATGGTCACTCAATTCAACCAAATCCCAATTGCACCAAATCTCTTGATTACGATTATGAGGTACAATACGAACGAAACTTGGTCCGGCGGTGGAACCTTGACCAACCGATGATTGTGAGGCAGCCATAACAACAAATATGAATATAGAAGAAGAGAAAACAAGAGATTAGAGAACTCAGAACGTTGTAATAGCGTTTTTTTGTATTTTTTTGCGTTCGGGTTTGCGTTTTGAGTGTTGTGATGAACACATTACACCAAATACCTATTTATACTAGTAGTGGGGTGTTTGGGGAGCCAAAAAACGGCCATAAAACCGTTTCCCAACGGCTAGAACTACTCCAACGGCTAGAACCGGTTCCGAACCGGTTCCGGTCGAACCGGTTCCAGAACCGGTTCCGGTTCCTACCCGGTCCACCTCCAAAAATGTCAAACCGGTCCCGGATCGTCGGGTTGAAACGGAACCGAACCGGTTCCTACGAAAAACGGGTAGGAACCGGTTCGGTTCCGGTTCGGTTCCACCGAACCGGTTCCAGGAACCGGTTTTGTTGTCCACCTCTACTTCTAACTTGTATATGACTCTAAAGGCACAAAAAGTTTTCATATTTTTTTTATGATTCTTTTTGCAAGATAGGAAGGTGGTTGATAAGATTGTGGTGAAAGTGAAACTTGAAGAAAATGAAGGGAAAAAGAAGAGTGAGCAAAACCCTTCTTGTGATTGTTGGTCTTGGAGGAAATATGGTCAAAAACCCATAAAAGGATCTCCTTATCCAAGGTTCTTGATGTTTAAATTTAGTTTGTTCAATTATTTTCTTATACTCACTCAAGATTTTTTTTTTTATATCATAATAAACCAACATATTCTTTTTTTAGAAAATTCCTAAAAATTACTTGTTAGCTCATCGATATAATTATATACTCTTATATCAACATTGTTACACACTTGAATCTTTATTTAATCAACTTTTTTTCAGTTTAAAGGTAATAAATCACTTTTTTAATAAGGTTTGCAAAATACATGTATTGTAAACGTATTTAAAAAGTTTGAATAATGATTTAGTATGATATTAATAGTTCTTTTTTAGTATGTTCCATACTAAAAAGGTCTTCTATTGTGGGAAGAAATGATAGGATTCCTACTTTTAGCATTTATCAATATAAATTGATAAAATTTCACAAATGTGTGATATTCCTGGTCTCCTAGTTAAAAACAGTTATTATTATCTTTTTATTTACACCTAAAATAATGGTACAATTGCCCCCAAAATATTATTGTCATCCTGATTTTTAAACATGTTGATGAATAAACAACATAAGTTTATTGCTTTTTAGGAATTTTCTAAAAGGGTACAAGCAAGGCTTGCACATATAAACATGTGAGAAATATGAATGCTAAATGTATAGAGGAGGTTTTTACCAATCACTCAATTCCACCAACTTAAAACATCAATTATTGCTCATAAAGTTGTTTTTTTTTTTCTAATAATTTTTTATAGGGGATACTACAAATGCAGCACATCAAAAAGTTGTTTAGCCAAGAAACAAGTGGAGATATGCAGAACAGATGCATCCATGCTTATAGTCACATACACTTCTACCCATAATCATCCAAACCCTAATCTCCCCAAACAAACCAAAAGTAAACCAATATCAGAAGATAATGCAACCCGCAAACCCGATCAAGAGATTGAAGAGCAAAAACCTGTTATCACGCTTGGAAACGATGATTTTCACTACATCAAAACTCTGGAAGACGAAACATGTTTGGCAGTAAATCTTGAAAATACATTCATTGATGAAGAACCGCTCACATATCCCGATCTTATGAAATCTTCATCATCAAAAACGGAAGAAAACGACTTCTATGATGAACTTGAGGAGTTACCCATGTCTTCCTCATCATTCAAAAGTTTCGTAAGTAGCAACTTTTTTGAGGAAAGACTTCTTGTTCAACCTTCTTAACAAGTGAACTAAAATATGTAATTACATTTAGTTGTTTATAATCTAAAACTAACTAGTAATAATGATCCCGCTAAACTATTAGTGGAACTAGATCTCTATCAAATGTATCCAGCGTTATAGTTTTCAAAAGGGGTGGCGGCGCAACTTGTTGCCCGTTTATTCACTCCTCTATTGTAATTGGATCCTTTTATTTAATATATGAAATATCTACATATTTAAAAAAAAACCCTTTAATTTGTCACATGTAGAGTTCAGTGTAAAAGAGGTTTATATCTTGATCAAACTCGTTAGTTAAAAAAGTTTTCATTTCACGCGTTGAGTATCATGCTAAACTAAAGATGGTTACTGGAGATCTTACGTTCGTTAACATTATTTAGTCGTCGATTATTGTTGGTCCCAAGATGTTTGGGTTCTGAAAATTTTAAGATTACATAATCAAGAGGTTAAGTTAATAGTGCACAACTGCACACTGGCAAATGTGGTTGTGACTTGTGAGATAAGTGGGAATACCATTTGGAAGCATGCATGTACTTTTTTGGAACTCGATCAAAAAGGGTTCTGGATGTTGTGATAGAATCTATTTGCTACAAAGTGGGCGTCAAACTTTTTGGTTTTGTTAATTTCTTAGCACGAGTGGTTGTATATATATTCTCTTTTTGTAACATGCCAAATCTAGAACATCCAAAGATTCTTACAAGTGGTTGTGCTTGCAATCACGGTGTGGTTAGGCTTTTAATTAAGGTCGTGATGACATAGATGCAAACTAACTATATTTACAAGCCCAAAAAAATTCTATTTGACTAATCATGTAAAATTATCTGCTAAAATCTACTGCTTTAAAAAGAAATTATATAAACAACGTACAATGAATTTGAGCAATTAATTAATAGTGTTGTCCATTTACAAAGACAAAACATTTAAACACTAGAGTTTGGGTTTAAATCTCACCGACAACAAAGATTAAAGAAAAAATCTTTGTTAAGAAAAGAGAAAAACATTGGATTAGAGAAAATGCAGCATATATATATATATATATATATATATATATAATATTACACAACTAAATTAGAATAATAGAATTTGTAAGATGTTTGAATTTGAGTGAGTAGACTTTTAAAGATATTGAAGTTGCAATTTTTGAATAGTTAATAGTAATAATAATTGTATGAACATATTTTCCACTAAAATTTAAGTTAATGTTCAAAATGTCTACGGCGTGATTAATAATAATAACAGCAACAACAACAATAATAATAATAATAATAATAATGACGATAATTAACTCTATAATTGGTTGTTTTTGGCTAGGCCGGTGTGTTAATTTGTTGAATCTGAAATTTGAAGTACTCAGAAGTGACGTCCGGCTAGTAAGAACAAAAATGGTAATAGGACTGTTTGGGAATCGATATTCCATTTCACCAAATATATGTTTAGTTTATGCCAAGGTGTTTGGTTTCAACTAGTATCCCTACTAAAAGTTTGCGAGCATCAGGGTATTCAGGAAGAACAGGTTGTTCCAGCTCGATATCGTCAAGAATTCCTGACTATTGTATGGGAACAAGTTCATCTTCAAAGTATTTTTGCCCTCCAATATTTTTCCATTGGAGCTTCCCTCATTCCTTTTATCAAGCATAATGACGTGAATCGAGCTTTAATGAATTCTAATATGCAACGCCAAGCAGTCCCTCTTTCTCAGTCCGAGAAGTGCATTGTTGGAACTGGATTGGAACGCCAAGCGGCTCTAGATTCAGGGGCTCTTGCTATAGCCGAACACGAAGGAAAGATTTTTTATACCGATACTAACAAGATCCTTTTATCAGGACGACTAAAACTAAAACTAAAACTACTAAAACTACTAAAAGTATCAAAAGAAGAAGGTAAAAATGGACACATATTTATACAAGTAATGTTCTGTAGCATATTTTACTCGGATGAGAGAGAGAGAGAGAGGACACAAATATGACAGTTAACTTAAGTAAAAGAACCATTTTGTTGAGTTTAAACATTTTGATTTTAAATGAGCTTACTTGATTATGATTAAGAGTTGTGTAAAAAACTTTTGTATAAAATGAGCTTAAGTCTGTCTCGAATAAAACTAGAACCTACAAACTTTTGGTTAGATGTTATATTTTTTTACCACTAGACCAAGCTAATGGTTATATAATTTTGTTGAAACATTGATTATACGTATTTTGTTCATAAAATACATAATTTTTTTTTGAAAAAAAAAGTATTTCGGGCCTAGCGGGATGTCGGGTCTGTGGCCGTCGACTACCCTGCCATACCTTAAGGACGACCTGCATGATTGTATAAGGTGTTAATTGCCTTTTGGATCGATTTACGTTTCTCTCTCACGCACGGGGTGTCGGACCTGTGGCCGTCGACTACCCTGCCATACCTTAAGGCCGACCCTGCATGATTGTATAAGGTGTTAATTGCCTTTTGGATCGATTTACGTTTCTCTCTTGCGCATAAGCACAAATACATTGAAGAGAGAGAGAGAGAGATAGAGAGAGGTTACGAATACATGAATGTATTTTCTATACCTATTTTACTTAATGGTTCGTATTAATGAAACTGACAAGAGAGATGCACAAACCGGTTATTTACTTAAAAAAAAGATGAAGTCAAAACCAGTTTATGACGAACTTAGCTACAACCACAATCAGTTTGAAGTACTAAGAAAGCTAGTTCAAAATTGGTTTCTATATAAACTGGTTTCAAATCGCTTTAATTTAAAAACTTGGCTTTAAACGGCTGAATAAATTTCCAACGATATTCTAGTCATTTTGGACCGTTAAAAGTCAGTTATTGGTTTAACTTTCATTGTGCTCTCTAAAACGCAAAACCCCTCGTACGTTTCAAGTTTTCAAGCTATGAGCCCGATGGCCAACAACAGTGACATCGTTATAATAATCGAAACCCAAAGAGCCTTGGAGATTTTCAAACACTACGACGAATAAACATTATTAGTTATTAATGAGATGTGGGAGTGCATGTTCGTTTATTTCTAATTAATGTTGTGTTTTTTTGGGCCATATATCAATTGGATTATAATTGCAAATGGGCTTGGAGGCCTTAGAGATTTTACTGAAATTGGGCTAATTCTTTTAAAGACCCAATTTGGGATCTGTTTTGGATGACTTCTAGTTTTCATGGGCTTTGGCATATGACTCGATTGGTACTAACAAGTAACAACTAACAACCTATACACAACAAAATAATATAAAACAACTCAAAACTTGGACTTAAAATGTGATTTAAATAGGGCCACAACCCTTTAGTTTAATTACAAAACGAAATCAACATCTTCAAAGTACATCACTTTTCTTCAAAACCCGTAAAAAGTTATCTTATTGTGTCACTAATCAAACACTCGTTTTATTCAAAAGAAGGGTTACCGGCTACAAACCAAATCACTAGTAACAACCAAAAATCATATAATCGTTTACAAAGCCTGAAAGCTTCGAACAAGTTGCGAGACACTCATTAAAGCAGTGGTGTCGAGACTACCGGTCGATCAAGGTAAATCAAGCGATATAGCGATAGTGTCAACAATGGTGATGAGGAGTTGACCCGTCTTAGTTTAACTTTTTTATGAAAGATACAATCTTAATCTTACCCATTCTCTAATTTGAGTGATCTAAATTGACCCAAATTTCTAATTTGAGATCATAAAACTATATACAAATCAACCCGGTTTTTTGAAAAATAAGTTACGATTACCAATCCTATATTTAGCCTTTATTCGTTCATAAATAATATTATTTATATTATAAAAAAATTTGGGTGTCAACGATTAACAATGTAAAATAAAATACTAGAGTGGCGGCAGGTGACGATCAGAGAGAATCGGTATCATGCCGATGTAGTTTAGGTATGTGAAAATTCACCACAAGTAAATGATATATTAATTAACAATCACTGTGTATAAACAATTTATCCATTTCCTAGTATAACTTTTGTATAGATGAATAGATGATACGTCATTTTGGTAGTCGAATAATAAAAAACATTATTGTTGAAGAATTGGAATAATAGATCCAATACAAGTTTGTTGTTAGTTTAAGTTAGGTTAGACTTGGACCCATGAACACACACACGTCTATAGGTGATCAAATCGGGTTGGTCAAAGGAACCGGAACCGGTTCAGAACCGGTTCCATTAGTCAACATCACTGTTTAAACCGGTTCCATGGTCGAACCGGTTAGGGAACCGAACCGGTTCCCCAACCCTCGGACCCGGAACCGGTGGAACCGGTTCTGACCGGTTCCTAAACCGGTTCTTACACTGTAACCGGTTCCAACCGGTTACAGTGTAAAATATTTTTTTTTTTTTCGTTTTTCGTTTCCGCTGCTTGTGTAGGTGATGATTTGTGTTCTTCTGATTTCTGAAGAGGCTCATGCTACTTTTGTTGTTCACCCACAGAGCAATGGTAAACAACATATTGAACTTAATGCTATGAGTGTCAGCGTGTTTGAATTGATTAGTCTGTATCGTGTATCGTGTAATGGTGAACTTAAATCTGTATCGTGTTACATTTGTTGAGTTTGCTATGTATTATAGTCTTGAATCACAAACTTCGCCATACGATCTTGAACTCGATCAATTTGGTATGTAAATATTCCGCCTTCACTATCCATTTGCGTTTGTTGCGACTCGACGTTCTGTTTCAACGCCCTGCAATACGGTCTTTCGATGTGTTTCTTCAAATTTGAATTCGAAAGTGGGTTTAAATAAATCCCACAAAACTTGCACCGAGCCTTCAATGAATGGTCACTCAATTCAACCAAATCCCAATTGCACCAAATCTCTTGATTACGATTATGAGGTACAATACGAACGAAACTTGGTCCGGCGGTGGAACCTTGACCAACCGATGATTGTGAGGCAGCCATAACAACAAATATGAATATAGAAGAAGAGAAAACAAGAGATTAGAGAACTCAGAACGTTGTAATAGCGTTTTTTTGTATTTTTTTGCGTTCGGGTTTGCGTTTTGAGTGTTGTGATGAACCCATTACACCAAATACCTATTTATACTAGTAGTGAGGTGTTTGGGGAGCCAAAAAACGGCCATTTTTGACCTCAACGGTCAAAAAACGGCCATAAAACCGTTTCCCAACGGCTAGAACTACTCCAACGGCTAGAACCGGTTCCGAACCGGTTCCGGTCGAACCGGTTCCAGAACCGGTTCCGTTTCGGTTCCGGTTCCTACCCGGTCCACCTCCAAAAATGTCAAACCGGTCCCGGATCGTCGGGTTGAAACGGAACCGAACCGGTTCCTACGAAAAACGGGTAGGAACCGGTTCGGTTCCGGTTCGGTTCCACCGAACCGGTTCCAGGAACCGGTTTTGTTGTCCACCTCTACACACGTCACAGTTGGTTCGGTTATCACTCACCAAGCCCACTTCTACCGGTGCTAGATGGAGCGGTTTAACTAACACTCCCTTTTACCTTTTATTATAAACTAAAATAAAAACCCATCACAACTTATTACGTACTCTAATAACTCATCACAATGGGGAACCACATCACCTCTCACGGCTCGACACGGGTCTTACTTCCCGATGGAACGGTTCTGGAATGCACCAAACCCGTGACCGTGGCCAAGCTCATGCTCGACCACCCGCAACAAGTGGTGGTCGAGTTCAGCCACCCGGTTGGGATAAAACCCAAACCGTTGGCGGCTGATGTTACATTAGAGAGTAATAAGGTTTACTTGATGGTGGCCATGAAGAGTGGGAAGCTGGCCGCGCCTTCGATATCGTTGGAAGAAGCACGGCGGATTCTTTTGAGGACGGATGCGGTTTTGACTGCCTACACCGGGTTTATTCCGGTTTTTGCAAAAATGTGTCCGGCTGCGGTGGTCACGGGTAAAAAGAAGAAGAAGGTGGTGGCGAAGTGGCCAACGGTGGAGGTGAAGCCGGAGTTGGTCGTTGGACCGGAGGATGGTTATTACTTGAGCCGGCAGTTGTCGGTGAAAAGATCATGGAAACCGAGTTTGGATACGATTAAAGAGAAAGGGGTTAAGGAGAAGATCCGACATTGGTTGGTTTGAATCGTTTTTAAGTACGAGAAAGAAAGGATGTTTTGTTAAGGGTGAAGACGTGAAAAACTATGACATACGCATACATGATGTATAGAAAATAGTTAAAACGAAGTGAATGACAGAAAGTGTGACGGTTATGTAACCATCTTATTTATTACTGTCTATTCATCATGTATAACTGTATAAGTAAGTGTATTTTGAAGTTTACGTAATCCTAAACATACTATTGATTTTGAAATAAGCGTGATGTAACTATTTGAAGGTTTGGTTTCTTTGTTGCTTAGGCGAGTGAAATAATAGTTGTTATAAAACCGTACATAAATCAAATTGGAACGTAATGAACAAAATGGCAATTTATAGTTGGTATGAAACATGGTACCAATTATATGAAGGACCGGATTTTATTTAAATTTCTGATTGCTTTAAAACTAAATTAGCCCAAACTTATTTATGATTAGAGGCACGTATAAATATAGTCAGTCTAGAATTGAGCAAGTGAGATGTATGCAACCAACAATGTAATAATAACGGATTAACGGTACCATCACTTTGGACCCAGACTAGTGGGTTTCGATTCACCTTAAGGCTTAGACCGATCCAGTAAAGTTGGCCCAAATAGTAGAGGATTTCGCCTACGGCCCTACACTATTAAAGGCTCTTGATTCTAGGGCCGTCCAAACAGCTCGTCGCTCAAACTCGCTCGCCGCTCGCTCGGAAATTGCTTGGAAAATGCTCGCTCGTTTTTCGCTCGATTGTAAACGAGCCGCTCTGCTCGGTTCGGTTTGTAAACGAGCCAAGCAACGAGCAAGTCTGCTCGGTTCGGTTCGGCTCGGATATTTTTAATTTATTATAGATATAATTATATATTTATATATGAACAAATATATAAATATATAAACAAAACACATAAATATAAGCTTATAATTTTCTAAACCCCTTAAAAATTCTCGTATTCCGTCAATTTTTTAGTTTTATTTGTTCGCTTCAAGGTTTTGTAATACTAAAAGTTTGTTTACATGATCAATTTATCTCATTTGAAACTTATTTTTAATAAAACTTTACAATATATTACACGTTTGAAGTGAAAAAGAAATAAATATTGCTCAAAAACGCTCGATGTTCGATCGAAAAATGCTCGATTCAATTTTGGCTCGTTTCGGTTTTTGCTCGGTTCGAATATCAACCATTCGGTTCGGTTCGGTTGTAAACGAGCCAAGCGACGAGCAAGCCTTCGCTCGGTTCGACTCGGCTCGTGAACAGCCCTACTTGATTCTTGTCTGTGGTTTTAAATCATATTGAGATTTTCTTTTAAAAAATAAAGTTTAAAATTTTAATTTATCGGAATAATTCAACAAGTAATGTTTAATAACATTGTTTCTTACTATAAAATAACGTAGTAGAATGTAAAATAAAGTAACAAGAAATAGATAATACTATTATGGTATCTTTGTTGCTTGGGCGTTTGAAATAATAGTTATGTTTTTTTATTCATAAATTTAAAAACTTCCAGCCTGGATGACTACATGTCGGACTTAGATAGAAGTCAAACGTGAGAAATTTAAATGTTGTACAACCTCAATGAAAAATTTTCTCATCTCTTGACAAACTCATCCAACTTTTATCAATCTCGTAAAACATTTGGTTATATTAGTTCAGGTAACTAACACGGAACAAGCCATATGTCATGTAAGATTTCTTTCAATCTAGAATCTTAACATCTGTTTCATCATTTTGAATAACTAAATAGATTGTAAAATGTAAACACATGATAGATCTTTGTGAGTGCTACCGATAATAGTAACATGAAAAGGTGAGTTTGATATAATGTAACGGGAAATAATAAGTCGCTTTCTAAAAGTAGAAAGCACATGCACACCACGTGAAGGGTCATCCACAACTCTTGATGAAATTTGCATTACTTTACTTTGCCATTGGCCCAACCAAAACCTCATCGTACTATTTTTTAATCCTTTTTTTGTATTCATACTTAAATCGCTTAAAAATAATGTGACCATGCCCTCAATCTGAAAGGATTTTTTTTTTGTAACAGCTTTTGGATTTGAGAACTATCCTCAAAATAAAAAAAAACACTCAGAGTGAATTTTTTGAGATGGGGTATCCGTGTATCAATCATTTATATTGATTTGACGTTCTAGACATAACTTACCTAAGAACACCATTAAGGAGGACTCACCACTATAGGAAAACCCCAGTGAGTCAGGTTTTGAACTTGGGACGATACTATCTCAAGCTTTAACCATCACCTAATGGCGTTAAACCAAAAGGCCAACTTCAATCTGAAAACACACACACACACACATATGGTTAGGTTATTTTGAAAACCTACTCGAGATGTGAAAACCCACTGTAACAATCGATAAGTTTTTAAATATTACGTGGCTAACAGTTGCATACGAGTTACACATTCGTTTCGATAAGATAAAAGATTACAAATCACTTTTACATATTAGGTTAACTTTAATTTACTGCAACACTTTTTTTTTTTTTTGTTAATGTGTCGTTGAGAGTGAGTTTTCTGATTTTCCCCAAAATTTCGAATAAAGGAAAGCTCGGTGTTTGACTTTCAGTTTGACGTCCTTAGACTTTAAATACCCCTGACCCGATGTGTAAACCTTGGATCCACTTTGACCCGGATATCTCTACTTTCAATTTAACTTCTAACTTGCCTATAATACACCTAACCCAATACTAGCCCTGACCCGATAATACACCTTGAAAACACTTTGATGACTAGACCTGACCATAAACATCAAAACATCTCCACTTTCAATTTGACTACTAATTTGCCTTAATACCCCTAACCCAATAATGCCCCTGACCCGATCATACACCTTGGATCCACTTTGACTCTATCTGTCCATAGCATCAAAATTTCTAGACTTTCAATTTGGCTTCTAATTTGACCTCTAATCTGCCTACACCTTTAACTTCTAGTTTGACTTATGTGTATAACTAATTCTAGCTTGCAAGTCACTAAACTATTTGCATGTGTTAGGACTTAGGAGTCCAACTGATCATATCATATTATGATCTTTTCATCCGGATGAATCAGTTACACCCTTAGTATATACTATTTAATTTCATTCATTATTAATATATTTAACTAGTTAATTTCAACCATCTATTACAAAATACATATCGAATTGGTGATCATTACAAAACATTACAACACCATGATACCATGATCAAGAAAAAACCTTGATCATCAAAAAGATAACCTTGATCAACTAAAATTTTACACATAATTAGCCATTAATATGCAACATGAACCCATAATCCGTACTCAATGTGTTACCTTCCTCGTTCCAATGAGAAATTGAAATTCAAGTTCGGCCACCAATTCGACAACACCTTTATGTACAATTGTTGGTGAGCGAGGATGGCATTCACCCTAATTCCGACCACAAAATGTTCAAATTAATGTTTGATCATCATGAATCAAGTTATAATTAAAGTTCGATGCTCATTAAACAAGTTTGATGATCATTAATCACAGTCAAAATCAAGTTCGAAAAAAAAAACTATTACTTATGAAGTTTAAGTGTGTCGATGACGACGGTAATCAAGGCCATTGTTGTTGATACATTAGTTTTCGTCTCGTTTTTTGTTAATTGTATTTGAAATAGATTTAAAGTATAGGGGTTGGTTTGTAACTTAGTGATGCACATTCGCTATGGAATGTATAGCGAATGTGATCAGTTTTGGACCTCATTTGTTAGACATGTTAACAAATTAGTAGTATAATGTATTAGGGTCATTCGTTAAGCTTGTTTAGCGAATGGCGTAGCAAATGAGGTGCTCATTCGCTAAGCATGTATAGTGAATGAGCCACCTCCTATAAATACCCCTGTAAACTATATCTTAATTATCAGTTCGTATTTTATTGAAATCCTCTCGTTGTGCTGCCAAAATTTCCTCAAAATACACACAGTTAAACCTAATCGAGTGTTCAAACGGTTGTATCATAGACTATATCAAACTGAGTTAAATCAACCATGGATTCTCAATTGTTGGAGGTCGATTAGCTGACGATTATCAGTCGGATTGTGCGAGTGGTTGCCGTCAAGATTAGAGGGACTCAATCGACGTTGATGAAATGAAGAGAAGGAAGAGATTGTGAGTAGGGTTTTAAAGTCCAAGTGAACGACCATTTTACTCCTGGCTTGCCTGCTTCACACTTTGAAGGGGAAAGTTGATGGGGATTGATGGCCGAACGCAAAATGGAGACTAATGTAGACGTCAGGGGGTTAAAGTGGGATATTTAACAAAATGGGGTTGCATTCTGCATCCGCCCATTCATCACAAGGACGCAAAAACTACTTTTATCTCTTTATTATGTTCACCATTAAACAAGGATCTCATGTGACTTGTTATATCCTTGTTGTATAACTTGTTAGATAATAAGTTGACATAAATAATCAATCAGCTCATGGGTGGAATAACAACCAAAGTCAAGCGATTATGGACGAAACAAAGTCAAAGTGGTTCATAGTGCAATGTCTAGTCGAACCAATAAACAATAATTTAGTATGCATGCATGTGGCCATATGGTTTCATATATGCATGTCAACGCCAATCCAGACCATTGGGGTTGGTGGGGTTGGGTTAGGAAGCTTATAAATTTATGATGAACCTGTCGAATGATCTATTATATAAAGTTATAAACTAGTTGTTTTGAACGCGAAAATTGTGACGGGGAAGCGCCCGAAACTCAGTCGGTAATTTGGTATTGGTTCTGTACTGTAAGTGACGAACGATGTAACAAATGGCATCATGCGGACTTTTTTTTATATGTTAATATATTGTATTGTATTGGGGTGTTGACGAATTTTTTATTGGTTTAGGTTCAGTGACGTAACCTCTACAGACTGAATATGTGCCAACTTGCACCTACACCACGCGTGTGTTACCAATCGACTACACGACATTTAAAATATGTTTTAATATCATAAAGTATATGAGTGTTGATGCTATTTTGTGCATTTAAGTTTTTGGGTTTATAACAGTTACCATTATGAACTTAAAGATATCGATTGAGTTAGCGTCGTTGCATTCTCGCAACACAACGGGTTTTATTACCTCGTTTTTATGAAAACTAAATGTCATTTATTTATGAATTAAAGTTAATCAAATTAATTTATTTAAGAATCAAAGTTAATATCAAATTTTGTGAAAGATTTAACTATATTTTTAAACTCAAGGGAATGAAATTTCAAAAAAGCAAAATTGTTAAAAACTAGGCCCATAAATGAAACGGACGTTCGGCATACGTTCGTCATGCGAGAAGTTCGTTTATGTTCGTCTGTTTAATAAACAACCCGGACATGAACAAAAATCTTCGTTCGGTAAGCTTAACGGACGAACATGGACAGAGGTCTTGTTCGTTCAATAGTGTTCATGAACATCCGATAATGATTATACTTTTTGAAATTAACATGTACTTGTTTATCTTTGTTTGTTTATTAGAGTTGTTTATGTATTTTGACCATTAATGTATGGGGTCAAGTTATTTTACAAAAGGTAATAAAAATGAGAAGGGTGAGAAGCCATAAAAAATTGACATGTGTCAATTGAGACAAAAGGAAAAAGGGTATAAAGGTAATTGTACATATTTTCTCTCTCCACGTGCAATGCACATGTTAATACTCCCATTATATTAGAACGTTTATAACTTTTTCGTATGATGTTTTTTTAAAAAAAAAATTCATCATAATAACAAGCTTTTTTTTATCTTTAATATGAGTATGATTTTTGTTAAATAAAACTTAAAACAAAAATCACGTCATTGTGTCTTTTCGCACACCATTGTATCTTTTCGCTTATCATTGTGTATTTTTTCGTCATTGTGTCTTTTTCGCACACCATTGTGTCTTTTCGCTTATCATTGTGTCTTTTTTTCGTCATTGTGTCTTTTCACACACGATTGTGTCTTTCGCACACCATTGTGTTTTTTCGCTTATCATTGTGTCTTTTCGCACACCATTGTGTCTTTTCGCTTATCATTGTGTCTCTTTTCGTCAGTGTGTCTTTTCGCTTATCATTGTGTCTTTTTTCGTCATTGTGTTTTTTCGTCATTGTGTCTTTCAACTCATCATTATGTTTTTTTAAATACTAATAACACCATTGTGTAATAATAATATGTAAAAATAATGATAAAATAACAACAAAATATCTAATACATAAAACACAATGATTAATACATGTTACACAATAACTTGAAACGTAAAACACAATGGTGAATACGTATAACACAATGACCTAAAATGTAAGGCACAATGGTGAATGCGTATAACACAATGGCCTAAAACGTAAGACACAATGGTGTATACATATAACACAATGACTTGAAACGTAAAACACAATGGAAACAATATATTACACAATGACACAATGAACAACAAAAAAACACAATTAAAAAACCCATTAATTTTTTTATTTTTATATAACAATATGATACTCATATTAAAGATAAAAAAACGCTTATTATTATGGTGACTTTTTAAAAAAAAAAATAATATCATATGAAAAAGTCATGGACATTTTAAAATGATAGGAGTAATTGGCATGTGCCTTGCATGTGGAGAGAGAAAGTCAACAAAGGTGTGTTATTACCTTCATACCCTTTCCATCAATTTTTATTTGTTAAATTAATCTCAGTCATTCAAATCTATGATCAATGGACTGGATTCTTTCTCACCCTTCTCATTTTTATTGTCATTTGTATTTTAACTTTACCCTAATGTATGTTAGTGCACATTTGTCTATTAGTGTTCATTAGTATATGTGAGTTCGTTTGTCCGTCTGCAAACATACACAAACAGACATTGACAAATTCAGTTCCTTAATGGACGGACATGGACACGAATAAAAATGGGCGCAATTTCAAATTTTCACTTTTAATATGTAGTACAATTTTGTATAGTTTAATATTAAATTATGCGATTTTTGTTTTAAAGTAACTAGCACGAAAAATTTCTTTTTTTTTAAGAGAGGGCGGGGCACCTATATCGGTAGAGTGTATGGTTTTCAAACCATATGGCAACACCGCCACCACCCCATGTGGGTAGGGTGCAAGAGTTCATTTCATGACAAAGGTTTGCCACAAACTTGATTCAATGACAAGGGTTGAAGAATTAAAATTACTTAATTATTAATTTATTACACATGTGGGTAGGTGCCGTCAGTATATTTGTAGTTTGTAGGTACTTAAAAATTAAAATGAGATGACAATGTAATATTAGACGGTTAAAGGATAATATCCATGAGTGTCCCTTCCGATCTAATAAGATTATTGATTTTATTGCAAACAAGTTGTTTTCGAGTTCAAACTCTAACTCGACTATTCAAGTTAAACCTTTATTAAGATCGAGCAAAAAACGAGACTAAAACATGTAAACTCAAGCTTAACATAAGAATACAACTTGAAGTCTTATTTGAGATGTTCAAACCCAATGCAAATGTTTGTGAGAGAGACACGTCTAATAGATAACTAATACGTATTAAATATGAAACGATAAAAACCGGATAAGTACTTAAATATAACGTTTTAATGTTTATAGATGAAACCAAACTTGTATTCAACCTTATAATTGTGTAGTTTCTCTCTCCTACTGTATTTAAAACAACAACATATCAAAATAATTATGGGAATCTTGCATTTGTTCACTTAGGACGTAGGGTACCTGAATGTATCACCCCTACCAGCATTTGTTGTCGAATTAGGTTATTTTATGTTTTTGCTTTAGTTGCATGTTTTTTATTTTTATTTTAATTTAAGTATTGTTATTTATTTTAAATTATTTGTAAAAAAAGAAGGTTTAAAGCCCTTCAAGACAACAAACCAAAGGGACAACATTGGAGGGGCTTTATTACGGCCCAATGCCCATGTAGCAGTGGCATGGTACTGTGGATTAGGGTTGTTTATGAGCCGAGTCGAATCGAGTGAAAGCTTGCTCCTTGCTTGGCTCGTTTCCAACCGAACCGAACCGAACAGCTGAAATTCAAACGAGTCAAAATCGAATCGAGCATTTTTCGATCGAATATCGAGCGATTTCGAGCATTATTTATTTCTTTTTCATTTTAAAATTTTCAATAATAAACAAATTTGAACAAATTTGAATGTTGTAAATAATATATTTTATGAATAAATTAGTAGTTTTTAGACAAACGTTTGATATATTGTAAATTTTTATTAAAAATAAGTTTGAAGTGAGATATAATGATAATGTAAACAAACTTTTAATATTCTAAAAACTTGAATCAAACAAATAAAACAGTAAAATTGATGGAATATGAAAAATTTAAATGTGTAAAAATAATTGTAAGCTTATATATATATATGTGTTTTGTCTATATATTTATATATTCTTTCATATATATAATTATATATAAAATAAATTAAAAATATTTTACCCGAACCGAACCGAGCAGGCCTTTGCTCGTTGCTTGGCTCGTTTACAAATTGAACTGAGCAGAGCGGCTCGTTTTCAATCGAGCGAAAAAACGAGCGAACAATTTTCGAACGAGTTCGAACGACGAGCGGTTTAGACGGCCCTACTGTGAATGGACAATATGGCCCCCCTCCATAGGGGAAATCCTAATTTGAAACTATAAAACTATTTAATGCATAAACATTTATTATACCAAAAAAAAGTGTTAGCATTGCATGTGTCCTAAATAATTGAGGTTGTAGTGTCCACTTTCTAAAGAATTACATTTTTAACATTGAAAGGGAACAACTTTAGTTAGGTGCTGTTTGTTTTTCAGAGGTAAAATGTCAGAAGACTGCGAAACCACATCTGCCAACATCTGTAGCAGAAGAGGTGAACCAAAACTCTGCAGTCTGCAACAAGAAGACTGTTTGTTTTTTAACATCTGCAGACTGCTAAAATAAGCTGAAATTTAAATAATTAAAGAAAAATAAGTAGTATAAACGATGATGGTTCGGGTGAAATATATGACTCAAAAATCTTCAAATACCATCATCTATAAATATCAAAAGAAACTAAAACTTGAAATTCATCAATGATTTAATAATCACTATAAAGAGGCTCAGACCTATCGAAACATTGGTGCAAAAGGTTCAAAGTGCCATGGCTGCAAGGGTACCTGCCATCCTGCATTTTTGCCACGCCAGGCACATATCCTGAGCTGATGTTAACTCGAACAACATTAGATCATCACAGCCACAAACCTGATTTCATATTTCAAACAACCATCCAAAAAACCCAAATCAAATGTCAATCGACATCGACAGAGGCGGCAACCGGCGTCAGAAACCGTGGATTTAAAAGCCATCACTTCCCCACACCGGAGTACAGCCACCACACCGAATCCGGTAACAATCAGAGGTCATAAACCCTAGATTTAACAACCGTAAGTTCCCAACATCGGAGAGCTGCCACCACCACACGATCGCTGCCTAGGGTTCGTAAATCAAACCCGGTAACAATCGGCGATGATGGCGGCAATCGATAGAAAAACACAGCCATAAACAAAGATTATGGTGACAACAAATGAAAAGAATAAAATGAAGAGTGAAGAATTGTTGGTGGAGTCATCAGTAGCAACTTGGCTCATCACTTCTGGGAGAAGTGGTTAAAGAAGTAATAATACCAACACTTCTGAGAGAAGAGGGCGCGCAGACGTTTTTTAATGAAACGTCTTCGAAAAAACAAACACACTGCAGAGCCCAACGTCTGCACGCCCTCTTCTCAGTGCAGACAAAAGAGGTGGAGAAGTTCTTCTGAGGAAAAACAAACAGCACCTTAGTTGTACCTTAGAATGCCAAATCATTAATGCTTGCAGGTGTAAGGTTCGAACTATTTTAGGCAGAAATATTTGTTATTAAAATTTTTTACTGTTTAGAAACTGGTTTGAGAACTCCTCCGTGGTTTGAAACTTGTTAAACCGAACCGATTATATTCCTTTGTAATCTATTTTTAGCCGAACATTTAATCAAATAAAATAAACTGTTTTGAACCTAAAAATCGGTTTATGTATCAAACTCCATGTTGGATTTAGTTGCCCTTACAGATGGCACCTAACTGGGTTTATGGGACCACCTACCCTTGTTGCTTTCTAAACCCCTCGGTGTCTCAACTAACCTGGACCAATGGTCCTGACCTACTCTAATATTGTCAACCTAGTCCGAACCCTACTCAACCGCTTAGCCATAGCCTTCATCAATAATATTCCAACATTAAACTGTCTTCCACCAAAATCAAAAACTTTTGCTAAAATCTTTTATTCACATTTTCGTATCTATATATTTCGCTATTAAAGTATCCTATATGAATCCCTAGCAATTCTAGACACATTGAATTTAGGGAAAATTATCAAAATAGCTTATTTATAGTTTTTGTTTTCAAGTTTATCCTTCATAATTCAAGTTTCCAATTTTAGCCATTTGCTATCTCGTCGCCGACGACATGATAGCGAACACCGACGATGCATTACCGAAACAAATAAGATAACGACACATGTTCAACAACTCACATGTGTTCTTGTTATCTCGTCGCCGCGATGTGTTTTTCGGCCCAGACGATGTGTTCTTCATCTTGTTAACGAAGTCAATGACTCACATCGCCGACGACTTGTTAGGTATAACATAGGGTTGACGATGCGTTATGTTGCTAACGTATGGTACCAGCGATGCGTTATCACTAACGCATCGCGGAACCTCTGCTTTAAACATTAACGTGTCGTAGAACCCTTATGTTATCCACTAATGCATCGCCTAACCCCTTTGTTGTCCACTAATACATCGTGCCCTTTCCTCTTCACCACAAACATATCTTTTTAAAATGTACACCCAAAACATCTGGGAATTTTTTCAAAATATGTACATTGCTTTTTTAAAATGTACGGGAGACGATCAAAGATCCATATCTACAATAGTAAATAAACATTTGATAGCCACATGTTTAAACATTAATTAACTATTAACTTAAAAAAATAAAACTAATCTTAAAGGCAAAAACAAACCCAACCGTTGCATAGGATAATAATGGTTTTTAATTAACTATTAACTTAAAAAAATAAAACTAACCTTAAGTTATATAACATGAAGTCGAGACCCTACGTTAGCAACATAACGCATCGTCAACCCTATGTTATACCTAACAAGTCGCCGGTGATGTGAGTCGTTGACTTCGTTAACAATAACACATCGTCTGGGCTGAAGAACACATCGCGGCGACGAGATAACAAGAACACATGTGTGACATTCGTCAATTTCGGGTCACTTTTGTTATGTAAACCCGACCCGTTTGTAACCCGAACATTTCAAATATATAAAATATTGGATCTTGTCATTTAAAATATATAAAATATTGGTTTTTTATATTATGCATTGTTTGACCATTTAAGCATGCATATTTTTATGCAAACCATAAAAGAATCTTTATACCCAACCCTTCACTCCTTCCCTATATATACACACCCATCTTCTTCATTTTACTCTTGCTACATCTCCAAAAACTCTCTCAAAACTCCATAGATTCAAGGTTGTTATTTCTTATGTATTCTTGAAGTTTTGTCTTCTCAAGTCAAACTAACTATAGTATTTCATTCTAACTTGTTCATCTAACATTACTAACTCTTGAATATGGTGGTACAACATATATATAATACACACCCCTTGTTTCCTTTATTTGTTACTTCACCGACTCTGGTTGGTTAAGTTTCGAATGTCATAAGGCAAGGCTTCATGGAGGACTTCGTGTTCTTACACACACATAACTTATTATACATATCACTTATGACTAACTTCTAACCCTTTAGTTTGTTCATCTTATTTACAAGTTCCATGGTGTGGGTTTGTATAAGACTAACCTAGGTTTAACCGAAACTAGTCCAAACCAGAAACCGAACTTTTGTTTACTAGTTTTGTTAAAATAGTTGTTTAAACATGTTTATTGCTATATTTGAGTTTCAAAAATCATTTTTACAAGTTCTTTGATATTAAGCATATGGAATCCATCTATGAACTTGTTGGGAGATGGAAACCGAACTAAACCGAAACTTTTGCTTAAAAGACCTGTAGTTAACTTTTTTTGTTGTAAAATTTAAGCTTTCTTCATTTATAAACCAATATACAAGTTCTATGATATTTGGGCATGTAGAAACCATCTATGAACTATTTGTGAGATGGAGACCGAACCAAACCGAACTATACCGACTTTTACTCGCTTAAGACACACAAGTGTGTTTTTAGCTATCAAGACTTGTATATTTCTTTAAAAAATAGTTTACAAACTGATTTTAATTATTTTCTTAAGTACTTGGAATAGTTGGATCCAACTTGATCTCATAACATAGTTTGGACCGACAAAACCGAACACTCGCTTAACGTGCGTTGTTAGTTCTGAACAATAGATCTACATACTTGGTTAAGTGTTAGTATGTTTTAATGAGTTACCTCATAACAATTAATATTCTGGGAAGTTGACTTTGGGTTTGACCATTTGTCAAGACCCGAACCGACAACCCGAACACTCGTTAAAAACCCGTTTTAGTATCTTTAGCCTAATGGAAGTTGCATTTTAGCATTTTCCCCACCTTATTACTTAACATTGGTTAAGTAAATATTAAGGTTAGATACTTTAACCCGGTTTTGAGTAAACTTACATTTTATAAAAGGGTTATTGTTATAAATTCATAAATAGTTACATTTTAAACCTTGAACTTTAATTGATTAGTTTTTGCAACAATTATTTTATTTAAAGATCTTCAAGACAACCTTTCTAAATCCAAGACTTTCTTTTATTTAGGCTTCATACGTTAAACTCGTCGTTCCGGTAAATCTCCAAATAATCAATCTTTCAAGTTTATTACTTGAACGTGAGTAACTTCATACCCCGTTTTCTATCTTTTATTTTGGGGGTGACATTTCAACTTATCTATACTAAATGTTTTATACTTGGGTCTTAAACCACAAACGATGTTGTATACCTTACTTGAATAATTGCTCGATTTGGTGTTCTATGCTTATTTGACTATGTGTTTATCGCTTTTTGATGGTGGAACTATAAATCATAGACCATTTGGCAACCCCTCATGGCAAGGTGTCGTTAACGTAATGCAATTAACGATAACTATAAAATCCTAAACTATTTAGCAACCCCTTATAGTTGGGTGTCGCTAACTTGTTAGCGATAACTATTTATCCAGGTTTATAGCTATTATTTATGGTTTTGTATACTAGTTTTGTGACTTTTCATACTATATATCTATTGTTCAAACTTATGAATTGTTCACCAACCTTTGTGTTGATAAACTTTATTTTATGAAATGTTACAGGTTTGCATCTAGGTTGATTATGGAGTTCGGTGAAGAAAACGTCACAAATACCGTTAGGATATTAGCAAAAATGAACAATATTTGATTTGCTATATTTTGTTATATTTTGTTGTATTTGAGTTATGAATATTTGGTTATGTGACATTTTCGATGTTGTGAAATGAAATAAGTTTGTTAAATATTGTCGCTTTAAATAGTGTCATGCGCTTATGAGCAATCGTTGCACCCCGGCATGTTCCGCCGCCTTTGGTCGGGGTGTGACAACATGTGAGTCGTTGAACATGTGTCGTTATTTTATTTGTTTCGGTAACGCATCGTCGTTGTTCGCTATCATGTCGGCGGCGACAAGATAACAAAGGGCTAAAATTGGAAGCTTGGATAATGGAAGGATAAACTTGGAAACACTAACTATAAATGGGCTTGGGAATTTTCTCTTGAATTTATCATTCTTAATAAGATCATATTTAATGTATAGTTTGTTTAATGACTTTTTGATATAATGAACTAGCAAAAGCTATAAAAAATACAATTACATGACAAAGAGGATATTAAATCCATTCGGTCTAACTAACACTACAACTTCTATCTCTATTTCCCTTTTCCCCTTACATTAATGAAATGACAAGTTTACAATTTGTATGATTGCAAGCCATGATACTATGAACTTATGAATGTGTTTTAGGGAACTTAGGGGCTGTTTGTTTACATCTGAATGGAACCATTCAGATGTAAACATCTGATTCATTCAGACTTTAGACTGTTTGGTTTCAAACAGAAAAACAATTGAATGGTTAAAATTATGTCTGAATCATTCAGACTTGTTGTTGTTGCTGAATGGGACAGTGACTCATTCAGATCTGATTCATTCAGATCTAAATGAACCAAACAGCCCCTTATATTAAACCAGGTTACCGATCACATGAAGTTGTTAGATGGTCAAACTTTTGGAATTATTTTAAACATTTATGTGGAATTTAATTATAGTATATTTGATTAGTAATATATATTAGTTAGGTCATATGTTTAAATAATTGGGATAAAACAATAATAACCGGCAATTATACCATTATATTATGTACCTAATCGATTTACTATGGAACATCGTTGATTTACTACAGTTAAATTAGTTTGTAAGTGGTAATTGACTAATTTCCACGGCGTGACATCGTTGTACCTTGTTTTAAGAGCACCCGTAACGCTAAAACTCAAAAACCTATATTTTAACATGTCATATCATATTTCCAACCTTCTTAAAAACCTATCATCTTTTCACAACACAAAACCTCCACAAACATAATTAAACTAATATTAAAATTGTATATTTATAATGTATATATATGTTTATGTGAGACTAATGAGACTATGAGAGAGTGGTGGCTTCACATACCTCGTCCAACTCTAGTTTGCCACAACCTTGCTCATGGACTTGAGCCTTGCAAGCAAGTTTGTCTCCTCAAGTCCTCCTACCTCCACATATATTCGGATCATGGGGGCGTTGCGAGTGATCTAACATATAATCATATTTGTCATCGAGTCGTATATGTTGTTAATACATTTCTTTTGTCCTTTTTGATATGAAAAAACACCTTCAAATATCCTATCACTTGCATATGTTTATAAATTTCTTGTTTAGATTATAATTATATTGTAAATGGAGAGAATCGTGGACATGTATAGTGGTGTTTTCAAATCTTAATGCGAGTATAATTCATGAAAAGGAGGGATCAAAATAATAATTAAGGAAACCAAAAATGTTGGTCGTGGTTTAGCCCTCCAACTACGACATTGTAATTTTCAAGAAAACCATAATATTGGTAAACTAATTAAGATCAACCTTATTGTAAAAATAGTAATTTAACACCACCTTTTATCGATAAATGTTAACGTTTTTCTACTTCATGAAACTAGCAAATCATAGGACGAAAACAAACAAGTAAGGAACTTATATTTTTTAATCATAGGTGTTTTAATATGAGGCATGAACAAGAATTCAAACCTTGTTAAGTTAATGTTCGAGGGTGTTAATTAGGACGGTAATTTTTATACGTCACAAAAGTAGATAGTTTTTAGTCATATATTATCGTTGTGTGGTGGTCTTTTAATCGTTAAGAGGTAACCTACTGTTTGATAACCTCTTAATGTTTCATAACATTTTAATGGTTAAGAATTAACCTTTAGTATGAACAACCATTTGGACTACATGTTACCTCTTAACAATTAAGAGTTTGCATCTTAATGACCATTAAGAGGCTACTAATGATTGAAAGGTAACAATTAAGATGTTACATTTTAGCCATTCAGATTCAAAGTTACATCTTAACAATTAAGAGGTTATAAACAATTAAGATGCTAACAAGCAATTAATATTATACAGATTATCGAAAGTATGACCCATTTAATAAATAAGTGAACCGTTATAGTTATTTGTTGTTTAAGTTATTATTATTATTATTATTATTATTTCCCAGTATATTACTGAAATCCACAAATTGACACTAAACAAAGTCAACATAAAGCACAACACGGTATTAAGTCTTTGTGAGGCTGAGGGGTGTGGAGCGCGAGAGGGGGCGCGTGAGCCCTTTCGCTCGCGCCCCGTGGCGCGAGCACCACACCACCGAGGCGCGAGAGGGGCGCGAGAGGGGCGCGAGCACGCAGACCAAGGCAGGCGCAAGGGGGATCACGGCTGAAAATGGGCGTAAAGTGGCTTGGGAATGCGTGCATAGCCGTTGGGGCTTTAATAAATAGAGCCGTTGGCTCTTTAAGTTTATTAAAAAATTTTTTTTTTTTCTCTATATAAACCAATATCAACCCAATATCACATACCACACCCAAAATCACATAAAATACTTACCACAACCTCAAAAAAACCCAAAATCACCCCATCTTCCAAACCTTTTTTTAAAAATATGGCTGGAAATTGGTACCCAAACCTAGATTCAGATTACAGTTACGACGATTTATGGTCGGCACTGGACCAACCGATGTTTTATTCGGGGTCGCAACAATCATCCGGCTTTCAACCATCCAACATACAACCGTCTCCTAACTTTGTTGTTCCGGAGACACAAGAACCAGAAGGTGAAGCTGCGGGACAAAGAAGACGCGTCCACCGGAAAAAACAAGTTGCAACGGACGGGTCGGGTTCGGCTTCGACTGGAAGGACGAAACGGAAAACCACTCCGTGGTCATCGGATGAGAAGGAAGCCCTGTGTCGGGCTTGGATAGTCATTTCTGAGGATCGGCGTTGCGGTAATTGTTTTAACGTTTTTAAAAATGATTTTTAATAAAAAAGTTAAATAAAAAAGTTAAATGACTTACAAATTTATTTATGCATTTTGCAGCGGACTAACAAAAGAGCAAGGTCTTTTGGACAAAGGTTAGGGAGACGTTCTATTCGGTCGTTGGGAGTACAGAGCGGAACGCCGATATGATTTCGGATCGGTGGACCGAAATCAGAAAATTTGTCGGCTTGTTTACTAATCTGTTCAACAGGAACGCCGGTCGTATGAGACCAAGTGGCAGTGACGATTTGGCGGTTTATAATTTCACTGTCGAAGAGTGGAAGCAGGAGTGCCTGCGGAGGTATGGGACGGTGAAGACGTGGGACGATGTAAAGGTGTGGGAGAGGTTGAGAAGGTGTTCTAAGTGGGTTGAGCTGGTGGCGCCGGACCTTGATGCGGAAGTAGGGCCGAAACGGACTAAAACTAGTTCGTCTGGAGCGTATAGCACTTCCGCCGGGTCGGATTGCCGGGTTGGATTCGACCTAAACGTTGCGGGGGAGGAAATGTCTTCACCGCCGAGGAGGCGGCCATTGGGAAAGGACGCCAGGGGGAAAAAACCGGCTGAGGGGGAAGCCGTAAACATCACTGATCTTGTTGAATCCCTCAATAAATTCAACAAAACCATGGAGGTGGTCTCTAATGACAAAAAGGAAAAAAAAAGAATGAGAGATTTGGACTTCCTTACAAGAGACTTCAGTAACCTAAATCCGGTCGACCAAATGCTGATGGAAAAACAAAAGGAACGTATCCGGAAGAGGTTGATCGAAGAAGACCAAGCCGAAGAATAAGAATAATGTTTTTTTAGTACTTTAATTTTTTTTAGATATTAATGTGTTTTTTTAATTAATGTGTGTTTTTTTAAATAATTTATGAGTTTTTTTAATAATACGTTTTTTTAATACATTTATAAAAAAATTAAAAAAAAACCGCTCGCGCCCCCTCTCGCGCCCCTCCACACCAGGGCCCGGGGCGTGAGCACCACAACCAACACCCATCTTATCAAGTTTCTCTCTCTGCCACACATCACAATATTATTGGCTGGCGCCCCCACTCGCGCCCCCCACACCCCTCAGCCTGAGTTAATTTGATATATTTGACCGTAATAAATACATGAATAGTATACTCATTAAAACTATGATCCCTTTAACCGTCAATCCGTCATGATTAATACCCTTATATGATTACTACAGTCATAAAGGATTAAACATATATTATTTCAATACGTTACTAACACTTGAGGTACAAGTAGTTTTAAGTTTTAACAACATGTTTAATAAAAACATTTTCAAGACCATTTTAAAGAAAAATATTAAATGCACTAGAGCCCAAAAACTTAAATTCCACATAAATGATTTAATAAACAAAGTATTAAAATAACATGATATTTAATTGTGTTTCACTAAAACATACATGCATAATTAAATAAGTTGCCAGCAATGAAACACAAGGATGAAAGGTTTGTCTGAAGTCAAAGCTGGCACTTGTTCTTCATTTAAACCCCCTTTCTCTCTCTCACACACACATATCATCTCTCTCTTTCATCTTCATTTTCTCTCTAAAATGCAGTAACAATGGTGGTGTCTCATGGATGCATTGAGAAAAAGCAGTGGTGGCTCACCAACAAACAGGTATTAATATTAATATTCAGTTTTCAATTTAAAAACTCTGTTTCTGATCCAAATGTGTTTTCAGATTGTTGATATGTATGTGAAAGATGCGAGAACGTTGATTGATTCTGGAGAACATAGCAACATTGCATCGGCGATTAACTTGCTTGATGCAGCCTTAGCTTTATCTTCGAGGTGTGAGGCGGCTATGGAGTTGAAAGCTACGGCTCTGCTTCATCTCAGAAGGTTTAAAGAAGTAGCGGATATGCTTCAGGATTACATTCCGAGCCTCAAAATGATATCAGATAATTCATCGTCTTCGTTTGATAATTATTCAAGAGAACGAGTTAAGCTTTTGTCCGCATATGCAGATTCGGACACACGATCCGAGCAATCGTGTATGTGTTTCTCTGTTTCCGATTTGAAGAAGAAAGTTATGGCAGGTCTTGTTAAAAATCGTAACAGAGAAGGTGAATGGAGGTATTGATTTGTTTTCTTTTTCGTGTTTCTTTTGCTTAAATTGCTTCAAAATTAGGTTAAAATCAATCGATTGATTGTTCGATGATATTTGTTTGTTAAATAAACAATTCTGAATCAAGTTCAGGTCCGTGTAAATGCTCTCTAGTGATTAAGATGAATTGACTAGTTTCAACTTAGCCTCAAATTATATAAATTAAGGTTGTCAGTATAACAAACTAGTAGTCTACCTGTCCGTTGGACAGGAACATCAACGCAGGAATGTCACGACTACATTCATTAACATATTTCACTTTTTGTCACCAAATTGCGTTGCGAATTCTAATCGAGTTTTTTACTATTCAGGTACTTGATTCTAGGTCAAGCATGTTGTCATTTAGGATTATTGGAGGACGCAATGGCTCTATTACAGACCGGAAAGCGTCTCGCCTCCGCCGCATTCCGCCGCGAAAGCGTTTGCTGGTCGGACGATAGTTTCACCTTCTCCGGAAACCAGCAACAAACAGCCTCCGAGAGCATCTGTCACCTAGTCAGTTACATCAAGCTCCTCCTCCGCCGCAAAGCCGCCGCAATCGCCGCTGCAGAAGCCGGTCTACACACCGAATCAATACGCCATTTCTCCAAAATCGTTGACCGCCGCCGCAGCATTCCTCAAAACTTCCTCGCCGAATGCTACATGCAGCGCGCTGCCGCGTTCAAATCCGCTGGCCGAATAGCTGAAGCCATTGGGGATTGTAACCGGACGTTATCGTTAGATCCGTCATGTGTTGAAGCCTTGCATACCAGAGCTTTATTATTCGAAACGATTAATTGTCTCACTGACTCACTTCATGATCTCGAGCACTTGAAGCTATTACACAACTCAATCCTCCGCGACCGGAAACTCCCCGGTCCGGCGTGGAAACGTCAAACCGTTGGTTACAACGAAATTCCCGCGAAACTCCGGTCAATTTCAACCAAAATTGAGAACCTAAAACAAAGAGTTGCTTCTGGTGAAATTGGAAGCGTTGATTATTACGCGTTATTCGGATTAAGAAGAGGTTGTTCACAATCTGAATTAGAACGATCGCACTTGTTACTAACTCTTCGTCACAAACCGGATAAATTTATCAATTTCATCGACCGGTGTGAGTTTTCGGACGATGGTGATGTGGACTCGGTTAAAGAGCGAGCACGAATGTCCGGTTTGTTGTTGTTCAGATTGATTCAGAGAGGGTACACTAGTCTGATGAGAATAGTGTTGGATGAACAAGCATTGGATAAACAAAGGAAAATGATGAAACATGATGAACATGTTCATCAACAAATATCATCTAAATCAGTTGAAATAGTGACAATGAGAAATAATAATAATAACAATAATAAAGGAAATGAAGGTGAGAAGAAAAATGCGTTTAAAGGGGTGTTTTGTAGAGATCTTTCGGTTGTGGGGAATCTGTTGTCGCAAACCGGGTTTAATCGTCCGATTCAGGTGAAATATGAAGGTTTAAGTTGTTAGATGATCGGAAAATAAGGTGAACAAATGTATGGTGGTGGTGGTGGTGGTTTACGGTGGGGAAAGGTTCCAATTTTGTCAGTAATTGTGGTTGTTTTCTAAGTTAATTTTATTATGTTGTGGTGGTGTGGTACGTGTACAAAGTTATATATTTCGGCAGCAGAAATTCACCATCAATCATAGGTCTTGGAAACAAGATTCTCTTTTCCCGTGCAAAACTTTAATTTCATTTTCTTAAAAAGTTGAAATAGTCAGTGAAAATATGAGAATTTTATAACAATACAAACATAATGTTTAATAACTTATCAAAGGTAAGAACATTGTTTTTGACACTTCATAACTGTAGGTTGTCATGACACTGGAAAATAACGGGCTATGCGTCCAGTTTATTGCTTGCTATAAAACGAGTTGCATTCTCTTATCGTTTTGAGAAATGTATCTTCGAGGTTTGGATATTACTCAACGTTTTTACCACTGCAGTGGACACATGTAGTAGATATTAGTGGGAGAATGTATGGGGGCCAAATGTACGCCTTAAACTAGCTAAAAACTACCAAACAATATTCAACATAATAAAAAGAGTATGGACTGTAGTTCTCATGCCTGAATGTATGTTATGTCACGATTACGTTTATTTTTTTCTTACTTATTAACAATGCATTAATAAAGAATGTTAGTTTTGTAGTTTTCTTATAAATATATACTTCTGATGGCCAAATATAAAAATATGTATAGGTAAAAGATCCAATTAAATAGTATCTTGTTATAAAGAGTTAAGTGTCATTTTAGTACTTGTGGTTTGACCAACTACACAACTTTAATACCGATTCTTTATTTTGTGCAAATAACTACCTCAGTTTAAAAAAACATGCATTTTTAGTACTTTTTTCTAACTCCGTCTATTTTTTCCGTTAAGTTAGGGATAATTTGGTAACTTCGTTATTTTCTTTGTTTTTTTCTTTTCTTCTAAACGCTTATATCTTGTAAACACGAAACCCACAAATCATGACATCAAAATCCAAATCCTAAATCCTCAAACCCTTTCTCCATATTATCGTAGGGTTTGAATTTTTACGATATTTTGGGATTTAGAATTTGGATTTTGATGTTATGATTTGGGGATTTAGGGTTTACAAGATATAAGCGTTAAAATGAAAAGAAAAAAACAAAGAAAATAACGAAGTTATCAAATTATCCCTAACTTAACGAAAAAATAGACGGGGTTAGAAAAAAGTACTAAAAGTGCAAGTTTTTTAAAACCGAGGTAGCCATTTGCACAAAATAAAGAATATGTACTAAAGTTGTGTAGTTGGCCAAACCACAGGTACTAAAATGACACTTAACTCTGTTATAAATTATGAACAAGACAACTTGTTTCTATGAAACTGATTTATGGAATCACATTACATGATCACAAAATCATCAATCTATATTCAGTTAATCATCAGTTCATCCAAACAAATATATCTGAATCAATCGATCGATTTTTGGCTTGTTAATAAACATTTTAAGCGTAATTATGGATTTCAGTGTAATTAAATTTCAACCTTGAGCGCAATTCGCATACTTCATGTACGATAAACGATTATTGTACGCTAAACTATAAAGATAACATTTTTGTTAAAATATGCTAATTAACAAGCAAGCGCAAACGTGAACATTAATCAAAAGTTCAAAACTTAAAAATCCACTTGGTTACACAAGAATATGTCATGAGTCACGACTGACTAAACATGTAGCACGGAATTGTGAACATTTGATCACAAGGCTCGTTTCTATGTATATATTATACATGTATTTCTGTCTTTATCATGTTTTGGTGGTCAAAATTGTCAATACATGTGAAAAGAGAAAAGAAATAATGATGATGGAAATAAGGCTGAGGGGTGTGGGGGGCTCTAATGGGGGCTTTAGTGGGGGCTCCAGCCAATAATATTATGACGTGTGGCAGAGAGAGAAACTGGATAAGGGGGGTGTTGGAGCCCCCGTTGGAGCCCCTGGCCCTGGTGTGCAGGGGCTCCAGCGAATTTTTTTTTATTTTTTTATAAATATATTCAAACAACGTATTATTAAAAAAACTCATAAATTATTAAAAAAAACACATTAATAAAAAAAACATATTAATATCTAAAAATAAAATAAAAATTAAAGTACTAAAAAAAACATTATTCTTATTCTTCGGCTTGGTCTTCTTCGATCAACCTCTTTCGGATACGTTCCTTTTGCTTTTCCATTAGCATTTGATCGACCGGATTTAGGTTACTGAAGTCTCTAGTAAGGAAGTCCAAATCTCTCATTCGACTTTTTTCCTTTTTGTCATTAGAGACCACCTCCATGGTTTTGTTGAATTTATTGAGGGATTCAACAAGATTGGCGATGTTTACGGCTTCCCCCTCAGCCGGTTTTCTCCCCTTGGCGTCCCTTCCCAATGGCCGCCTCCTCGGCGGTGAAGACGTTTCCTCCTCCTCAATGTTTAGGTCGAATCCAACGCGGCAATCCGACGTGATTGAAGTGCTATACGCTCCAGACGAACTAGTTTTAGTCCGTTTCGGTCGTACTTCCGAATCAACGTCCGGCGCCACCAGCTCAACCCACTTGGAACACCTTTTCAACATCTCCCACAACTTTAAATCGTCCCACGTCTTCACCGTCCCATACCTCCGCAAACACTCCCGCTTCCACTCTTCGACCGTGAAATTGTAAACCGCCAAATCATCACTGCCACTTGGTCTCATACGACCGCTGTTCCTGTTGAAAAGATTAGTAAACAAGCCGACAAATTTTCTGATTTCGGACCACCGACCCGAAATCATATCGGCGTTCCGCTCTGTACTCCCAACGAGCGTATAGAACGTCTCCCTAACCTTTGTCCAAAAAATCTTGCTATTTTGGTAGTCGGCTGCAAAATGAATAAATAAATTAGATTTCCATTTAACTTTTTTATTTAACCATTTTTTTAAAAATCATTTTTAAAAACGTTAAAACAATTACCGCAACGCCGATCCTCAGAAATGACTATCCAAGCCCGACACAAGGCTTCCTTCTCATTCGATGACCACGGAGTGGTTTTCCGTTTCGTCCTCGGAGTCGAAGCCGGTCCTGACCCGTCCGTTGCAACTTGTTTTTTCCGGTGGACGCGTCTTCTTGGTCCGTAGCTTCACCGTGTGATTCTTGTGTCTCCGGAACAACAAAGTTAGGAGACGGTTGTTTGTTGGATGGTTAAAAGCCGGATGATTCTTGAGGCTCCGAATAAAACATCGGTTGGTGCGGTGACGACCATAAATCGTCGTCAATATAATCTGAATCAAGGTTGGGGTACCAATTTCCAGCCATTTTTTAAAAAAAATGTTGGGAAGATGAGTTTATTTTGGGTTAATGTTTGAAGTTGTGGTGATTGATATGGGTGAAATAGGTTTTATATAGGAAAAAAAACGATTTTTTTTAATTAAATAAAAGCCCAACGGCTCTTTTATATCCTCCAACGTCTCTTTACACACTATCCAAGGCCACTTTACGCTCATATCTGACGCTAACCCCATCACGCCTGCCTCATTTTTCGTGCTAGCGCCTCGTTAGCGCCCCTGGTCGCGCCCCGGTGATGTGGTGTTAGCTCCTCGGGGCACGAGCGGAGGGGCTCTAGCGCCCCCGTTGAAGCCCCACACCCCTTAGCCTAAGGAAATAGTATGAATGAAGAGTTGGTGTAGGTGATACGAATTGAATGCGATCACCCCGGAAAGTGTGATGCTTTTGGTTTGATATGCTTCTTGATTTGATTGATTTCCCCTTTTCAGCCTTATCCCCTTTTTACTTTTGTTTCTAAACTTTTTTCTCACAATTATTATTATTTTTACATGTTTACCTCAGAAAGAAAGAAGCAGGATCACCCACAATCATGTCTTTTAATGACTATACCTTTCTAAAAACACAACTTTTTTCGTATATATTTTAGACTGGGGTGTTCAAAAAATTCTGCATTCTAATTATTCGAAAATCCGAATCCAAACTATACGAAAATTTAGATATTTGAATCTCTAATATTTGAATTTTCGGATTTGAATTCGGATAGTGATTTTGAAAATTTTCATATGTTTCGGATATGTTAGGGTGGTATGTGTGGTACATGGGAAAAGTTTGTGCAGCTTCACCTCAACCTCTTTTGGCTTCATCGTCCTCATACCCTCCCTCATGCTTCACTCACATCAGAGTGGGTTGTGTGGCTTCACACACCCGTCTTTCCAGCGACCACCCCTCTCTCACTTCGGCACTTCGCCACCTCACCTCCACGTCCCTTGCCCCTGACCACACCTCTCTCACTTTGCACCTCTCCTCCGTATCCCTTGCCCCGCAACCACGCCCTCCATCATTATAACTAGCAATCAAAATAATTTGTATTAAGAGGAATATGAATAGTAACCATGCCATTCATCTTATTTTGTTTTATTTAATTACGAGACGTGTATGACATATAGATGATATTTGAACCAATTAGCTTAACATATATAATTATATCTCTTTCATGAAAAAATTATTTTTAAACTTTTCTTCATCCATGGATAATAAAGTAATACGTATAATTTTGTTTTTAAATATCTAATTTTCTTGAGGATCAAAACTACATGAAAACTTAAATAGTGAGAAATGTACAACACACGTTATTTTCTTAATAATATAGCAATGTCATAATAAAATTAAAAATAAATAATGATCGATCTTATAATATTTTAAAAAAACATGCATGTATAAGAAAGAGAGCCACTCTTTAAAAATAACATAATAACTGTTGGAAAATTTGTTACGTGTGCATTAGTAGGTTGTTATGACATAACAAATGCACACTAATAGACATTGATGAATGAGATATCGATGTGTGATTGTGTGTATTTGAAAGAAAATACTTTAGTGGTGTATACCACATTGGTGGGATGAAAAACTTGTGCCATGTTTTTCCTCTATAAATAGAGAGGTAAACTAAGTTGCAACACACACCAAACCTTACACACAACACAAGCATTGTTGCAAGGTTTTTCTAACTTCTTCTTATTTTACATTTCTGGTTTCTTTTATTCGAACATTTTTCAGGTTTACGGTTAAATCCGGCAGTACTACTGCTCCGGCTGTTGTACCCTGAGAAAAAACGAGTTCTCTTGGGAGACTCGAAATATTGTTTTAAGGGCCCCGTGTTCAACACGATCCTCAGCCAAACCGTTTATATATTTCCTTAATTCTGTATTGTATTTCAGATTCTTGTATTGTATTGTATGAGTAATAAAACTGTTTGTTAATTTTCTGTTTATTTACTCAATTCACGAATTCGGTTCCTATAATCTTAAAACAATATTTTTAAAACCGTTTCGTGAAAACTTTGTTTAAATTTTCAGAAACTATTCTGTTTTGATCCAAACCAGTTTTGTTTCAAAATAGTATATGTTTTAAAAACAGTTTTTTCTTTTCTGTTTTGGTCTCAGAATCAAGAATTGGATCTTCAAAGTTGGACTTAGACAGATTCGTTCTTGGTTTAACATTCTGAAATCAGAAAAGGCTCCTTTTTGGGCTGTTTTTGGCTATCTAGCACGAGATAGCTTATCGTGAAAACTTTGTTTAAATTTTCAGAAACTATTTTATTTTGATCCAAACCAGTTTTGTTTCAAAATAGTATATGTTTTAAAAACAGTTTTTCTTTTCTGTTTTGGTCTCAGAATCAAGAATTGGATCTTCAAAGTTGGACTTAGAAAGATTCGTTCTTGGTTTAGCATTATGAAATCAGAAAAGGCTATCTCGTTCTTGGTTTAGCATTATGAAATCAGTTGGACTTAGCTAAAGTCACCGTACCACTTCCTAAAGCTCTTAGGATTGGTCCCAAAACTGTTGACTGCATTTTCATTTGATATGCTCACAATAGTAGTGCACATCGGTTTTTGGTACATGAATCCAAAAATCCAAATGTACATGTAAACACTTTCATGGAGGCGAGCCCCAATACTGTCTCGTATTTTGAGCACATGTTTCCTAAGTTAGGACACACACATGAGGCCTCATCATCACGAGCGAATGATGTAGGTGCAAGCTCGTCAACACAAAATGACGACTTGGTTCATGAAGAAACACATGAACGGCCCGAGACTGAGGATGGTGATTTAAGACGAAGCAAAAGACAAAAGGTTGCAAAATCCTTTGGTCCTGACTTCGTAAGCTTTATGGTTGAAGGTGAACCTAATACCTACCATGAAGCGGTGACCTCACCTGAAGGACCTCAATGGAAAGAAGCAATCAAGAATGAAATTGATTCAATCTTACAAAATCATACCTGGGAATCGGTAGATCTTCCAGTTGGTTGCAAACCACTTGGATATCGTTGGATATTCAAAAAGAAGATGAAAGCCGATGGAAGTATTGATAAATACAAGGCGAGGCTAGTGATCAAAGGTTTTAGACAAAAGGAAGGTCTAGACTATTTTGATACTTATTCACCTGTAACACGTATAACCTCTATAAGGTTGGTGCTTGCAATCGCGTCTTTACGAAGTTTGGAAGTGCACCAAATGGATGCAAAAACGGCTTTTCTAAATGGTGATTTGGAAGAAGAGATATACATGGAGCAACCTGAGGGTTTATCCGCCCCTGGTCAAAAGGGCAAAGTATGCAAACTCATCAAGTCTTTGTATGGCTTGAAGCAAGCTCCAAAACAATGGCACCAAAAGTTTGACCAAGTCATGATTAGCAAAGGTTTCAAAATTAATGAGTGTGATAAATGTGTTTATGTTAAAAACACAAATGGAGGTTATGTTATTTTATGCCTTTATGTGGATGACATGCTTATCATTGGGAGTAATGATAAAATGGTTCAATCTACAAAAGACATGTTAAAGGCACGATTTGACATGAAAGACATGGGTTTAGTTGATACTATTCTTGGAATAAAAATCATTAAAACCAAAGAAGGTCTTACTTTGAGTCAAGCACACTATGTCGACAAGATTCTTGAAAAATTCAACAAGGAAGACAAGCGAGTGGCTCGTTCTCCTGTTGACACTACTCTACATCTATGTAAAAATAGAGCTGAGCCGGTTGCTCAATTAGAGTATTCAAGAATCATTGGAAGTCTAATGTATCTCATGACATGTACGAGACCCGATTTAGCATACGCGGTGAGTAGGCTAAGTAGATATACTAGCAATCCAAGTGTTCAACATTGGAAATCTATTATAAGGGTGCTTAGGTACATAAGATACACAAGAGACTATGGTTTGCATTATACCAACCATCCAGCTGTGATCGAAGGGTATACTGATGCGAACTTGATTTCGGATATGAAAGATTCCAAATCTACAAGTGGGTACGTGTTCCTACTTGGTGGGGCAACAATATCTTGGAAATCATCCAAACAAACTGTAATTGCTAGATCCAAAATGGAGTCTGAATTCATTGCCTTAGACAAATCTGGGGAAGAGGCAGAATGGTTACGTCAATTCGTGGAAGACATTCCACAATGGCCAAAGCCGTTGTCGGCAATTTGCATACACTGTGACAGTGAGTCTGCAATTGGCAGATCTCAACGTTCAATGTATAATGGCAAATCAAGGCATATGAGACGTAGACATAACACGATACGACAACTACTGTCAACGGGTGTTATCACGATTGACCATGTGAGGTCAGAAGATAACATTGCAGACCCGTTAACAAAAGGCTTAAGCACGGATAAATTTTATAAGTTGTCGAGAGGAATGGGACTAAAGCCCGCGATAAAGGAAGTATGAGGGAAACCTAACTTAGCAGACTGGAGATCCCAAGAGCTAAGTTCAATAGGCAAACTTAATCATATGACCAGAGGCAGTCACTGTGGGGGAGTACCCCAAAACCAAAGGGAGTCTTGAACTTCCTAGTCCTTTCTCCTAGGGGAGTACCCTAAAACCAATGACATTTGGGAGAGGTTAAGCATATTAAGGTTAAGTGAAATAACCATGATGCTTTTAATGATTCATGGGAATCACTTATGTTAGAGAGAAGTGTGGTCGCCTCGAATGGAATTGTGGGGAGGCGCAATTTCCTAGAGCTCTCGCAGAACCAGGACCGTGATCCATGACCATAACGAACACAAGAATGAGGGGTTGACCAAACCAGGGAGAGTATTGTGTGAAGGCATATTGTCGTCTACACAAATGGGGGTCTGTTCAAAGTCATCGCGACTACAAACTGCTAGGAGGCTAAGTATGCTTCACAACGGAAGGTTCAAAGGGTAACACCTACCTATCCGGCAATACTCAACTGCTGAAACTTAATTCGAAGAATCGATTTCCATTCATGTGGGGGATTGTTGGAAAATTTGTTACGTGTGCATTAGTAGGTTGTTATGACACAACAAATGCACACTAATAGACATTGATGAATGAGATATCGATGTGTGATTGTGTGTATTTGAAAGAAAATACTATAGTGGTGTATACCACATTGGTGGGATGAAAAACTTGTGCCTTGTTTTTCCTCTATAAATAGAGAGGTAAACTAAGTTGCAACACACACCAAACCTTACACACAACACAAGCATTGTTGCAAGGTTTTTCCAACTTCTTCTTCTTCTACATTTCTGGTTTCTTTTATTCGAACCTTTTTCATGTTTACGGTTAACTCCGACAGTACTACTGCTCCGGCTGTTGTACCCTGGGAAACAACGAGTTCTCTTGGGAGACTCGAAATATTATTTTAAGGGCCCCGTGTTCAACCCGATACTTAGCCAAACCGTTTATATTTTTTTTGTATTGTATTTGGTTTATTTCCTTGATTCTGTATTGTATTTCAGATTCTTGTATTGTATTGTATGAGTAATAAAACTGTTTGTTAATTTTCTGTTTATTTACTCAATTCACGAATTTGGTTCCTACTATAACTATAAACAAAAAATCAACAATTGATGCTATTAATCTTTTACTAGCTGTTCCAAAAAGTAAAAATAATAAAAAAAAATTATAATTTACTCGTTTGTTTAATGGTTCAAAATTTCTTATTATAATAATACGTATTAAGTTCTCAAGAATTTTAATAGATTTACTATTTGAAATAATAAAGAGTGATATTGTAGATTGTTTGGTTAAATCAAGGAGCGTACAAATATTCCTTTGGTTGTCGTAATGTGTTGTGGGGATGCTAAATATGAAACAATAGAACTTTTAAGTATATGTTTTTATAGCTTCGGTTATTGGATTCACTGTATACAAGCCAAAGTGACATCCGCTATTTTGTAACCTACATTTGTTTATAGTAAAACTGGCCTTTAAAAGTTAAAATATACTTAATTATATTTTATTTAAAGTACTAAATTTGGGCTTGGTAAAGTTCAAGAATTTACTCATATATTCTGTCCCTACAAACACATAGTACAATGTTACCCATTACTTTAGTCATGATCTAACTCATATCTGCCGAGGAAAATGACACTTACTATGTCGTAGGATTTTCCTACAAACCAAAGTTGGCAGTTGATTTACATGGTACCTCGTTTAGGGGTGCTCACGATCCAGCTCACTGTTTTTAGGTTAAACGTGAGCCAAACGATTATTAACAGTTTTAATATATTGAAAAACAAAAATGAGCCATTACTGATGATTTCATTCCTGTTCGATTTCACGGTTTGAACTTTACTAGTAAGATCTAGAACTACCCAAAAATCATTTATCAAAGATATAAAGAGATGCGAATCAATGTGACATTATCACATTCATATACTTAAACGCTTCACGTAAAACTTATCATGCTATAGAAATGAATATAGCAGCAATCAAAATTCAACTTTTAGAACAATACAATCAGATGCTATAATAAAATGGTATTCCACTTGAAAAGAAAAGACTGTATGACTCAGGAATCTTGGCCAAATCAGATGTCTAGTACAACCGAAACCTAACCTAACAGATTCCGTAGATTCATGTTTTTCGGCCTCCCAAACCGGTTCCAACCCACATTGGTTTTACCCTAAACCGGATTTGACTAGGATCCGGTTAGGGTTCTAAACCAAAATGGGCACCTCTAGTATATTGTTGTAAAATTGTCTAATGAAATGGATAATATTAAAAAGCCCAAACAAAGCGAGTTGGCCCATTATTCTTAAGCAATTGGTAACCCAGAATGTGGCCCAATAATTGAAATGGCCCGTCAGTTCTCAGTAATTATTTTGAACTAGTGAAATAGAAACCCTCTCTTTACCTAGGACTAGAGTCTATAGGTGGACAAAAGGCCCGTACTGAAACCGGACCAGAAAATAAAAATACCCGGAGCTTGTTGTTTTCATACGCAGAAATTTTATACATGAAACCGGAACCGACCCTACTTACATTGCGGGATGTGGATAGGGTATGCATTTTCAGCTCACTACCCGTATCGAAACCGTACCTGATTAATACCTGTAACTAGTCATATCCTATACACATACCCGGTTATACCTGATGCATGATACCAATTTTTTAAATACCCGAAATAAATACATGAGTGTTTATAGTATATTTTTATGTTTATTTCACAACTTTTATGTTTAAGTTTTTTTTTAACTGCATATTATAAAGTAAATAATTTGTACTTGAGTGAATTTAGGGTCTTTCTAATATTTTAATTATTTTTATAAACTATTGAGCAATTTTAATTTATAAACGAATTTAAATATGTATGAAAAGTTACAAATTTAAAAGGTATTAATACCCGGACATATAACCGGTTATAGGGGTGTTCACGGTTCGGTTCGAAACCGTGAAACCGCCCAAACCGGTCATTGGTTCGGTTTCATGGTTGGTGTTTTTTTTCTTACGTTTCGGGGCTGGGCGGTTTCAAATATTTCAAACCGTAGCGAACAGTTTGGTTTACGGTTTATACTGAAAACCAACCGTATAAAACCGGACAGTACTATATAATTTAGTTATGTTTAATTTCTTAAAATATCTTAGATTATATGATTATATTTGTTGAATTAGAACTAGTAATGTATATAAAATATGTTAACTGCTGACTTGCAATGAATTAGAAAATGTGCTAAGTCAAACCGTTAACTTTTGATTTATTTTGGCATATTAAAGTTTGTTCACATGATTATTTTGATGTGTGTTTCGAACAACTTGTGTTTAAACTTAGACCGTGAACATATCGTATTTAAACATGTTTGATATTTGCAAATTATTGACAACTTTACTATAAATATATCATACCATATGTCGAACAATTTGTATAAAAACCTGAAAGGCCCAAACCGTTAAACCAAACCGAAACCAAACCGTTAGTAACGGTTTGGTTCAGTTCGGTTTAAATGTTTTACGGTTTGGTTCGCGGTTTGACCCTAAAACCACGAAAACCAGACCGTGAACACCCCTAACCGGTTATACACGAACCCAATATGATATCCGAAACTGAGTATTAAAAAAACCCGATTTGTAGATCCCTAACTAAGACACTAGTGTTTATAGCCCATGAGTTATTGTAAACTGGGCTGACTCTAGTATGAGCCGGACCACAACCAAAAATACAATATTATCCCATACATTATTGGTATCGGTCTTCGGTCATGTTTAAACGTTTCATTGGTCAGATAACTTTTATAAATACAAGGAAAACTTATGTTTTAAACATTACAAGTCAAAAGAAAATATTTTCGAATACCCTTCGCCTTAAATAAAAATTTCTAATGTTATACGTATGTGAAATCCGATTGACTCGCCTTAAATTTTTATAGCTAGTGTTAGCCCCCTATCCTCCACACCCCACCCTAATGAAAAAAAAAATCATGAATCTGACTGCCTAGTTGATCATCAAACTTGTTTTTGACATTTCTCATATGTGACAGAAGCGTATGCTAAAAGGCAAACATCGTTATTCTTAGTTCTAAATATTTATCTATAGAAAATGCTATGAACTAGTGATGAGCTTAGGTCCTGATCCCAAAATTCGGAGTTATTTGCTATGAACTAGTTATGAGCTCGGGTCCTGGTACGGTTTTAGTATTTATTGTTTTGTATATTTTTACAAACATATGATAAAGATGAATTTTAATGTATATATAATTTAAAATTTATAACTTATTTATGTGTGTGTATAAATATATTTAGATAATAGAATTTGGGTTGTAATTTGGAATGTTTTTTTATATATTATATTTGGGCTTTAACTTAAACGGGCTAACGAGAAAACTTACCTTGTGTTGGCTCGGACTCGGCTTATTAACCAACGAGTTGATTTTGATAAGGTTTATTTGGGCAAGTATGCAGCCCGCTTGTTCTTTTAAACATCCATAAACCTAACCGTAAAAGATTACTTTACGGCTTGAGCCCGACATACCAAAATGTAAGATTAAATATATAATTATATATATTTATATATGGCCATTATAATCATTTATCCTACTATACTATTAAAACAAATTAGTTTGCCTCCACATGGCCCTTTTTTATTGGACAATTGCCTTTCTTTCTAAATATATCTTACCCTTCTCTATTTTTCTTACCAATTAAATAAATCAAAAAGAAATTCAATTACCAATAATTAATGTAACCATTTAAGTTTAAGTTTCAATACCCGGTTTCCAATATTCAATTATTTCAATACCCGGTTTATAATTATTTCAATTATTTCAATGGGTAATATGTATGTAGCCATTTAAGTTTAAGGTTAATATGTGAATTCCATTTTCAAATCTTCCATTCGTTTTATGTAGTATGAATCCTGTTCCATACATATCACCCATTCATTGTGTTCTTAATCCAAACTTATTATTCATGGTTTTTCAATTTGATGGTTTATTCAGTAACCGGTATTAGTTTTGTTGATGGATGATGTCGATTTCAACTTCTTTTGTATCAATTGTTCGTTTATAAACCCTAATTCACATCCATGTTATCTGTTTTTAGATGCCAATCTATTCAACCATAATTCTAAATTCAGGTATGTTCTAACATGTTTGTATTGAATCTGATTTTGTATGATTGTTTCGAATAGAATCAAGAAATTAGGGCTGATTTCCACTTTATTTAGTCTTTTTGTGGGTCAGTCTGCATCTAGCTTATTATTTTTATATATAAATATATATTTGATGTGGATTTTTGTTCTTCTGTCTGGTTAAGAGGATTTTGATCTTGGATCATGTGAATCATGATTCAGTTGATGTTATCACACAAAAAAGAAGCAGTTTTTGGAAAGCTAATATGGTTTTTGCTTTAAAAAGTCTTTATTGAAGTCATATATTAACAAATATTGGTAATTTTGAATTATTCAATAAGGTTGTGCATTTTTTGTTTGTTTTGTGCGGAAAAAATTTGCTGATTTTAACCTCTAAGTTATTTGGTTGGCTAAATAATTTAATTATTTAAATAAATATGAGTATATGTTAATTATACCTCAGATACAAATTAAAACCAATAATTTTAGCAAATATCATCAAATAAGTCTCTCACCTTTTTTTAATTAAAATCTATTGAAATTAATTGGTTGACTTAAATAGCTCTGTCAAATTGTATATAACTGGTCAAAATCAGTTACTGATTACGTATTAATAATAATAAATACTATTCATTTGACCAGTTGCTCTTTCCTTAATATCACTATTATATAACATTTGTTAATATTCTCAATATTTTCATATAAATTTTGTTCAAAATTAAACTTCTGACCTTTCCGTCATTGAAATTATGGTTACAATCATGCAATAACGATATGTAATATCGTTCCAAAAATAAGTCCCATGGTTTTGAACTATATAAATCACACATATCACTTATATGTTCTTCGCACGGTTGATTTGAAAATTTATCTCTGCTGCAACACTTTATCCTCCATTTACAACAAAGTTTGTATGTCTTTTATTTATTATAACTTACCTTAGATATACATAAATAAAAGGTGATTCATTTTTGGGAGTTAGTTGGATTCGTTCTACTTCTATTTTCGATTTCTTCTTCTTTATTTCAATTTTATCCTTTCATATATTCAGTTATGATAATATAAGTACTGGTTTTTGTTTATCAATCTTTGTTTTGTTTTAATTTCGATTTTGTTTAGCACCAACCAAGATAGAGGACCTTGATTTTGACCTTTACTATATTTTCACCCGTCTGAATTGAAGTAATTCTTAAGTTACTATTTCAATTTTAGTAATTGATCATAATTTGTTTACCGTAGTAGGTTTTGTAGTTGGACCAATTTTGTAACATTTATAAAGAAGAATGTGGAAGAACAAAAAAACAAATGAGTTATGTGAAGCTTCTTATTGACTTTCATTTACTTTTTGCAAGGAAGTTGCTTATCGGGTAATCATGGTATATAGTTTGATCATGCGGCCAATTGTATAAGATTGATATGTACAATGCAATTTCTAGCCAAGCCCGAGCTTAGAACATTTCTGCTTTACAGTTGTAAATAATTAATGTATGATAACATTATAACTTGGAAGAGGCCATTGTTGCTGGTTTAAGTTTGTGGAAATGTGGAAGTGAAAATAGTTTCTTTGTTAATTGCAGATGCATACCCTTTTGAGCCCCAATGATGATATTTGCAACTAAAGTTGGTAAGGATAATGTGTTTATCGACCGTAGCATATTCATGTTAAAACTTAAAAATTTAACCCGATTAAAATATTTTGCAGAGTTCAAGTGTGAAATACGTGGAAACTATATTTATTGGGACGAAGAGCATATGAGCAACATTTCACGGAGTTTCATCATCAGTATATTCTAAACACACAAAAAACTTGAATTGGATTTTATAAACTGAGGTATTAATGCTAGAGCTTTTATGAACGTAGTAATTAAGATAGCATGATACATTTTCTATTCTATTGTTAAATTAGTATGGTTTTATTGCTAACATCATTATGCTAATAATAGTTTCTGTGATGGTGGATTAAGTTTTCATTTTGTCCAAAAAGATTAAAGTAAAGTTATCACTTATGAAGTTGATAGTAAATCCCTTGACCTTAAAAGTCAAAGTTTAACTGTTCACACTACATAGTCATAGCTAGCCACTGTGTTTTTCAAGCAAGAATTGATATTTTCATATTATAGGAGAAGATATGAAAATTTATGATACGCTTCTTCATGTGAGATGAAATTGAACTTTTCAGGAATTTGTTTGGCCGCCTTTTTTGCCTCCTTTAAGACCATCTGGAGCCCCTACTTGTCTTGGTAAGTTTTTATATGATATGTTTCATGGGTTTATTTGATAAAGATTGGGTTTGAATTTTTTTTTTGGCAGAATGAGTGCATCATTTGTATATGTTTTGAGAATTGTCAATTATAAAGCCCGTTACTTTATGAATACACATTAAAAGTTGGTATTTGTATTGAAGTAGAGTTGATGGATTAGTATGGAATTGTGTTTTATCGGAGATAAATGGAAGAATGTAGAAAAGTAGTTTCGCATGTTTGTCATGTTTATATTTTTAGCGTCATGTGAAATATTGAAAATTTGTTATTGTATATATTTATGTGATGTTTCAAAAGTTAACAGTCAACTTACTATTGTTTTCGTAGACCAAATTCTTAAATCACATCTTAGTTTAGATCTTGGCATACAACATGTATCTATCTAGCTCGTGCAATGCACATGTTTCTAACATAAAGTATATTTGTTTTTAAAGGACCTATCATTCAAGCATGGATGGTTTATAGGCAGTGTTGTTCAGAGTGAACAATAAAGAGTACCTTAAAAATATTCATTTTGGATAAAAACCGTAATGTCACAAATATTGTCACAAATTAGGGGTATTCTTAGTTTGGTTTAAAACCGCAAAACCGTATAAACTGGTCATCGGGTGGTTTTGCGGTTGGATTTTTCTTGTTACTTTCGGTCAGTCGGTTTCAAAATGTTTAAACCCGTAGTGAACGGTTTGGTTTATGATTTATATAAAAACCCAATCATATAAAACCGAACGGATTGTTTGAATATATAAAACTTATAAATTTGTTAATATTTCATGTTGACTTTTATTGAGTTATTTATTTTGGCTTAATTAAAGTTTAGTGAGTTGGCCAAATATTTTTTTAAACCCCAATGTTAAATTTTGAAATCCTGCCCTATATTGTTATTCCTATTTCCTACTGTAGAAATAAAGCCATTGGATTGGATGCTAATATAATCCATTAAATACATCAAGTAACATGGTTATACAACACTTATTTATACGCCTACTTATGCATTGAATAGCCATGTATGTTTCATTGTGGATTTAGTCTTTGTTTTAAACTTAGTTTACGACAAAAGTCAAACCGTGACACAAAACCGGAAACAAACCACATTTGTAGGTCTGGTTTAGTTTTAATTCATAATGGTTCGGTTTTGGTTTTCGGTAAACAAAACCATTACTAACACTTTAACCCCAAGACCGTTCAAACTAGACCCGAACAGCCATACTAAAAATGTTGTATATAAGCAGATATTTAGAGAATTGTAATGTGTATATTTATGTAACATTGTACTTATTTATATTGTCAGAATAAAACATGTATGGTATTATATTTATGTTATCAATTTACTTATTTTATTGTACTTTTTAAATTTTATTAAAACTCGAATAGTATATATTTTTTTTGTTGTATGCTGAGAAAGAAATATTTGAAAGCTTATGAAGTTTTTTCTGTATAAATTACTCTTTCTTTTGTATAATTTTATTACATAATTTCATTATTTGTAATTTTGTTTATTATTTACTATATTTTATTTTCTCATTTAAAGCAATATATTACTTGTAACAGGAATATGCATATTTTTAAGCTTATACCTACTAAGAAACTTATTAACAAACAAACAAAGACTTTCAAATATATAAACATATATGTTTACATATTTTTTACTAATTTCCGTCTGTTTGGTAAACGGGTCAGTAGCATATCGTAATATATAATCCTCCCTAATAACCAATGTCATTTTAACATATCGTCTTCAACTTTGTGTAAACCAATGTTAGAATCCATTTTTTAATAAATTGATATCGATTTAGCATCCAAGGTATTTACACTACTTACATATTTACATGTTTTATCATTTATTTCTAACTTATATGTTTTAAAATTATGTTGCCGTTTGAGAATAACTTGCAATTATAAATTATGTTGCAGTTTGAAAAAAATGATTCAAAATTATGTTGTTTGAAATGACTAGCCATTATACATCATTAATTTTATCATTGGGCCAATATAAATATTTTTAACGTTTATTAACTATATGTAAAACTTTAGCTAATAGATAATAAAGTAAAAAAAATTTATTATATGAAGTTGTCAAAAAACTTTTTATAAGTATTGTTCAAATAAATAATCCAATATTCAAATATATAATTCGATTTGTTACATGACGAATTTTCTAATTTCCACCAGTGTAGCACACGGGTCAATAACCTAGCATTATAATAGATCAAAATATTAACTATACCTTATTATATATTAGTTTGGTAATTTTTGATGGACCATATTACCTATAATTAACTAATAAAGGGTTTCACCTTAGGTGTATATAAAGAGAGATAAATATTAACATCATAACTTAATCTCACACATATACAATTTTGTGTACCTCCTCTCTCCTAAACTGGGTTACTCTCAAGAACCCTAACACCATCCTTAACTATACATCTTAAAGGGGAACTCGATCAAGATGACAAATATGTCGACTACATCATACTCTGTTGCGGTTACTACTCTCAATGCTGTAACATGTTCATATGTTTATTTTTATTCATATTATTTATTACTTACATGAAGAACTGATCAACATGTAGTATCAGAGAGATGTTGTTTAATCGGTTCTTCATGGTTTCCATTAAATCTGGATTTAAACCGGAAGACTTGAATCTAAAGTTTGATAAAACCTAATTTTGATTTTTTTTATGTTTGTGCTCATTGAAATCGGTTTATAATAAACTGTTTAAATCTTTAGAACCCGATTAAATTTATGGTTTTTCAGTGATGTTCTTCGTGTTCATCATAGGTTTTTCAGAAATAATACATATTTTGGTTAAAATTTAGATTATAATTGTGTTTTTCCTAAAATAATTGAAAAATAAATCTCCAAAGATTTTTTGAAATATGAAGAATTATTAAGAATATAAATTTCAAAATTAAACAAATCTTGGAGATAAAATTAATCTCTAACAATTTGAACCAAAATATTATTACCTTAAAGAATTTTTGGATTTTAATTCTTGCCAAATCTCGGTCAAACTGAGATTTCATCAAAACTGAATCTCATTAAAACCGAGATCCCATTAAAAACCGAAAACTTATTAAAAACCAAAAACCCAATAAAACCGAGAACTCATAATTTGACTGAGAACTCATTACTAGAATCGAGAACTCATTACAAAACCGAAAACCAAAACTTTTCTAAACTAAACAGGTTATTGTTAACTAATTAAATGTTTTGTAAAAACCTTTTACAAAACATAAAAGCTTTACTTGAATGAATTTTGATGTGTCACTTCTGTAACACCCCGACCAAAGGCGGATTATACATCGGGGCGCCACATATTGTTTCATTACTCGTGACACTATTGGGTGTCAATATTTAATAAATATATTCATTCACGCATGCGCAGGGTAAACACAAGATAACATAAATCATCATAAATCAATATATTATAAATCAAAATATTCGAACAGCAATAACTTGTCTTGATACATTTTAATCTAGGTCCGAAATAAAGAAAACTTCCTATGTGTCCACAAGCTCCAAAACAGCTACTGCAAACCTGAACATGTGTTAAAATAAACGTCAAACACTTGCGTGTTGGTGAGAAATCAAGTTTAATACAATACATAGGTAACAATAAATCTGCGCGCAACACGTGTATGTCTGGTGTTTAACAAGGGTGCAATCAGATTGTGATCAAGCCTAAATAGATCATAGCTCATAGTTCATAGTTCAATCCGTGCTCCCAATTGAGCACAAAAACGAGAAAACATCTGTGCAAGTGTAAACAAAGAAAACCGTAAACGATAGGTCTCCCGTGTTCATCTAATGGATCCATGAAAACTGCGGAATAGGCCGAACAAAGCGGTTAATGATACACACATACAATTAAACAGCCAAGTAAACGTCCTCAACACATGGGATACTGCGCGACTAAAGCTCATAAACAAGTTTAAGACTCTAAGTTTGTATGAACACATGAACATCCCAAAACATTAAAAGCAAAAAGGGATTAGGTACGAGATTACTCACTTGATAAACGATGCGGTGTAAGATAAAGCAAGAACCAACTTTAAACAAGCACAAGTTATCCTATAAATAAGATTATTGTTTTAATGATCGGTTTTAAGTCTTGATATAAGTTAGCATAAGTAAATTATTATATATATATATATTACCAGAAAAGCAGGACAGAACAGGGAGGAAGACGGAGGCAGAGAGGGAGACGGCAGAGAGAGCGAGGGGCAAGAGAACAGGAGAGATTAAGTGTTTTGTGTGTGTAGTGTTAGGAAAATAACATTATTATTATTTATAGGAAAACCCTAGGAGACATAATCCCTAGAAAAGGGGAAAAGATCTTTAACAGGATCAAGCAAAAGATATCAAAAAACATAAGAATCCAAAAGCAAAAGATATGGAAAGATATGGCAGCTGCAGAGGCAAGATAATGCTGACAGGGAACAGTAAAAGGCATGGGCAGATCAGATAAAGGTACAGGTCAAGCAAGGAAAAAGCAGATCTCAAAAGATAATGTCAGTCACTTTATCTGCCAACCAATGGGGTTGGTGCGCATGCTGCGCCGAAAGTAACCTTTCAGACATAAAGCAGATTAGGTCAACAGCACAAAAGATAAGACAACACAAAAGCAAACGGCTAGATTAAACAGAAGAAAACTCAAAGGGTTTAGCGCGAGAAAGCTGACACAAAAGGTCAAGAGAGCGCGAGCGCGAAGGCAGACAGAACCAACCTTAACGCGTCGCGGAAAGAACTTCATTTCTAAGCGCGCCGCGGGAAGAATCACATTTCTTAGCGCGCCGCGGGAGGAACTAGAATTCCTAGCGCGCCGCGGGAAGAACTATAATTCTTCGCGCGTCGAGGGATGAACTACGATTCTTAGCGCGCTGCGAGAAGAATTACAATTCTTAGCGCGCTGCGAGAAGAGTTCGTCTCGCGTATCGCTGAAACAGGTGGTCTTCACGCAGGATTCCTTGTAAGGGGTCTGGCGCGTGGAGCTGCGCAGACAACCTTAGGCGGGAAGGAACAAAGGACAAGCAAAGAGTTAGAAGAAAAAGAGGGAAACAAGGCGTAAGGGCGGGACGGCGACAAGAGGAAAAAGAAGGCGGAAAGAGAGAAGGAGAGGGACGGGACGGCGGAAAGAAAGAGAGAGAAAGAGGCGGGAAGGAAAATATATATTATTATTAAAAATAAAGTATAAGTATAAATAAATATTAAATCATGAAAGAAAGAGATCGGGTCAGAGAAACGGGTACCTGGGTCGGGTCGGACCGGGGCAGATGTCACAGTCTCCCCTACTTTAAGAAATTTCGTCCCGAAATTTATCTCGAAGTAGGTTGCGCAGAGAACAGGTGCGGGTACTTGATCTTCATTTGATCTTCCCTTTCCCATGTAAACTCGGCTCCGCGCTTGGACTCCCAGCGAACTTTAACAATAGGGATACGACTGCGCTTGGTTTGCTTAACCTCGCGATCCATAATCTCAACAGGCTTCTCAACGAAATGCATAGTTTCATCAACTTGAACTTCATCAAGTGGAATGTGAAGGTTCTCGTCAGCTAAACACTTCTTGAGATTGGATACATGGAACGTTGGATGCACATTACTGAGCGCGGGCGGCAGGTCAAGTCTGTAGGCAACTTTTCCCACACGCGCGAGAATCTTGAATGGACCAACATAACGAGGAGCAAGCTTACCTTTATTCCCAAAGCGGACAACACCCTTCCAAGGCGACACTTTGAGGAGAACAAGATCACCAACTTGAAATTCGAGAGGCTTTCGTCTGCGATCTGCGTAACTCTTCTGTCGGCTTCTGGCAGTCAGCAGATGATCACGGATCTTGGCGATTTTATCGGTTGTCTCTTGAACAAGTTCGGGTCCTGTGATTTGAGTTTCACCCACTTCGCTCCAACAAATCGGGGAGCGGCACTTACGACCGTAAAGTGCTTCAAATGGGGCCATACCAATACTGGAATGATAGCTGTTATTATAAGAGAACTCGATCAAAGGCAGGTGCGAATCCCAATTACCTCCAAAATCAAGAACACAAGATCGGAGCATATCCTCAAGAGTTTGAATAGTTCGCTCAGACTGACCGTCAGTCTGAGGATGATATGCCGTACTCATGTCCAAGCGAGTTCCTAGCGCAGATTGGAGAGATTTCCAAAAGCGAGATATAAAACGGCCATCGCGATCGGATATGATGCTCAAAGGAGTACCATGATGGCAAACAATTTCCTTGACATACAGCTGCGCGAGTTGCTCAACACGGTAGTTTTCACGAATGGGCAGGAAGTGAGCAGACTTAGTCAATCGATCCACTATTACCCAAATGCTATCATGTTTGCTTGCTGTCAAAGGTAACTTGGTAATAAAGTCCATCGCTACACATTCCCATTTCCACGTAGGAATTTCTGGTTGTTCGAGCAAACCAGATGGGCGTTGGTGTTCAGTTTTCACTTTAGAACAAGTCAGACATTTAGCTACGAACACAGCAATATCCTTTTTCATACCGGGCCACCAATAAGTAATGCGCAAATCCTTGTACATCTTATCAGCGCCAGGATGAATAGAATACCGAGATTTGTGCGCTTCACTCAGGATATCAGCGCGAAGATTCTCATCAAAGGGAATCCAGATGCGATTGAGATAGCAGAGAATTCCACTCAGATTAGGGACAAAGTGTGCTTCCGCGCCACACGCTGACTCGGCGCGAAGGTTACCATTACTGATGGATGCGCGCTGCGCGTCACGAATACGCGATTCAAGGTTGCTTTGAATCGGCGCAAAGTGAAGATGCGTGCGCGGCACAATACAGTTAAGCTGGCAGGGTTTTCGGCTGAGCGCATCGGCTACCACATTAGCCTTACCAGGATGATACCGGATCTCACAATCGTAATCGCTGATGAGTTCGTTCCATCGGCGTTGCCTCATGTTAAGTTCCTTTTGATCAAAGATATGCTGAAGGCTTTTATGGTCAGTGTAGAGGATACACTTAGTACCATAAAGGTAGTGTCTCCAGATCTTCAAGGCAAAAACAACTGCACCAAGTTCGAGGTCGTGAGTTGTATAATTCTTTTCATGAACCTTAAGTTGCCTTGATGCGTAAGCGATAACCTTGCCTCGTTGCATAAGAACACAACCGAGACCTTGGTTGGATGCATCGCAATACACGACAAAATCATCATTACCCTCAGGTAGCGCAAGAACAGGAGCTTCACACAACAAACGCTTGAGCGTTAGAAAGGCTTCTTCTTGCTTCGAGCCCCAAATATACGGTTTACCTTTGTGCGTCAGAGCTGTTAAAGGCAAAGCGATCTTTGAGAAGTTCGAAATAAATCGCCGGTAGTAACCAGCTAAGCCCAGAAAGGAACGGATTTCGGAAGGAGAGGATGGCGTAATCCAGTTCTTGATTGCTTCAATTTTGGATGGGTCGACATGAATACCCATCTTGTTTACAACATGACCAAGAAACTGTACTTCATCAGACCAGAATTCACACTTGGAGAGCTTGGCAAAGAGCTGCTCGGCTCTAAGCTTTTGCAATACCAATCGGAGATGTTGCTCATGCTCGGCCTTGGTCTTAGAATACACCAGAACATCATCGATAAACACGATCACGAATTTATCCAAGAAAGGCCTACACACCCGATTCATTAGATCCATGAAAATGGCGGGTGCGTTGGTTAAACCGAAGGACATGACCAAGAATTCAAAATGGCCATAACGAGTTCGAAAAGCAGTCTTCGGAACATCTTCATCGCGGATACGCAACTGGTGATAGCCAGAGCGGAGATCAATCTTGGAGAAACAAGAGGCACCTTGGAGTTGATCAAAGAGGTCGTCAATACGCGGTAAAGGATACCGGTTTTTAATGGTGAGTTTGTTCAACTCGCGGTAATCAATACACATGCGAAACGATCCATCTTTCTTTTTAACGAACAACACCGGAGCACCCCAGGGCGAAGAGCTAGGGCGAATGAATCCTTTAGCAGTCAACTCTTGAAGTTGGCTGGCCAATTCTTGCATCTCAGCGGGTGCAAGACGGTAAGGAGATTTAGCTACGGGGGAAGCACCAGGGACAAGATCAATACGGAACTCGACTTCACGAGCGGGAGGGATACCAGGAAGATCATCAGGAAAAACTTCAGGGAAATCACGCACAACAGGGATATCGCGAAGCTTCTTTTCTTCAGCAGGTTTAACCACATGGGCTAGAAATGCAATACACTTCTTCCGCATGAGTCTTTGGGCTTCGGCGCAAGACATAAGTTTAAGACCACTGGAGGGTTTTTCGCCGTAGATGTGAAGATCACCATTTTCTCGAGGAATGCGAATCAACTTCTTGGCGCAAATAACTTCGGCGCGATTATGCGTAAGCCAGTCCATACCAATGATAACATCAAAGCTTCCAAGAGGCATAGGGATGAGGTCAATCAGAAAATCGTTTTCGTTAAGGTTAAGCGTGCAATCTTTAATCACAGAGTTAATTAAAACAGTTTCACCGTTAGCCAATTCAACTGAAAAATCTTCTTTTAAATCGCTGCGCGGTCGCGCAAGCTTCTGCTCGAAGGCGCGAGAAATAAAACTTCGATCGGCGCCAGTATCAAAAAGTACAGAAGCATAAAATCCGTTAAGCAAAAATGTACCATTAACTACGTCGTTATTCGCTTGCGCTTGGTGCGCGGTTATGTTAAAAGCTCGTCCACGCGTCACTTGGTTCGAAATCTGGTTCACCGGATTCGCTTGCGTAATCTGAACTTGTAGTCTTGGGCACGCGTTCCGGAAATGACTGGGATCACCGCAGTTAAAGCACGATCTGGGTCGTGGGTTTTGGTAGGTTGGTTGTGGATTCTGCGGGTAGACTGGTGGTGTTGGCGCAATTGGATTGGCGGGAGGGACTCTACAGAACTCAGCAGAGTGACCAACGCGGCCACATCGGTTACATTGACGACACGGGGTTTGGGTTGAGTGGTGAAGTCTACAGGTTGGGCAAAAGGGTTGATTTCCTGTGTAAGGTTTCTTAGGTGGCGGGGCAGGGAGTGCGGGATTGGTTAAGGCATAGTTGTGGACTACAGGAGGTGTTGGGTAGGCTGACAGAGGGTTAGGCGCGTAAACTGGGGGTTGGTAGATGGGTTGCTGGACAATGGGCGGGTTGGTAAGCGTATAGGCCTTGCGCCTGCGCTTGAGGTTGTTACGGTTTGAGGGTTCGGGTTTGGTTTCTGCGGGTTCATGGACAGTTTTGGTGGGTTTGGTCTTCTCAGTTCCCCGCAGGAACAGGGTTCCTGCTCTGACATGGTTGTCGCTGAGCACAGCGGCCAACTCGATGGCGTCAGAGAGGGTAACTGGGTTTCTGGCCCATACAGAATCTTGAATTTCCATGGGGAGACCCCCAAGGAATTTCTCGATTGCTCGGCGTGAAGGGGTAACAAGGTGAGGGACCAGTAAGCTTAGCTCGTGGAAGCGCGTCGCGTACTCGCGCGCTTCACCGCTGTATTGCTTCAAGTTCCAGAATTCTTCCTCCAGGCGCTTAACTTCGTTGGGAGGGCAGAATTCTCGCGTCAGAATTTCCTTAAATTCCTCCCAGAGCATGCTGGAAGCAGCTTCTGCGCCACGCGCATGAGCTACTCCATTCCACCATGTAAGCGCTCTAGATTCCAGGACACTGGAAGCATATAGGGTTCGTCTGTCTGAGGGGCATTGGGTGTGGAGGAAAGTGTTTTCTATTTTCTCAAGCCATTGGAGCATCACGGTGGCTCCTTCAAGACCTGTGAACTTTGGAGGGTTACCCGCATTAAAGGACTTAATGTTGTAACTGGAGGTATTGGTATTGTTTTGGCTCAAAGCTTGGGCTATTGCGGCGGCCATTTCCTGGGAACGTTGCTGTCTACGCATGCGCGAGGCTTCTCTTCTCTGAAATCGGCGAGATAGCGGAGGCATTCTATAAAAGTTTTAATTTTAGTTAATATCTTGGTTTTATCGCAAAGTATAACTTTATAAAGCTTGGTTTCGCAGAGTTAGATACTATCAAAAGTTAAAGTAGATTAAATGACCCTAAATGCAGACTTAATAAAGGTAACAAATTCGAATCAAGAATCGACAATTCATGTATCACCATGACTTTCCGAATTCCCAATTTAAAATATACGAGCAAACGAGTATTGGAGATTGACGATTCATGTATCACCATGACTTTTCAATCTTCAATATAAAACATACAAGAAAATGAGTATTGGAGGTTGACAATTCATGTATCACCATGACTTTTCAAGTCTCCAACCTCAGAACATAATCGTAAATGGAAATTGAAAATCAACTATTCATGTATCACCATGACTTTTCGGATTTTCAAACCCAACAAACGAATATGTAAGAAAAATCAATAAAAATCGAAATTCGACAAAAATCGAAATATCGCGAAATAAAACATAAAATCATATACCGCGCAAGAGCGAGCATATTCATAAATAACGAGTAATTAACAATAAGCGCGCAAACATGAGATTTCTCTCATGCGCGAGAAGGGACTCTTAGGTATTCTAGGCCGTTACGTCTAACCACCTATCCTAAAGTCAACGAGCTCTGATACCAATCTGTAACACCCCGACCAAAGGCGGATTATACATCGGGGCGCCACATATTGTTTCATTACTCGTGACACTATTGGGTGTCAATATTTAATAAATATATTCATTCACGCATGCGCAGGGTAAACACAAGATAACATAAATCATCATAAATCAATATATTATAAATCAAAATATTCGAACAGCAATAACTTGTCTTGATACATTTTAATCTAGGTCCGAAATAAAGAAAACTTCCTATGTGTCCACAAGCTCCAAAACAGCTACTGCAAACCTGAACATGTGTTAAAATAAACGTCAAACACTTGCGTGTTGGTGAGAAATCAAGTTTAATACAATACATAGGTAACAATAAATCTGCGCGCAACACGTGTATGTCTGGTGTTTAACAAGGGTGCAATCAGATTGTGATCAAGCCTAAATAGATCATAGCTCATAGTTCATAGTTCAATCCGTGCTCCCAATTGAGCACAAAAACGAGAAAACATCTGTGCAAGTGTAAACAAAGAAAACCGTAAACGATAGGTCTCCCGTGTTCATCTAATGGATCCATGAAAACTGCGGAATAGGCCGAACAAAGCGGTTAATGATACACACATACAATTAAACAGCCAAGTAAACGTCCTCAACACATGGGATACTGCGCGACTAAAGCTCATAAACAAGTTTAAGACTCTAAGTTTGTATGAACACATGAACATCCCAAAACATTAAAAGCAAAAAGGGATTAGGTACGAGATTACTCACTTGATAAACGATGCGGTGTAAGATAAAGCAAGAACCAACTTTAAACAAGCACAAGTTATCCTATAAATAAGATTATTGTTTTAATGATCGGTTTTAAGTCTTGATATAAGTTAGCATAAGTAAATTATTATATATATATATATTACCGGAAAAGCAGGACAGAACAGGGAGGAAGACGGAGGCAGAGAGGGAGACGGCAGAGAGAGCGAGGGGCAAGAGAACAGGAGAGATTAAGTGTTTTGTGTGTGTAGTGTTAGGAAAATAACATTATTATTATTTATAGGAAAACCCTAGGAGACATAATCCCTAGAAAAGGGGAAAAGATCTTTAACAGGATCAAGCAAAAGATATCAAAAAGCATAAGAATCCAAAAGCAAAAGATATGGAAAGATATGGCAGCTGCAGAGGCAAGATAATGCTGACAGGGAACAGTAAAAGGCATGGGCAGATCAGATAAAGGTACAGGTCAAGCAAGGAAAAAGCAGATCTCAAAAGATAATGTCAGTCACTTTATCTGCCAACCAATGGGGTTGGTGCGCATGCTGCGCCGAAAGTAACCTTTCAGACATAAAGCAGATTAGGTCAACAGCACAAAAGATAAGACAACACAAAAGCAAACGGCTAGATTAAACAGAAGAAAACTCAAAGGGTTTAGCGCGAGAAAGCTGACACAAAAGGTCAAGAGAGCGCGAGCGCGAAGGCAGACAGAACCAACCTTAACGCGTCGCGGAAAGAACTTCATTTCTAAGCGCGCCGCGGGAAGAATCACATTTCTTAGCGCGCCGCGGGAGGAACTAGAATTCCTAGCGCGCCGCGGGAAGAACTATAATTCTTCGCGCGTCGAGGGATGAACTACGATTCTTAGCGCGCTGCGAGAAGAATTACAATTCTTAGCGCGCTGCGAGAAGAGTTCGTCTCGCGTATCGCTGAAACAGGTGGTCTTCACGCAGGATTCCTTGTAAGGGGTCTGGCGCGTGGAGCTGCACAGACAACCTTAGGCGGGAAGGAACAAAGGACAAGCAAAGAGTTAGAAGAAAAAGAGGGAAACAAGGCGTAAGGGCGGGACGGCGACAAGAGGAAAAAGAAGGCGGAAAGAGAGAAGGAGAGGGACGGGACGGCGGAAAGAAAGAGAGAGAAAGAGGCGGGAAGGAAAATATATATTATTATTAAAAATAAAGTATAAGTATAAATAAATATTAAATCATAAAAGAAAGAGATCGGGTCAGAGAAACGGGTACCTGGGTCGGGTCGGATCGGGGCAGATGTCACAACTTCTGTCCAAAGGTGATGTGTTACGTCTACTCCTCATTCAAGTCTAATTACAAAGCTTTGTTAATTTTGCTTACATGATTTAAATGTCTCATTTTGTGCCCAAAGGTGATGTGTTACATTTATATCCAGCAAAGTTATATCGTGCATAATTAAAATAATTGTCTCACTTCTGCCTAAAGGTGATGTGTTACAATTGTTTTGCACACATATACTTAAATTAATTTTAATTCTGCCCAAAGGTGATTTATTTTTTGTTTAAGTAGAATTTTTAATTATAATCTATTAGTTTGATGTTAATAATAGACATATCACATCTTTAATAAAATATAATGTTCCTCACATTAATGATCCTTCATTAATCTAATGATTATAAATTTTAATATGTATTATTTTAATATCCCATAACATTACTCACTGTAATTTTCTTATATAGATAATTATCTCATTCAAATCATCCACTCTAATCTCATACCCAAATATGTTTTGCTTCATAAAGAGTTTCATTAACTTTTAGCTCTTCTCATTTTTTGATTATCCTCAAGACATGAGCATCTCGTTGCTCCTTCTAATAATAGTAATAAAGAAGAAACCTAGAGCATGAAAAATGGGATGAGTCAAACAGAATGTCTCTTTTGATAATCAATAAACTCATGCTATCAAATAGAGTTATTCTGGATTGATTTTTTTTCCTAAAACTAATCTAATATCTATTAAATAATTAAAGTAACTCATAAGATGCATGTGTTTCATGAAAATTCTAACTATAAAGTTAAATGGCATTACCGAATACATCATAATGTACAGTACCATGACCCATAAAGTTAAGGGCTCACACATGAAAATAAGTATACTTTTCTTATGCATTACATACTTAAATTTTCTATTATTACAATTTGTTGCCTTAAAAATCAACTATAACACTCACAAGTACAAAAGGAAAATGAGTATGTTGATTAGCCACACATGTAAAAGAAAAGAATAAGGCCGTGGAACATAAGATGTTATTCAACTCACCACCACTACTTTAAATATTTACCATAAGTTATATTTTACTGACATTTGTGAAACTTATTCAAATGGAATATTCATACATAATTCTTTTATCATTTAAAAGGCTTGTACTTGTATCTAATATGTTTTCTATGGTCCATGGTCTTAAAGAGATTCATTCATATATGCTTAATAAGATTTCTTCTAAACATGTCCCTAGGTTTATTATGACATTTGAATGTTAATGAAATCAAATTAAGTCTAACATATATATGACAGATTCCCACGTCACATACATCATTGAAACTTCTCTTGTATTTTTCCTAGAGATATTAAAAATCAGTGGGAGCCTTAAGTGTCTCCATCATAACTTACAAGATCTGCAAGAGGCGGACGAGTGAAAACTTGATATTATCTCAATTACACCTCTTGTACAAGACACTACTCCATCATAACACTATTCATCAAAACTTATCTATTTGGAATTTACTACTAATCTTACAAAAGTTTCATTGTTGCGTAAACGTGGGCATATTCGGATTTCTTACTAAACTAATCCTCAACAAGAGAAACTCCAACAACTTATTTTATTTACTTGTTTCTCTGTTAGAATCTATTGGTCTATAAATATTGACCCTAAGCATGCTAATTTCCTAACGGTATCTAAGGTCAGTGGGAGCAGTAAAAGTCCTTATAATGACTTGGCAAAAGTACAAGAGGCAGAGGGAAGAGAGTCATTAAATTTTACTCCAAATTTAACTCCAGTTACACCTCTTGTACACCAACTGTACCAACTCTTACACACTTAGAATCCTGAAAATGATAGCAACCTAACTAAGAGCTAATCCATAAAACTGAGACTTTTAAAATTACTCACTAATCAACTCAGGAGGCCATCTAGGTTTAAAATCTACTAACATTGATGATTATGTAACCTCCTTAACTAAATTTGAAATGGATGTTGGAATGTTTAATGATCCTACCCTTTCTAATTAAATCATTAACATCGATTAATCTTCTATGGAAATAAAGCTAATATTAGCAAATAGCTTCATAAGTCAAAATAACTTTTGAGATTTTGTTGAAACACCTAAGGGTGTTCATAACTAAACTAAATCTTAATACAAACGTTAAAGACACTAAGAAGCACGATTGGTTGTTCAAGGTTATATGCAAAAGGGAATAAATCATCAAAGAATCTTATAACTTACATTTCAAAATTTTCTTTGAGGATCATCATTGTTCAAGTAACTTATAATAGTTAAAGAGCTATGTCAGAAGAACATGAAAACAACTTTCCCTAACAACTGACTTACATGTATACATGTTCATAAAACAATCTAAAGTTCTAAACTGAAGGTCAAAGAACACTTAGTATGTAAGTCAATAAAATCCATGTTTGGGTTAATGCAGACATCATAATGTGATGAAATCTTTATACAACTATTTTTTTTATCAAAAACCAAGTGGATTAATATACCTACCTCAAGATGAGTGGGAGCAACTAAAAACAAACTTGTCCTTATATAGATGACATTCTTTTGACAAGTATATGCTACATAAGTCAAAGCATTGTTCGTACATACTTTTATGTGATAGATCTCAGAGATATCCCTTACATAATAGATATCATAATATTCTGAGATAGACCCAAAGGGACGTTGGTTTTGTTCTATAATTTTTATCTTAAATGGGTCCTTATACATGTAACAAACAATATTGCTCTATTTAGAGGATAATAGGATCATTGAGATTATTACTTTATGCTTCATTAAGTAGAAGCCTTATGTAGGTTCAAGTTTATACTCGTTCAGATATTACTCAAAATTGCAACACACTAGATATGTCTAGGTTAATGTGAAACATCTAAAAAGAGTATTAAAATATCTTTAAAAGAAACGAAAGACTATAACTTAAAAGAAGAAGTGAGAATTTAAACCGGTAGATTACTCTAAACATTGTCATATTCAGAGATAAGAAAATATAATTTTTGGGATATAGTCTTATGCCAGAAGATAAATCTGTCTCATGGAGGAGTCATAATGAACTGATAACAACAACCTAAGTCATAACGACATAATATGTTGATTAATTACAATGTTATTGAAAATTTTTTTAGTGAACTCAAAAGTTTTATTAAACTCCAGATAAATTATATATTGAAGAATAATTGTGATAAAGTCAGCTACCATGTTTTCTCAAACAGTAACAGTTTGAGAGGTGCTGCATTAAATTTCGATATGAAACTAATTATTCGTTTATTGTAAGGCCCCGTTACCGGTAGCCCTACTTTCGTGTTGGATTTACTCATAAACGCAGTTCTAAATATCAGAGTTAATTAAAACATTCGCGGAACATTAAAAACATTCAAACCATTACATTCCATAACCATAATTCTTGTCTTATCGAGCATTCATGGTCATTTAAAAACAAAACATAGTCTTTTAAAATAAAACGTCATAGCAAAATCTTCAGATGCCAGCTTCGTCCAACTTTGCCATGTGTCCTCCTCAAGCTACCTGCCTCCTTCTACTCACCTGCGTGCATACTAAAAGTCAGCTACGCTGAGTGAGTTCTAGTTAATCACATACTCATACAATACCTTCTTACATTTCATACTTAACCTCTTAACTTTCTTTCATACACACATAAGTGCATATACTTTCATTCTTACCTTCATACTTTCTTTACATACATAATCATACGTTTTAAAGAGCCTTTCGCCCTATAACCTCACAGATATTATAAGGGTCTGGTCCCTGACATCACAGATATTATAAGGGTCTGGTCCCTAACATCACAGATATTATAAGGGTCTGGTCCCTAACATCACAGATATTATAAGGGTCTGGTCCCTAACATCACAGATATTATAAGGGTCTGGTCCCTCTTTGTTACCATACCACCATGCCTTTCCTTCGTTTATTAACTTTATCGCATTCATACATACAAGAAAATACATTATACTTACCTTATACGTAACACTACAACCTGACAGTACGTGCAATATCCGAAGATCGTTCACGTACTAACAAGCAATCATTCATACATTTCACATCATTGATATAAGGCATACACTTATCACTTAGGATAAGTGTATTAACAAACATATCGAGTATGCACACAGCCCCGAAAACATAACACAGAAGTGGGGCTAGAAACTCACCTGAATCCTGTTACGTTCTCCGTTAATCGTTATTCCCTTCTTGAGCTGTGCACGGCTAACTGTATAATATTTACATGTATCAATTAACTACTACTACTCATGATGTATTTCTATCTTTATATAACCCACAACGAACGGGGGGTCCGGGGGCAGCGCCCCTAGCTAGGGTCGAGCTGCCATGTCAGCTTGGAAAAATTTTATTTCCATTAACTGCCTTAACACATTTTTCGTTAGGTTTTTAATTTATTTTCCAATTTGCTAACTCCAGCGAACTTATCATTAAGCGAACTTAACAATAAGCGAACTTAACATTAAGCGAACTTACTGTAAGCGAACTTAGTGTTAAGCGAACTTAACATTAAGCAAACTTAACATTAAGCGAACTTGCTGTAAGCGAACTTGGTGTTAAGCGAACTTAACATTAAACGAACTTATCACCAGGCGAAGTTAGTTGCAGGCGAAGTTACAGTTTGACGAACTTGGCCTTAGGCGAAGTTAACCTTGCAGGAGAAGTTAAGCTTGCAGGCGAAGTTGCCCAACTGCCGTCTCTGTTCAATCTTAATCCCCCACAATCCTATCTGTTTTAACGTGAAACTCTTGGATACGATATTTAACCAACTCGCGATCAATCCTATGGTCGTTTTTGGATATGGTTTGACCCGAAAACACGTAAAGTTTGGACCTTTAAGTTCAAAAATGTTCAATACTAGTGTTAAGGGTTCATTAATCGAGCCGTTTCCATTTTCGGGTTCATTACACTCGTATTTATCATCAAGTTTACAACTTTATGTTTCGTTTATATCCGATCTATACTCGTTCTAAGTTTCAAGACTAAACGTCTATAAAAACGTAATCTTTAGGATCAAAACATACCTTTTATACGTTCGGTTGGTCACGTTTTGCTTGGTTATCTTGTATCTAGCTCGTATATGAGAATCTATTGCTATTCGATGTTCGTTGGTCGTTTCACCCTCTTCCTCTCTCTCGGCCGTAAATAGTAATAAAGAAGTGTGTGTGTTTTTGAGTGTGTAGAGATTAGGATGGGTATAAATGAGGGTTTAGGGTTGGTTTAAGAGGGTATTTATACCTCTTGAAGCCCATGGACCTAAAGCCCATTACCACTTAATCCACCTTAATTAATCTAAGTCCATGATCCGTTCCTTACTCGATATTAATTAATTAATAACGCGAAATCACTAAACGTAACTTTCTTTATTTAACATTATAATATTTAGGATGTTACATTTATGAACGAATTGAGTAATCTAAATTTTCTTATCGAATACATTCATGATATGCTTAAGGATCCTATAACTAAAGGTCTAACCATAAGTATTATGAAAGCGCTTATAATCATGAGGGGTTTATTCATGACCATGAACAACTGCATATCGTACTATGAATGATTAACTATTAATATTTCCTCACTAGTTTTGATTTTGTATGTCTCTTAATGTGACAACCGCCAATTTTCAGGTCAATATCCGTACATGCCTAAACGCACTTAAATTTTATGAGTTTCTATTTGGCTTAAATTACATTAACTAAGTCATAAAGTCTAGCGAAACCATACATTCCATCATCATACATTTAGTAGTTTTGAGAATTACTGATACTGGTACACGAATAACCCGACAAACCCGAACGTTAGTAATATATATACACACACACGTACGTGTGTGTGTGTGTGTGCATGTATATATAGGTAAAACCAAATTGATATTCTTTAAGTCCATAATATTAAAACTTTATATTGTACACTCGAACATATGAACTTAAATTTATGACAATATATAACTCTAAGACCTTGTCTTAAACGAACACACATATATATATAATAGTGTATGTTTAATTTGTTTGTAACTCATAAATGAGTCATACATGAATGTGCTAGTACTTGCAAACACACACTGGAATGGTTATTTAATCAATGATAATACACACACAAATAAATAAATAAATAAAAGATCATAAACACACCTTTAACAGCCAAACCTCGAGGAGGGAATCCCCCATTTGTTCTCATTTGTGACTAGGTAGAGATGTTGTCCAAATTTGACTAAATGATAACCAAAACAAATTGCATGGAAACTAAATCAAACTATTTCCTAAACAAACCAAATCCCATCCACCCTTGAAGCCATGTGACAACCAAAAGGCCCCCCTTCCCTTGTCATGTCTTGCATCCAACCACTCCAACATGCTTGTCTCTTATATTCCAACACATTTTCTTCTACACATCAATTTAACGAGATAATTAATGGATAAAGATTTTAACCCAAATACAAGAGTACACACCTTATCCATTTAATACACTTATCATTAAACAAGATGTCAAATCAATCTTCACTCTCACAAACCCATCGGCATTCCCTCATCCAAACCCAAACCCAAACCCAAACCCACTCTTTCAACATCCATATTTTATTCTAAGTAAATTATTCAAGAACCAAGTCTAAGAGCCAAACATCCAATTGTTAAATATGGTGATTCAAGTGAAAGGAAGCTAGAGTGGTGCTAGGAGCTCAAGACCTCTTCTTTTCTTCTTATTATTTTTATTATCTCCTCTATCCTTTACCTAAGTGAGCCTCTACACTCTAATCCTTTATTCTTTTGTTAATATATATATACAAGTTTTGAAAGCTTGTATAATGAACCACCCAATTTATTAGACTAAAAGATGAATGAACACAAACTAGTAACTAAAACCTTATTTTCTCTAGACAAACATCTTCTCTAAATCATGGCATATTAAAGTGTTTATATAGAAGATATATTTAATACAAGCCTTTCATACGATTTGTTAGTAAAAGAGTAACATTTTTGGTAAACCATAAAATACTACTAAAGATCTAGGCATGACTTGTTTTAAACTAACAAAAATGGTGTGTTCATCCTCTTTAAATATGAGAAACAACCAACTTATGTTATATATGGTGTGTTAACAAATTTATAATAACAAAGAATAACCAAGGAACATGGGTAAAACCAAGATCTACAAAAAACATGTATAAGAAAATCGAGAACTATGGACAAAAACAAAACCGAGAACCTGAGACTCGTAATCACCACATAAAAGTTGTTAAGGATCTAGAACAAAAGGCCAATATTATTTTAAAAATAATTTTAAGCAAAGTTTATAAACCATTAACCATAGGATAAAGTGGTTACACACCTAAGAAATGTGTAAAAGTGTCTCACAAGTACAACTAGAGCTGGACAGTTTGCTGGCAGTTTTAAAACTTGGATTCACGAGGTCATATCTCAGTCAATACTTAACAAAAAATCATGATTCTTGAGTCTAAAATATACTACTAAGAGTCTAGTTTCCAACCCAACTGGTTTGATGCGATTTGGACGAGTTTTGATACCCGAAACGGACTTTACAAAAATACGTGTCAAAACTGTCAGTTTGTTAACAGATTTGACCCTTACTCAGGAACCCATAACTCATTCATATTAAGTCCAAATGACATGATTCTTTTTGCAAAGGATACCTTTTTGTCTTAGGTTTAAATTTTGTACTCACACGTTTCATGAAAATAGGTTTAGGTCAGTCAAATAGAGGTTTTTCCACAAACTATCAATAAATTTCGCTGTACGACCCTTGTGTACTAATAAATATGTTTGAACCTCTTAAACACCTCCAAAAATTATGTTTAATAGCTTTATGGAAACCTAACACATGTGATATTATGTGAAAAAATTTTAAGTCAAAAGAAGGTCGTTTGATACCATAAAATACGGTAACTTCGTACCCCAAAATATCTATAGAATCTATGAACATATAAAATGATGAATACTAATTCTAAGTCATCTAAACCCAATATGAAGCATACACGAGAACTTATGGACTAATAATAACATACCTAATATATATAGTATCTTATATATACTGAGCCAAAACTTAAATGTACGATAAAACACGTAAACGAATCAACAACGGTTCATCGGGATATACATTAACAATAAACTCATACACCACCGAGTCTAACATGTTGGGTGGACTTTATACAAAATCAACTTGTATGTTGATATTGTACTATGAGATTCTAAGTAACCGTAACTGATTAGGTCACGGTTAAGAGAAGTCTCACTCTTGTTTTCGATATTCGCTAACTATTCACGCAGAAACTCAAAGGTGAGTTTCACGGCCCCTTTACTTTTAAACGTTTATAAATCTGGGGGGGGGGACATACAAAAACTCGTTTTTATACGTTAATAAGAAACAAGATCCGACCTTTATGTTTACATGAGTTATCGTTTGGATCCATAAAGTCCCCATATCGTTTATTTATAACCATTAACTATGTTTTAGCCAGAGATTATGTGAATAGTACTATTGGGTTTGACACCCCCAGTCATGGTTAGTCGCTCTAACTGCTGATCCGTATGGTCGAATGATTGCATAGTGTCTACTCGTTGCTCGTGAGGTACGAGTGAGGGGCGAAACACATGTGTCTTGGTTTGGTTATGCCTCATGTAGTTCATATTTATCGTATTCTTTGCTAGCTTACGATAGGTCAATCGTTACTTGTTTTTGCTTATCGTATACGTGGAAGCATTTTCATACTAAGAGGTTCTACAAACTTGTAAACGCTAAAACTTGTTAACTCACCAACATTACGTTGACATTTCAAAGTATGTTTTTCAGGTACTTAAAGCACAATCACTCATGTGGAAAGCGTCGTAGGATAACACGCACACAAGTGTCGGATACGCATTTTGGAGGATTTTACTTGTATAACCCATGTATTGGGTCATATGGGCAAAATCTTAGAAACATTGTCTTTTAATAAATGTTTTAAGACTTAAACGTTGATTTTGGGATGTAAACTATGAATTTTAACTATGTATCCAATTTGTGTGTTTGTGTTTGCAATAATCATATGCTTTGACAACCACATTCGTCACCCCTCGCGATTCCGCCAAGGCAGGGTGTGACACTTAATATTAACTGCATGCATAATGACATATAGACAAATTATTATACAAATCAAACGTTTGAAGGGCTTACTTGAAAATTATGATCATAACTACTTAGGTTTTAGTAAGGACTGCAGTATGATTAATGGGGGTCTTGAGCTGATGTTCAATTCAATGACTGTATTTCTCTGCTCCAGTTTAAGTTTAAAGCTAAAATGAGTGTTAACTCCTGATCAGGCTTATATAATACACATAATAAATGATTACTCGGTCAAGTGGGAGAATGTAAGATTAAATATATAATTATATATATTTATATATGACTATTATAATCATTTATATTATAATAGATCAAATATCAACTATACCTTATTATATATTAGTTTGGTAATTGTTGATGGGCCATATTACCTATAATTAACTAATAAAGGGTTTCCCCTTGGGTGTATGAAGAGAGATAAATATTAATATCATAACCTAATCTCACACATATACAATTTTGTGTACCTCCTCTCTCCTAAACCGGGTTCCTCTCAAGAACCCTAACACCATCCTTAACTATACATCCTAAAGGGGAACTCGATCAAGATGACAAATATGTTGACTACATCATACTCTGTTGCGGTTATACTCTCAAGGCTGTAACAGGTTCATATGTTTATTTTTATTTATGTTATTTATTACTTACATGAATAACTTATCAACACAAAAATAAGAAAAAAAAATAATTACTTTCCGGTCTGGTCCCAGCTTGAGCCGCCGGTCTAGACTTAATAATACCTGAACCTGCCATCACCATCTCCAAAAAGTGGGAAAATAAATCCACAAGTTTATGATATTTTTATCAAACTAAAAGAAGGCATCGCATTTATTTAATGGACTTGCATTTTAGTTGATTATATCTACGGGGAAATTGATTTTAATAATTAAAATTTTGGTTTATTAGCCTATATTAATTTTAACTTAAGAAATTTCTTACATTAATGTTAACTTTTACTCTATTGGCCTTTACTGAGCTTCTTTTTAACGGAAACCAACTCGGTTAGTTTTAACACATAATATGTCATTTCTCCAAGTTGAATGTGACAAATGAAAAATGTAAATTAACTTAAAAACTCACAACCATGTTTGCCGCCACCACCACCACCAACGCCACCACTGTGATCACCGCCACAATGGTGGTGGTGGCGGCGGCCTTGGTGGTGAGTTTTTAAGTTAAATTACATTTTTCATATGTCTCCCTCAATTTGGAGAAATGCCATATTTTGCTCTAAAACTAACCAGGTTAGTTCCCATTAAAAATGTTTGGTGGAGACCAAATGCCAATAGAGTGAAAGTTGGAATTAATCTAGAGAATTCTTAGATTGAGATTAATATTGGCAAATATGACAAAGTTTAGATCATTAAAATCCAATGTCACTTATGCTATGTGTAGTGGACGGGCTACAAAATAGGGCGAATTGCGCCATGTGACAAAGAGTGAGTTTTTATTTTAAGGTGTAATGGTGTTGTAGCCTATATATATATATATATATACTAGTTTTAGAGCCCGTGTAACACACGATTTATCTAAATTATAAAATTACAAGTAAAGAAAATAATTACATAACGTAAATGGAAAAATGTATTACATATATACTTGTATCTGTACTATATGTATATAAATTGATTTTACTTATACCACAAATTGATTTTTTAAGTGAACTTGATAAAAAATATTTACGTGCAAAAACGTACCCGAGAACGCTCCTTTTATTGAAACTGTTATTGTTAGTATCATATGCGTATAATTGAAAGAATTCAGGAAGAATGTTTCACATACAATAGTTACACCATAGTAGTTCTGACCACTCAGCCTAAATACTGAAGGAGTGTTACCTTTATTAATATATTAATCAACAGACAACCCATAGAAGGAAAGAAGAACATAATTTATAACGACGAATATTCTTCAAGAAATATTCTTCAGGAAGAATGTTTCTCATACAATAGTTACACCATAGTAGTTCTCACCAATCAGCCTAAATACTGAAGGAGTGTTACCTTTATTGATATATTAATCAATATACAACCCATAAAAGGAAAGAAGAACATAATTTATAACGATGAATATTCTTCAAGAACTATGTTTTTCTCAACTAAACCAAATTTTTTTTTTTGATAAGTTTGACAACATAAAAAATAGCAAGTTAACCCGTTCAATTTTGTGAATATTTTGCTTCATTTGAGCATAGTTTTGCATAACATGTTTCTCATACAACGTTCTGATCGCCATTGAAGGAAAGGTTAATGCCGACACAAATATTTCAAATTTGATATAAGTTATAAGCATTGATAGGCCTGGAGTGGCATGTCGTAAGTGTTCACAATATATTCTGAAATTATAATAGTCTGAGGGAAAAATATTTAATTTACCAGATCCTGAACCTTTTGAGTTTTTCCAAATATGCCCTTGAAAATAAATTTGAAACCGAAATCATGTTTAAAATTCTAAGTTTCATACATTTGTTTCAAGTCGACACTTTGAACCCATAACAAATTTGACGATAAATCTTTTTCCATTCTCAAATTTTTAAAAATACTCAGATTTCTCACTTTGACTCATAATAAAATTTGAAAATTTGTACCAAATAATCTATTTACCAATTTTTTACTATACAAACCAAATTTAAGTTCCACAAAACCTGAAACAATTCATAAAAAGAACCAAGAAAATAAATATGACAAGTTTTGTTATATATGAAAGTGATTGGTATATATTTACTAAATTAACCAAACAAATAAATAAATTGAAAGATTTAAAGCATATATTTATAATTTATAAATTTATATGACAATTTACATACAATTTACAATAATAATGTTGATGATGATGATGATAGATGAATGGATTGATTTAAAAAAAATGAATCAACTTTTAAGCATAGATTTATGATATAATAATTAAAAAAATTACTTTGTAAAATGAAAGCATGTTCGAGTCTTGTTTTTCTTTATAATCTTCAACAATATACATAGTAAATATGTTAACGATAACATTTAAAATTATATATTCTTTTCAATCTTTAACAAATATGATTTATTTTTAATTTTTGGATTTCACCAAGTATTTTTGGAATATATAGTAAAATAATATGTTAATATTTATTTTTATTTATATAAATGTATAAATATAATATAAATAAAATGTAAAAGGAAAGTGAATATGGACATATTTAATGGTCAATTAAGATTTGGAGGGAAAAAAGTTGTGAGGTTTAACCATACACTGACATATATCATAATTATTTTACTTTATTAGGATAGGTAGATATATATATATATATATAGGGTAAGGATCATAAGAGAACCCTTTGCAAATTGAGAACTTTGAGAACCATTTTGGACCACTAAAAACACATTTGAAAAAAATATTCAAAAAAATCATAAAACAAAAAATAACAAAAATTTTAAAAAAGTAAAAAAACCAAAATTCTTATATTTCATTCCGGTTTCATTAAAAAAATAAAAAAAATTAAAAAAAACGTCGTATTATACACATATGTATAATTTTATTTAATCTTTAGTTACGTAATATACACATATGTACAGTGTCCTTTATCTTAAATTATACACATGTGTATAAAAAATCATGTAAATGTACATATATGTATATATTATACATATGTGTATATAATTTGGCTAAACCGAGGTTTTTTTTTATTTTTATTTTTTTTATGAAACCGGGATGTTAAAATAAGAATCTTGGTTTTTTTACGTTTTCATTTTTGTGTTTTTTTTTATTTTATGATTTTTTTTATCTTTGGGTTTTTTGTGGTCCAAAATGGTTCTCATGGTTCTCAATTTCAAAAAAGTTCTCTCATGATCCTGATCTTATATATATATATATATATATATATATATCACACACATAATAATAATATAATAATATTTCCCACAAGCATGCCGACGACAAAACATCTCGCCCAACCCAATTTCGCCCCCATTGTCGCCCCCGGGGCGGTGTTCTCGCCCAATTTCGCCTCTTTTCGCCCTAATTTGTAGCCCATGACACATGGCCTTACATTTAGTACACAAAACAAGGCATATACCCTAAAAAGGACGACATTCAAATCTCGCCCATTATTCGTCTTATTTATTATCTGTTATTCATGTACTTGCAAAGGTCCACCGTTGCAACCTACTTATGTAGCCTACTTATTGCACGAAGAGCATGATGTTTCAATATGCACGTACCTTAGGAATCCTATGAATGTGTTGGATTACGTCGTTTTATACACAAATCAAACCCAAACAAAATTATGGTTTCGCTTCTCGGTCCTATGTATGGATGGCTAAGCGTTAGTATATATGGGTTTACATTTGGTTTTAAAATGTTCAACTTGGGAAAACAATAGACGAATGCAACACATTTTAGTCCGAAACTCTGTTAAATTTGGTCTAAACCCCCCCCCCCCCCCCCCAAAAAAAAAACAAAAAAAACAATAAGGTTGAAGGCATAAATCCAATAACATATATTCAAACAAGTTCGGTTCGACTATGGAAAAAAAAATATCTGACATGTTAATTTCGATAGATAAAATAAATTTGAGCCGTCAGTGATTAGTTGGGATCGTTTCTTTCAATATGGTTTTGTTAGTATTTCGGTTTCAGTTCCGTTTCTCCACACCGTAAATTTTATTTTTTTCTTAACAAGTTATATTTATGTCAACGGGAAAAAAAATCAATTAAACAAAATTAAACTGATGAAACAAACAAAGCAAAGTTGGTAGCAAATCAATATGTGTGCCTACTCCGTTTTGTTGTTAGACAAAATTATAAGACCGGACCACGGGATGACTTCCTCAGAGTTGTCGGTTCAACGCTTGATTTGGTTGAGAAAACACTATCTTTAGTTCATTCGATAATAACTTGTTGATTATAGGTATTATATTCAATTTTGACTTATTATGCATATATATTTCCATTTTTAATAGCAACAAGCATGTTGAAAAAAGGAAGAGATGGAAGTATTTTTCAAATAGAAAATTCGCCTATAATAAATATATGCTTAATGAATATATCTCTTCCCTAGGGGCGCAAATGAGCCGAGTTGAGTCTAGTCCGAGCTTGATTAGGATTTAGGCTTGAGCTCGGTTCTTTTAATTTACTCAGAGTTTGAGCTCGACTTGTTTTGGTCTCTATTCCTAAAGCTCAGACTTTGCTCATTTACAATTTAAACAACATGCTCGTTTAGACTTGCAAGATGACTCTAGCCAATACTTGAAGCTGGGGATCAGGTTCGTTTGTTAAATGAGCTTACTTTTGAGCTCGTTTAATCTAGACTCAATCTATCTTTACACGATCAAATCTCAATGTGGCCTTACTCGTTTGCACCACTAACTCGCCTCCCACGCTCTCTAAGAAAAAATTGTCTTCATCCTACTTTTATCTTCATAAATTCTGATCTTACAAGATTTAAGAATAAATAAAAGTATTTTTATAAATTTACCCACCAATTGAAATTTTATTTAGGGACAATATAATACATATATATCCATGTAATATTGAGAAATATCATAAATATCCCTACAAATTTCAAAATATTATATGCGTTCCTCTTTAAAAATAAAATATCAAATTACCCCCCCCCCCATGAACCTGCTAAAAAAACCTAACCCTAAAAGCTAAACTAACTCCAAAAATTAAACCTGAAGGCCATACACATTTTTTCCTTGTAACAATGGATGCTATATAAACATTTTGGTTTTTCTAATTTTTGCTACTTTTTTCGTTATATATATATATATATATATATTTAATTGTTTTTCTTATTTTTTGAAGGGTTTTTTTTAATCCTTTTAAAAACAATATTGAAAAGTGAAATCTTGTCATTAATGAAGTTAATAACTTAGGGACATATATGATATTTGGAATATGGTAGGGATATATATTTGATATTTATTAAGTTTGTAAGAATATACATGAAATTAATTCTTTTATTTCATAATATATAAATATAATATTTTAAGAGCATCAATATATCAAAACAAGAGACTACCATGAAGATAGTCGTAAATTACAAATTTAGTAGGAGTTTTTTCTGCTAGTTCGCTAGGCTAATTAATATTAATTACCTTTTGGTTCCTAATAACAAACTACAAAAATGAATATTTAACTGTGGTATAAAAAATTATTTCATTTGTATTGGTAAACTTTTTGACATGGAAAACACAGTTATCCTTGAACCGTCACAACATCCATCAAAGAGACATTAGAATAGTCTCCATAGTGGAATGATCAAATGGGTCTTACTTGGTATATCTAACTTGGGCCCGGACCCGATTAATAATATTGAAAATGAGACTTAAGAACCAGCCCTAATGTTAATAATGGGTTCGGTTCCTAAAGGGTTTTCCGGGTCTTATAACCGATTGTTGGTATTTTGACCAGTTTGTTTAATATTAGATGGTTTTTAATTGGGAAATTACTGGGCTTGCATTGCAATTTTTATTAATATTATGGTTTCAAATCATAATATTAAAAATAAAAGGATCCAATTACAATAAAGAGGCAGATAAGCGGGCAACAAGCTGCGCCGCCACCCCCTTTTGAATGGCAAACCTAACTAACTACATAAGAAATTCCGTTACTAATTAGTATAAACCAACATTCTGTGCAAATCAAAGCTTCTTTTCATCATATGAATACAAGGGTATGTCAAAAATGATATATTATCATAAAACTTGTCCTAAAGAAAAAAAAAAACAATTCAAACTAGTAACATAAATCAAGTTATAAAGCGAATTACAAAATAAAACAATAAATCAACCACGTTATACAACTTGTTTCAGATACAATCGTGGTCTTCCCTCAAACCCGTTGCTGGACCGAGATAACTTTATTTGCTATACACGGGTACCAATCCTATTAAACTATAAATGGTCGAGTTACATAGGTTCGGTGTGACGGGTTTCGTGAGTCTTATCCAGTGTATGCTCCTTACCTCCTCATAACACTCTTCGGATTCCTCATCTTTAATAAATTATCTATCCACTGCCCAATAGAAATTTAATAACTCTTAGCGAGTAATCCCAAATCCAACAATCTAGCAATTGCCCCCAAATTTTTTCCAACAATAAAACAGCCTCCCAACAAATGAAATGTAGTCCCAACATTCTTTTCACACTAGGGATACAACCCTGATGGAACCATCCACCCTTTGGTACCTAAATTAGATATAGGGTATGTTTGGCAAAACTAGCTAATAGCTGTAGCTGGAAGCTGCTAGCTGTTAGGTGTAACTTTTTAGAAATATTTAGGTGTTTGGTAGAGTAGCTGAAGCTTTTAATAAAACTAGCTGGATGCTCGCGCGATGCATTGTTTTAATCCGAAACCTATTCTGACTTGACCACTTTCGACTCAAAACCGTATCAACATGAACCGAACTGAATTAGCCCTTTTTCATCGACTCGCTCCGACCCTAATTTGGTCGTACACATGCCTGGGGCTTGTCTGACTCAACTTGTTGTCGATCCTAACCAATAATCACATAATATGTTAATTTTTTAAAGTTAAAGAAGTATAACAATATGTTACTCAAATTAAAGAGAATAAAATGCTCGTTTTTATGATGCAATTTTTAAAAAAAACTATTAACGTGTTAAAAAGTTATGGTCTTTTAAAAAGTCAGGGGGATGGTTTTGAATATGGGTTAAATATGTAATTATTATATGAATTAACAAAATGTAATGAAAGTTCAAGTACTAAAATTGTAAAATTTGAAACCCTAAAAGCTTGTAGCTTATTTAAACGCTACTATCAGGAGCGTTTCAATTTGGAGTTTTTTCTCCAAACCTAAAAGCTTCAAGCTACTCTAACCAAACGGAACTTTTTATTAAGGGTATGTTTGGCAAAACTAGCTGGTAGCTGTAGCTGGAAGCTGGTGGCTGAAAACTGTAGCTGGTAGCTGTTAGCTGTAGCTTTTTAGAAATATTTAGGTGTTTGGTAGAGTAGTTGGAGCTTTTAAAAGGACTAGCTAGGTGCTCGCGCGGTGCACCGCTTTAGTTCGAAACCTATTCTGACTTGACCCCTTTCAACTCAAAATCGTAACAACATGAATCGAACTAAATTAGCCTTTTTTGCATCGACTCGTTCCGACCCTAATTTGGTCTTACACAGGACCCGAGCTTGACTGACTCGACTTGTTGCCGTTCCTAACCAATAATCACATATATGCTAATTTTTTAAAGGTAACAAAGTATAACAATATGATACTCAAATTAAAGAGAATAAAATGCTCGTTTTTATGATGTAATTTTTTAAAAAAAATATTAACGTATGAAACAGTTATGGTCTTTTACAAATTCATGGGGATGGTTGGTTTTGAATAAGGGTTAAATATATAACTATTATATGAATTAATAAAAGGTGATGAAAGTTCAAGTATCAAAATTGTAAATTTTGAAATACTAAAAGCTTGTAGCTTTTTCTAAATGCTACTAATTGGAACTTTTAGCTTCAAGTTTTTTCTCCTAACCTAAAAGTTTAAAGCTACTCTAACCAAACAAGACTTTTCAATAAATATGAGCTTTTTCTTTAAAGCTTGTAGCTTAAAGCTTCTAAAAGCTCTTTGCCAAACATACCCTAAATATGAGTTTTTTCTTAAAAGCTTGTAACTAAAAGCTCCTAAAAATCCCTAAAAGCTCTTTGCCAAATATACCCATAGTCTAAGTCTGATCTATAACTCTATAAGCACGATCCAGGCTAAAGTATTTATTTACTTTGGGATCGATAAACCTATATATTCCACCAAGTAACCATGTCACCAACCGAGAGCAAAGATTGATTAATGAACCTAAGAAACATCGCTAACCTTAAAATCATCTTTGCTATCCAAGAGCCAAGCATGTCGACATCACCATATAACCTCCACACCCCAAAAATCGGCCTCCTCCATTCCTACAAACCATTATCTTGTTGTTTTCGATCACATACACAACAATCCTTATCATGATCATGCATGTATCACATTAAGAATCGACCTCCTAAATATATTTTTATGTATAACAGGCTAAGTATTAGTCACTAGAGTTATCAGAATCTAGCTCTAATCGACTATTGTCATTTTAACTATTATGGATCGATTGGTTATTATTAATTTATGTTTCTCGTTTATTACTAATAGCAACCGTAATCGAACAACCAAACACGCCCGATTGAATACGATTATGGTTTGAGTTAGTTTTACTCTTCTTTTGAATTGTTTATCTAGTTAGGTTAGTTTATTATTTGATTATTTGTGTTATAAGCAAAGAAAAATACGTTGTTTTAATTTTACCATTGTAGTTTTTTTTAAAAAAATTTGGTTTTGTGTTTTTTTTTCTATGATACTCGAAACTCGATTAGCCCAACCCAAAAAAACTCGAACCCGAAAAACCCGTGAGAGATTTAGGTTGGGTTTCCGGTCAAAATTTAAAACTTTGAAACTGAAAAACCGGAAGAACACCCCTACTGACAATGCATCACGGACAAGAACTATTAAGGAGAAAGAAATAATTTCAAATCATTTTATTTATAGAGTATCCCACAGTTATTACTTTCCTAATAAGAACCACCTTCAACTAAATATTGAGAGATCCGTCTGTCGGTGTCTTTTTTTTCAACTGATACCAGTGTAGTGTAAGATTTGATAGGCTAAACCTTTTGTCCATATTTAGAATTTAGGATTTCGATTTTGAAGTTAACGTACGTGTCTACAAAGGACCTTTTCATTATAGTCGTATTTTTCTCTTTATGTTATGTTAATTTTGTAATTATGTGAAAATATGCTTTAAGTGGGGTAGATGCATGCCAAAATTAAATTGACAGTTGACACTCAATTATGGAGCAAGATGGTCCAGGTAGATCACGATATTTTAACTTTTGACTGCTCAAACAAAACAAGAAAATAATGCATTTTTTTTTGGTAACTTTTAGTATGTTTTATGATACGATGCTAATATTATTCATGCTTGACGTAGTACGTTCTTGATTATGATACAAAATATTTCTCTTTGCAAGTAAAGCAATTCATTAAATTTATATATTATGATATTATCCTGTTTCCTTATTATTTTTGTAGTTATTTATCTTTTCATGTTTATATGCATTTGTACGTTTTCCAATATATTGTAATATTTACTTCGAGAAATAATAATATTAGAAAATCGTTCCAAAAGTTCATAGTTCTTTTTTTGAGCATAACACACTCTATGAGTCGGTGTGGATAGGATACTAACAATCTCGAATCGATCTCTATCAGTTTGGTGTTTTCATTGAGAGATAAACTGATCAACTAATTACTTTCCTTGTAAAAAAAGTCTGTTTGTATTATAATCAAGAAGTGAAGATGATCGTATCATTCTACATGTCCTACTCGTTTTAAGGAAATATTATGTTAATTACACATGGTCTCATTCACTCATTGGACCCATTACAAATAATAATAACGAAGAATTGAATATTGAGCTGTTAATTTCAGCACTAGTCTAATAGATAAAACCCTAAAAAAAAGTTGGAAGAAATTACAAAAACACTCTCCTTGGATTAGGGGTTTAAAGATCAGCTACATTAGTTAGAAATTAAAAGCCGGTGGAGAGTGAAAACGTGGGAGATGGATGCCCCGTCACCAGCTCTAGATACGTAAGAAGTCACGACAAACTTGGTCCTCACATGTACAAACGTTAACCGTGGCGACCTATAACACCGCAAACATACACACACACTCACTCACTTGTTACATCATTTACTTTTCCTTTTCATTTATTATATACTTACAAATTACAATCAAACAAAATAATAATAATTCATTCAATTACTTAAAGTACCTTTGTCTATAAATATCAAACACCCCCCCCCCCCATACCATATCGTACGTAACATTGTGTAACACCATATAACATTTTGCTTCAAATATGGGACGCGCCCCGTGTTGTGAGAAAGTTGGGTTGAAGAGAGGAAGGTGGACAGCTGAAGAAGACGCGATACTGAACGATTACATCCGGGTTCATGGTCAAGGCTCGTGGAAATCTTTACCAAAAAATGCCGGTACGTTTATACATTTATGTGAATTGAATGTGTAATTACACCATCATTTTGTATTTAACATGTAGTTATACGTAATATTTATGTATTTTTTAGGATTGTTGAGATGCGGAAAGAGTTGTAGACTGAGATGGATTAACTACTTGAGATCGGATTTAAAAAGAGGTAATATATCTAAGGAGGAGGAGCAGATCATAGCCTATCTACATGCATCTTTAGGTAACAGGTTAGTACTAATTTATCTCTTAATTACTTAACATTTTATTTCAATTCCACAAGGGTTCCATTCTGGGTTTGGATCGTCACACAAAGTCAGTTTTGTACTAGTGTTTCGTGTGTTAAGTGTCTTGAAATTGTTGAAGAATCGTAACCTAACCTGACCCTCAATGGCGGATCGACTACCCAGTAATTTTTCTACGGGTTGGTTTGTTGGTGCTCGTGTCTTTAAGCTCGACATCTGACAGGTGTTATAAATAATGATGTTGCAATAGTAAAACTAATCTTGATGTAATCATTACCAACAAAAGGTAAACAATACGCTCTTCAATAAACGTTTATAAAGAACAAGTGTAGTTCTTAATCGAATTTATTTAACACTATTTTTTTCACTATGTTTTTCAAATGCAATAGTAAATCTGTGGTCAATTGTATACAAAACTATAGCATGCATTACATATATAAATAAAAAAATTAAACTATAGCATGCATTACATATATAAATAAAAAAATTTATTTATTTTTCCATTGAAAAATAAATAATATACGTGGTAAGTAAATCTCTAGTCAATGGAAAATTACAGTTTTCATTGACCCCACGGCCTATATATAGGGCGGATCCACATAGAATCAATCGGAGTTCCGAAACACTAATATTTTTTAAAGATTACTCAGAGACGGCATATTAAATTTTGTAAATACCCCATAAATATAAATACTTGGAATCTATATTGTTAAGGCTGAAGTAGTGTAGTGGAAAGTCTCTTGATTTTCCTTTGAGAAGTTGCAGTTTCAAGCCTCACCATAATTTGTTTTGTTGTTTTTTTATATCCTAGTCAATATTAGTTATTTAGTTAAGGTATTTGTGTTTTTCGTTAGTTTATCTCATATTGTCATTATCACCATGCAACATATATAATGGTAACATGAGTTTTGCATATTCTTTTATTATTTATCTTGTCTATGTATATTATAATTAATAATTTATTTGTGTTAGAGTTAGTTTTTCATGTTTGGTAATGTATGTAAGACCACATATATAGCTTACGTTTATGTTTTTCGGGTATAATAAAATCGAATTAAAAGTCTATGTTCTATCTAATTTTTAATCTAGATTCTTTCTACTTTCCCGTTTCCAATGACACCATATTTCTGTGTTTTATTATGTCATCGCCTCGACGAGATCCGAATAACGTCCGACCCGGAAATTTTGTAAACTAAAAATTTGGGACCCCATTAATAAAAAAATCCATTATGGTCACACTTTAAGGATTCTGAGTATACTCTTGTATGTCGGTCCGACTAAATACACATAGGGTTACTGATTACACCATGGTTCAGTTAGTTGTACGTATACAATATACTTTACAACAATATAATAATAAATATGTATTCTTGTCATATACATAGGTCAAATCACATCAATATCAGTTGTATACATAAGTCGTTATTCTTATTGTCTTGTACTTGTCTCTTTCAGTAACTTTATTACATTTTGTCAAACATCGTGACATTTAGGTTGCATTTATTATGGTCACAACAAAACGTCATGGAGTCCTGGTTTCATGATGACTAAGTATCACCGAAACCTAATTTATTTCAATGCACAAAGTCACCGAGTATTATATGACTTTAAAAACAAAATTATAATACTTAAAAAAAGTTACTAAGTTAGCAAAATGAGTCTTGCGAGGTAAAAAACATCTAATAATACGGTCGGTAGCATAACCCGCTGACCCAATAGAAGCTAAACGGTTTGCGTAGACTGTTCTTGATACGATGATATATGTCTAATTCGGAAAACATTGTACCTAAGTTATTTCTCATGCTCGTCATTAGTCTTTCATTTTGAAGTATAATTATTTCTTCAAACCATTATTCCATTCAGTTTCAAAATATGAAAATATACATAAAAACATCTTTAAGTAATTGTTTTCCTTGGAGTTTTCCATGTCCAACCTAACCATGTACCAAAATACTATAAATTCAAAACATTTTGCACTAATTTATTTTAACGTTATAAAATATCAAAGTAAGTTTAATCATTATCTGGATTATTGGATTTTAATAACTTAAACTATCATATATTGGACGTTGTCACTCTCAATTAACGAGTTGACCACCACCACTATATAAATAGTATTGCCTTTCCGATGCTTCGATTTTGGTTTGCGACTGAAAGCTGCAAATGACTGGTTCCGTTTCTAAAATCAGAGACTTCCAATAGCCTTTGATAATCATCGTCATGAGCATCCAGGGCCGAATTTCCGCAAGAGCTTGTGCGAATTTGTCACCAATAGTGGTACCAATTGACGAAAGTTGTGGCGATGGTGGCCATGACTTCTCGTGTGGTGCTACATAATTTGTGGTGATTTCTTTGTAGCATCGATATTAAAGGATGAAGAAAACATCGAATGGCTGGTGCACGTGAGCATATATACTTTTGAATACACAATAATCACTGGGGCAAAATGGTTAAGAAATGTTACTCTAGCAAATATACAAACTAGTGTAAAAACAAATAGAAAGAACTCAATTCTAACCCGTCAAACCAGCCACTCCAACTAACCATCTGATCTTGTGGTTTGGTTTCTCATTTTTTAATCCTTATAGAGAGAGTGATTCATCTGTATCCCAATTTATTTAAAAAAAAAAATTCTTAAAATAGTCAATTTGGACAAAACATTTCTAAATTTATCTATCGTTTTGAAAAAATTCCCAAAATGATATTATTCCGTCGGATCCCACATAAACAATAACTGATATGACGGATTAATGTAACCTATCAAAAGTCACCACATGTTAAGTTTTTTCGGGTGGGTCTGACATTTTGGGCGAGTCTCCGACGAATGCGTGAAGGAGCTAACGAAAAATTAAACCATCGTGTCCAACGGTTTAAACTCTATTACCGTCGAATCCGTCTGATTGAACTTCCATTGAATTTCTCGGAATTGAACTTAAGGGTTCGTAGCTTTCTTGCGCGGATTTCTCAACAATAAAAGTAATTCATGGAAAACAAACACTATCGTTGTGTACTCATAAAACTAGGCGATTTAAATTATGGATTTGCTAGATTATGTGGAGTAATAAAAAAGATGGAGATGGAGGTTGGTTAAGGATGTTTAGAGTTTAAGATGTAGAAGATTAACTATTACATTGGAAGATAAAGTACCACATTGGAAGACGAAACAAGTTTTGCCGGGCGACGGATTATCTTCGTGTTTCGTCGAAATACCAAACATCAAGACACATGATGAGATTTTAGAGGCCCATCTAATTCGTCGGCTCAGCTCTTGTTTACGTCGGATCCAACAGGAAAATATGACCATTTTAGGAATTTTTTTCGAAAGCATTGCCCTATTTAGAGATACTTGGGTCAAAATTGACTATTTTAGGCACTTTCCCATTTATTTTCACCCTTCTGTCGTTCATGTAAGTGTCGGAACCCCACCGTTCAATTAAATATACATAAAATAAAATTAAAACTTATACAAGATATACAAATAAAATTAAAAATTAATGGAAAGATCATTAAAACATTAAATAAAATACTAAATTCATCAAATAATATTAAACATCAATATTAGAAGAATTGGTGTCATAATCGTCATGTTTAACCGGAACCTCTGTCAGTTGGATAATTTTTTAGGATGTCCTACATCACCAAATCCATTTCTATGGTGGTTCGTTGTGTACTCACGAAGGGCCACGACAAATGTGTTCATCTTTGCTTGTTTGTCACGTGCACGGTTGAAGAGTTGATCATGGGCGAATCTTCATTGGGGCCAAGGGTGGCCCCGGCCCCCATTTTTTTTGCCCAATAGTGTAAATTTACCCGTTTTTGTCCGAAAATTTTATACGTAGTCTAAGTTTAGCCTTTTTTGGCCGAAAATTTGAGTCCGCCCCCCACTCGTTTGTGAAACTTTTTATACATTTTGAGCTCGCCCCCCTGGTGCCTCAGTCCAAGCTTCGCCACTGAAGTTGATTGAACTGGTAACCTTGAATTTAAAATCACTCCATTTGGAATTGATTTGGTGTATCGTGCGCTTGGATTCACCAAGATTTGTTGGAATGTAGCTAACAATGAACGCCAAAATTTGTACTTTTCGACCATGTTATTTTCTGACTCATTCATCCATGTAAGTCGTTGCCAAGGCTGCCTTTTCATCATCGGTTCACGCTATTTGTGGTACTCTATATTTGCACTACTTATTTTGTAACAAAATTGTTAGATACATGATTGTAAGAGAGATGTGGAGGCTTTGTGTAAAAAGTATTTTGAGTTGTGTATACCAGGGGAAATGAAATATAGTTATTAATTTATTTTAAAAGAATATTGAAATGTTTAACAATGGCGTATTACCATTGCTTTGGGTGGGATGTTCAACTTCTCCACTTGATCCGGTATTTTTTACGGTACCACAACTAGGGATGAGATATTGAGATCGGTACCATACGGTACCGAAAATCCCGATCACGAAAATCACAAATTTTTGGTATCGGTACCGAATTATTCGGATCGATACTGGTATTGAAGATTAAATTCAGGAAATACCGGTAGCGTATCGATATCGAAACTCAAAACGTTGGTACCGAATCGATACCAGACGGTACCAAATCGATACCAATTTCGATATTGATACCGAATTGACTCATCCCTAACCACGACTATCAGGCTGTGTTCCCGCCGACGGCCCGACCCCAGCTCCACCTACCCCCATTTCATTCACGCTTATAGACAAATAAGGTGGTTATATTCAATCGAATCTAACCGTAAAATATCAACATCATAGACGTCATATAGTTAATAAAGTTGATGTGCCTAAAATTAGTATAAAAGTAAGACTTTATGCCTAATATTGGGGCCATGCATTTTAATGCCATTTATTACATTATTTAAGCCCTGTGTGTTGAAAATGACACCTGAACTATTACTATCATATTAAAATTAAGTGTGTTATTATTTTTATTTTATACTAATTAACTAGTAGTAAACTTCGCATTTACCACCACGTTTCGGTTGCGAATACCCTTTGTGATTGAGTGTATTAGGGTTTGAATCATACATGTAGCCTAGAGTTTTATCGGAATCTCCTAGCTCCGGGGGGGGGGGGGGGGTATTACGGTTCGACTTCAACGTATATACATGCCACTAATATGGGAGAACATCACTATTCTAGGATTTGAAGTCGGGTAAGGTAGGTTGCATGTAGGTGGTAAGCCTTTCAGCAACCAGTTGCACTAAAGCCGTAAAAAAAACCTAAAATTAGAATGAACGTCCGATTAGTTTTCAAGTTTTAAAAAAATATATAGATCGTTCAAAATTGGTCCAGTTTACAAGTGAGTCAAGCTTGGGCAAGGTTGGCTCACCTGTATGGAATTTTAATCTCAAGCTCCGCACTAGCTCAAATCATAGACAACATTATACTAAACTGAGTTTAAAGATTACAAAAAGTTTGAACTATATATATTTTTGTATAGACTATCAACCAATTGTCTTTGTCAGGTGGTCTAAAATAGCTGCCCACTTACCCGGGCGAACAGACAACGAAGTCAAAAACTACTGGAACTCGCACCTCAGTCGAAAAATTCTCCCATCAAGACGACCATCAAACACATCACCCATAGCCGTCATACCAACAGTCAACAAACGCAAAGGCAGAACTAGCCGGTCCAACATGAAGATTAACAAAACTTATAGATCATCAACTATTACTAACCCTAAGGTGGTGAAGAGGTAGGTCCCAGCAGGGCCCAGTGGGACCCGCAAGACTCACCTTGAAGAGGGACGTCTGCGCAAAGACCAACTGGTTCCGCAGGACCCACCATGCTCAGAGAGATGAAGACCTTACGCGCAGTATGCCAGCTGTTCCCGCAGGAAAAGCCTCCCAATGGTGAAGTACCCCGCCTGTTCCCGCAGCTGCGGATACAAGCCATCAGGGAAGGTTACCCCGCACTAATAGCAAGGCTACACGCACAAGGCACTAACTCTCAATAATTCAGTAATGTCACCTGAAGAAGGAATGAGCAAGGCGGGAATACTCCCGCTCAAATGAGCCAGTCCGTACGCTTCTGGAGGATCTTTTGTACTATACCTGCCAAGGTATGGACAAAATAGACAAGATCTGACCAAAGCAGCCCATGAACCAATCACAGGGTGACAGCTCACTGACAACAGTACGACGAGGAGCACGCTCTAGTACAAAATGTCACTATCAGCCGCTGCCTACTCACCAACCCTTGTCGTGGCACGTACATAGCCTGCAGTTGGTGGAAAAGGAATAGTGCACAGCCGACCATGTCACTATCAGCCGCTGCCTACCCACCAACCACCAGCATGGCACGTGCATAGCCCACAGTTGGTAGAATAGGAATATTATACAGCTGGCTGTACCTGCTTGGAAACCTACCTTCGGCTATAAATACTCCAACACCTTGGAACGGTATCACATACTATCTTATACCATCACATATCTTATCTGCTCTAGCTATTTCTCTTAATATACATTTATATTCAGAGCGATCTAGTCTGATTCTCACGCCGGAGGGTGGTCACAAGGAGGTACCCCCCCTTCTCAGTGACGAGCTCACGGTGTATGTTTTGCAGGTCATCAGAAGAATAACCATCTTTGCCGGACCTAACCCTCGTGGGAAACATCTACTTAACCCTAAGATTATCCGTAATCTGCTTGGGTCACTTAGTGTTTCTTCATTGCATCATATGATCAACAACCCACAACACAACAAACCAATGTAAATGTAAATTCATGTTCCACTAGTTATGAAGATGAAATGCTTAGCTTTATTGAAATTATGGACCCAGAAATGTTAACCATGGCTAAGGATGGTGGCTCAATGGATCATGTGGCAAATGAGTGTGTGGTGAGTGTGATTAATGAAGGGAAAGATGCCATGAAATGTGTTAGTGAGCCGGTGGAGATTGGTGGTTCAAGTGTGTCGACTACGGGTTCGTTTGATGTATTGAATTGGGATTTTGATGTTGAAGATGGTGTATTTGGGTTAGGTGGTGAAGATGATGACACTATTCTGTCATGGCCATGGGAGAACAGTACAATAGATGATAACAATTTAATAGGGTAAGATGCATGGTTTATGTCTTAGTTAAATCACTTATTTATCGTTTAGGTTACTAATCACTTGATTATAGATTTATAAGATGAAATAACCTATGAGATGACATAATGAACACACTATGTATTTCTTTTCGTTCTTTTGAACTTTTAACCGAAGCATCTTATAGTTTACGTTTTCTTATCACATGCACGAATTCATTATCGATCAACGAGTCATAGTTTGCTATATATTATTTGTTGACTTTCGTGGTTGTTTGCTTTTGATGTTACACTTATGAAAGTTTTTTTGTGCTAAAGTTTCATCTTATAATTGTTGTCATGTTGTTTATATATCATGTGTTATGATGTTAGGGACGGACCTAGCGTCACCATACGTGGATCGGTCGTACCATGTGATATCTTATTTTTGTTGTGTGTGTGTGTGAAAATCCTACCTATGCCCATGAAATTGTAACATCGCCCCCCTATAATTTCGAGAACAACCCTTATATATTAAAAATCATATGATAGTTATCTCACAAAATTTACTATTTATGAAATAAACCAATTCTTTTTTCATAAGTGTGCAAAGCATCTTGAGTTAGTTACAATTTAATTCATTTTGAAGTTTGATTTTAATTTGTCATATTCTATTCTTTGTAAACGTTATTTAACATTTTGACCTATTTTATTATTTCTATAATTAATATTAGACTAATTTTATTTTTGTAAATAGTATGTTTCTTAAATTTCAAATATACCATTGCGACATGGTCAAATATTTACGTTTTGGTATAAATTTTGTTCGAAACCGATCTGGGTCAAATTATATATATTTACAACATTTTATTTTTCACTTCGTAACGTTACTCTAAATTTCAAATGCAAACGCCAATGTTTCTACATACGTCTCAATATTAGTTAATTTTATTCAATGGCGGATTACTCCACTCACACAACGTGCGACCAAAACAGATGGTTAAATATAGTATGATATACATATATATAGGTATTGGATCATTTCAGAAGTTTTTTTACAGCGAGAAGTGCGAGAAGTGAATGTGTAACTCCAATAATCCCTAATTTCACTCTCTTTCTTATGTGTAGGTGCGTTGTGTAGGTGCATATGTATGTGTGTAGGTACGTATGTTTGTATATGCGTATGTATCTTTGTATGTGTGTAGGTACATAGGTTTGAATGTGGCTCGGTACATTTATATGTTTGTAGGTTGGTTTGAATGTGTAATTAAGACATAAATACAACAAACCTACGTATATGTATGTAACATCATATGAAAGGGAGTGAAATTAGAGATTAATGGAGTTATACATTCACTTCTTGCACTTCTTGCTGTAATATTACTTCTCGCAAGATCCATACCCTACATATACATACATTATACATATATATATATATAAAATGTTTTTTCACAACTTGATTTTGTATAGACACATCCTTGTTTTTTATCTACGCGTCGATATGAATTTTATTAATACCAAATATGTCATAAAGCGCAAACAAACTTTAGTAACTTTATGTTTTGTCAACATCTCATTGCGCCGCAGGTTAGCATGTATCAACGCTTCCACCGCAACGGTTATGCCGTTTACTAGTTTTTATAAATTACAAAACAAATTTAATTTTTAAATGAATTTAAATATTTATAACAAATACAAAACCAAAACAGGGTATTAGTATCCAGACATACATGGACACATAACCAATTGCAATGCCCGGTTATACCTGAACCTGATCATACCCCATCCATGTACATAGGGTTGAGTTTTTCTCCTCAGTACTCTACCCGAACCCTGCTCAATTTCTCTTAGTACCCGATTATACCTGAACCCGGTTCCATATCCGAAACTGAATATTGGAAAAAATCCGATTTATGCACCTCTAGGACTTGAGAATGATGGGCTGCGTGTTAACTCTTTAGGTGAGAAAAATATCAACTGTGAGGTGATGGACTCTTTGGTGTATCGTCAGTGTAGTCCATCAAAGGTGTCATTATGTGTTTGCCCATGTGAACATAAGAAGGGTGTAATCAGTAATGAATTGTGGTAGCCCAACAACTATGAAAGATCAGGGCCTACACATTATGGCTGTTTTTCTAACGACTCGAGTGCAACAACTGCCGGTAAATTATGGGGCTGCTTGATTCCCAAAATGTGTGATGGAATCGGAATCTGTCTAAAAAAATCAGCCACACACGAAAATCGGCATGTTTCCCCATAAGGTCAAGTATTCGATTCTTATTGTGAACAATGGTGTAGACTTCAAAGTAGGAATAGTGTGTGAGTTAGTCGTTCAAAAAAATATAAATCACTTGTAAATATATTTACTTTTTTGTATTATAAACTATTTAAAAATATCTTAAAATTACTTGTTAATAAGTTGGTGAAAAGATATTCCGGGACAAGTATATGTAATTATATGTTAGACTAGAAAAAAATGGGTATTTTATATATATCTCTACTAACTAGATTAATTATGTATATTTCCTTCCTCAAACCTTGAAATATCGAATTACCCATTTTAGGTTATTTTAATAAAAATATATATATCATTAAATGACCAATTTACCCCCTTTTTACTTAGTTTCTTTATTGTGTTTTTCATATTCTCTCTCTCTCTCTCTCTCTCTCTCTCTCTCTCTCTCTCTCTCTCTCTCTCTCTCTCTCTGATTTTATTTATTTTGAAAAAAAAATAAACCACCAGTTTCGCCATTGTTACAGACGGTGTAGTTATCAGAAAAACCATAGTGTAATACTTGAAAAAATTGTGGCTTAATCGTATATATAGGGTAATGTGGCAATTGCATATTTTTTCTCCAAAACTTTTTAAATGCATATTTACCCAACCATAAAGTTAATTTCATATTTCAAACTCCTTAGTTATAAAATGACAAATTTACCCGTTTTGATTTATTTTAACTAAAAAAAGTTTATACAGTGACTAATTTTTATCCGTGGCTAAAAAAAACTAACCTCAAAAGCTAAACCCGAAGCTAAACCAATAATGGTTTTTTATAAATGGATGCTGGATAAAAAATGTGTTATTGATCATAGAGTTTTAATTATATAATATTAATGTTGTATATATTGATTTTATTTTTTTGAAATATGAACTTTTATAAATAAAAGAAACGCCTACAAAAAAAGTATGCAGATGACAAAGTCTGTGCGGCGCTAACAAAAGAGCCTGCACAGATCTTTGTTAGAAAAACAAACATCATCTTAATATCTCAAATTAATTTTTCGATATCAATCTATTTTCCTTTAAGAACTTTTTCATTTATAGCATTTTATATTCTCCAACAAACGATAATCACAATTCCATGAAAAGCCTCATTCTCAACCGATCCTAGCTTTGTAGTCTTGTGAAATTCTAGCAAGTCTCTCACTGAGAATCCAAATATATGACATTTTACACCAAAGACTAATATGATCCCACACCATTGCCGCAACCGTCCAACCTCATAGTTATATGATCCGCAGATTCGTTCCCCAAATCACTTAAGGCACACGTTTTATTCGTCACCGTAATATTCCATTTTTCAAGTTTCTCTCGATTAGGAATTCTACCCACTTCCGCCCTCCAAACATGGATGTTACACTTCGTCGAAACCTACTTACTCCATCTCATAACATAATTATTGCTATAATCTCAGTTATTTTTTCAATCATCCTCTTAACCAAGCTAACCACAGACTCACTTATTTTTTCTCTCAGCCACTACCAAATTTCTAACCCATCGTTCCACATTGTTTAGAGATGAGATTTTTTTCATGAGTACGCGTACCCGTCTATTTAGTACTTGTACGAATACCTAGACTGATTTTAGACACGTGCACTTTTAGATACAAGTATGGGTGTTACGGGCACTCAATATCCGTCTGAAATCCGTATGGGTTTTTGTTGAAATTTCCAAAACTCATTACTTTTGCCATGTTTTTATTGCATAAGCTATTTTTTTAAACATACTAATAAAAGAAAAATTGGGTGACTTTGTATGTCTTGGTATTACTTGATTATAAAAGGATTTATGAGGTGATTTGTTTCATTTTTAGTTTTGGTATTAAGTTTTGGTTGTGGTATTACGGTTTTGGTTATGGTATTACGATTTTGTTAATATTGATAACTGATTATCGATTCTGTGCCGATAAAATACCTAGATTAGTGTATATTTTTTTTAAAAAGAACTAAGTGGTACTAAAGCGAGTATCGTACCTAAAGTACTCATACCCGTACCGAAAATTCGGTACAAGTACGAGTATGATCCTACGGAGGATACGACACTGATCTCATCCCTACTTTGCTACACTCGTAATATACTGTATTATCTATTATGTTATCACATATTTGTATTATATTATCTATACAATAGATAATACATGAGATGAGCAAATTAAGACACCTAATTTTTAAGTAATTTACAACATGTAAGGGGTAAGTTACACAACCTATAGCATATATATACGATATTAGCAAGCTTGTCAATTAGAAAATATGCATAGAAATAATTATAATATTGTCCCCCAACTATACTCCACTTTTGTAAATTTAAGACATGTTTAGAGCATTCTAGGGACGAGCATGGTACCATACCGGTACCGAAAATACCGATCCCGAAAATCGGAAATTCTTGGTATCGGTACCAAAATATTCGAGGGTAAAAATCAGGAAATACCGGTACCATACCGATCCCGAAACTTAAAACTTTGGTACCGATGGTACCAAATCGGTACCGATTTCGGTATCGATACCGGTACCGATTTTGCTCATCCCTAAAGCATTCTCATCCAATCCTCCAAAAATAAGTGAGGTAAATTTGCAAATTATAGGGTGAAGTTTTAATTGGTTGTGAGTGTACGTTTTAGGGTGAAGAGCGAAAATGTAGTGAAATTTTGTAAATATGGGGAAACAAGTTTTGCCTATATTTAGTTTTTAATATTTATTGAATTGGTTGTGAGTATGGAAAAGAGAAAACTGAACCGTTGAAAATTTTAAACTGAAAACGTTACTAATGGTATGGTTTCACGCATTGAGCTTCAATAATTAGTTTAATGTCCGGTCTAGTTTTTCATGGCCGATTTTCGGTATAAATCGTAAATCAACCCTTTTGCTATGGTTTGAAAATTCAGAAACCGACTAACTAAAAGTGGTGATTGGTTTAAACTTTTCCAAAGTTTTACAGACCTTGAACATCCATAATTGTAATAAAATTACTAGGATTTTTGTTTCCGTCACATCAGGCGCGCACCCGTTTAATATCAATTAAAATATGTAAAAATAAATGTAAATGTAAATGTAAATTTAGAGCATACAAATCTTGATTCCAGCAACACATAATTGTAACACGATGTCACCGCTCAATCTCCAAAAACCAGACCTCCAAATTTAAATAACAAAAATCAATTATTCTTAAAATAATACCCCACCTTCACCTTCTTCTTCTTCTTCGTTGTTCCGGCGAAGATTGGGGACGGAATCTTTCCCACCGGCGACAACAAGATGCCACACACTCCATAACAACAACAACCACCGACACCTTTACGTGTCGGCGCATAGTGTCGTCACCTTATGTATCAGAAGAAGCTCGCTTCCTTCTCACTGCAGCATCTTCTTCTGATCATAATAACAATAATAATAATATTCCAATTCACCATTTCAATCAATTGATTCTTTCACTTTCCAATTATCCCCGACGGAACCCTAATTCCCAATTTCTTCCGGGTTATAATAATAAGATGCAATGGATGATAAGATTCTCAGGCATTATCTCAGCCGCATTGTTGATTATTATCCTCGCACCATCACTCCAATCGTTTCACCCTGCTGAAGCCATTAGATCTTACCAAACCCGTCAGATTCCGCCCACCGGGTCGTCATTCCGTCAAGCGTCAACGTTCCGTAACGCCGCCGGATGTATTCCGGTTAAATATTCCGGCGATGTTTGCGACCCGTCTAGGGTTCACGTTGCGTTAACTCTAGATCTCGAGTACCTACGTGGCTCAATCGCCGCCGTTCACTCCGTACTGCAACACTCCTCCTGTCCGGAGAGTGTTTTCTTTCACTTTATGGTTTCTGATACAAGTCTTAAAACCTTAGTTTCCTCGACTTTTCCGAATTTAAGGTTTCAGGTTTATTATTTTGATCCGGAGGTTGTCCGGAAGCTGATTTCGACGTCTGTGAGACAAGCATTGGAGCAGCCGTTGAATTACGCCCGAAACTACCTTGCGGAAGTACTCGAACCATGCGTCCGGAGAGTGATTTATCTAGATTCCGATTTGGTCATGGTGGATGATGTGGCAAAGCTTTGGGGGACTAGTTTAGGCGAGAAAACGATCGGGGCACCCGAGTATTGTCACGCGAACTTCACGAAATACTTTACACCCGGGTTCTGGTCGAACCACCGTTACTCGTCGATTTTCTCCGACCGGAACCCGTGTTACTTCAATACAGGGGTGATGGTAATCGATCTAGCGAAATGGAGACAGTTCGGGTACACTAAACGGATTGAAAAGTGGATGGAGATTCAGAAAAATGATCGGATATACGAGCTGGGATCGTTACCGCCGTTTTTATTAGTGTTTGCGGGTGATGTGGCACCGATTGATCACGGGTGGAACCAGCACGGGTTAGGCGGGGATAATGTTGTGGGGATCTGTCGTGATCTGCACCCGGGGCCGGTGAGTCTGCTGCATTGGAGTGGGAGTGGTAAACCGTGGTTAAGGCTTGATTCGAAACAAGCGTGTCCGTTGGATGCGTTATGGGCTCCGTACGATCTGTATCTGTATCGACCGTCGTCTTGGTGATTGGTATATTTCTCTAGTGAATGTTTTCATGATTATCTGGTTTATGTTACAGTTAGTATTTGTTATGTTGGGGGGTTTATAGAGTTTTATGTTATGTTGGGCATGTGTATTTTATTCCATTATTACTGCATTCTGATAATAAAACTTAAAAAGATGTTATACAATTTAGTTTGTATGCAGATTGCAGAACCCTGTTTCATGGTGATGAGTTTTTCTAGTTTTAGTTTGGTTTTTGGTTTGGGTGGGATTGTTGAAGGACATTGTTGAGTGATTTTTAGCAAGAACCCTGATCTTGATGACATACATAGGGTGGGGTGACATATAAAATATAGAGTAAATAAATGTACAAAAATGTTATAGAAACAAGATTGGATGGTTTTGTATGTTGAGTGAGATTCTCATGTGAAATACTGTTTTGAGATGGATGATCATGAGGTATGGGTAGACTAATAAACAATCTTTTGAATTTTGAGATCTTAAACTCAACTTAGGGGTGTTTGGGATTGCTTATTTGAGTCGAATTATAACTCTTTAAAAGTTAAAAAGGTCTTTGGGTTTGCTTATTATGTGAGGGGGTAAATTGATAAGTTATAATATTATCACTTATATGCATATTGGTTTTCCCTCTTAAGTTTATTGGATTTTAATAATCACTATTGACTGGTATTGACCGATAATAATCCCTATCATTTTATAGCCACTGGCGGTTCAAAATCTAAAAAAGTTGGCCCTAGCGGTCCCCTGTTATGTTTTTTTTTTCTGAATTTCAGACTAATGTTTTAGGGCTTTTGATCGGAATGAAAATACAAGTCGATTGATGTAAAACTTAGTTCGAAATGGTGCTCTAAGACAACAAAACAATGGTTAATATACCAGTAATATTTGATTACTTCATATAAGTTAGACTAGACCATGTGTTTCGGGCTAGTGAAACAATAGATCTCCACGTGGGAAGTAGGTGTTTCTACACATTCACTAGACATGAGTTATGGGCCGATAAGTGTGGTGAGATTAGTGAAATGTTTTTTAAAGTGATGAGATGGAAGTTTAAGATCGGTTGTTAAAACTAAAATAGGTGAACCAATGATGTTGTAGGTGTCGAACACTTGCGGAGCCCCCACGCCACATCTCACACCCAGGGGGGTGGTGGTCATGTGGGCGTTGTCGTGCATAGCAGCGCGCTCACAAGTCACACCCCAACCACTAACCATAATTCCGTAACACACAACCAGCCTTAGTCGACAATGCCCTCTATGAAATGAACCTTATTTGTAAATCATGATGAGTGCTCCTTTTTAATTATTTTTGTTTGTTCTCGAGTTGTTGGTGAGAATGGGTGGTTGGGTGTAGAAGTGTAATGAATAAAGTTTACTTAAATGAACGTGAAGAACATTAGTCTTATAAATTCATAGATGAATGCTTATGCTCAAGAGGTAAAAGTAAATAAAATCCAAAGTATCACATTTAAATATTTTTAAATCATCTTATCTAATATCTAATATTAAAAAAGATTATTTTTTTCTAAATAACTTTAAATGGGTTAACGGATTATGTCCGGGTTAACACACACATTAAAGGATTGTGTTATGTTGACCTGTTTAATAAACGAGTTGTATTGTTAATAAAAAATGTGATTATTTTTGTTTAATAATTCAAATTATATCTATCCAAACAATTACAATTTATATTTATAGTTGGATTTTAGTAAACCAAATTATTACCTATAATCGATAATAATACGCGCTAGTTTTTGTTTAACGACTTAAATTATACATTCTTTCATCCACCTGCGAGATTCAAACTTTCACCATATAGAAAGATAAAGTTTTTTCCAACTCCTTGATAACTCCAAAAGCCATTCACTAATAATCCATACATGTAAGGTGCCCAACGATACTTGTAACTTTAACTTTTGTTGCCAAGGATAATATCCGTATAAAAGAAAAGTAAGTGCATCCACTTACAATGAACAATTAGATTATTTTTCTTATCAGTTATAATGTTATAAATTGTTTTGAAACAACATAAATAAAAGTTAGGGTCAAACAAGCTACTTCTCCATTAGAGTGAGATAGTCTTAAGTCAACGAAATAAAGTTATAAGTGCCATTGTCAGATCGTAAATATCAATACGTGTTATAACTATTAAAATAAAATTGTAATATATGGCTAGACGTATTCCAAAACACCTTTTTAAGGAACGAATATATGCATACATTGTCCAATTGCCTGGAAGCTTAGAGTTGACTATTCTTAAGTTGATTTTACAAGATATAGAAGAATGGTTGTTAATGAGTTGGCAACCGTCATTAACGTTCTCTAATCTTAAGTCAATCATAATTATTAATAAAGCATTTAAACAACAGTTGTAATATTTTAAAATGGTTATTAACCTGTCATTAAACTACTAACAAATAAGACCAGGTAAACCATAGCTTTTAATGGATAGATGAGATTCAAGGGGTGAAGGTATAAACCAGTAATAATTTTTTAAGTCAGAGTCCATGATAATTATTTTCCTTGGTCTTCGTAGCCAAATTTATATAACCGTGCACAGATATAGATTCATTCTTCGTACCTCACTATAAAAAGAAGGGATTGCAACTTTCGAAAAATGTAACCGATTTTTTCATAGACATTTACCCAACCCTTTCTTTGAACAACCACTTTCTTCTTGTAAGCGTCAAAAGGCGAATGACCATAGTACCCCTGATGAAGATATCTTAGCAATTAGCATGTGTGGAAGTTTGTTTGCGCACTTTAAAGATATTTCACGGTTTGTGGATGTCTCATCGGTCGTGTGTGGGCACACATATAACATATTTGATGGATTGAGGATGTCTTATTGAGTATGCCTATATATGACCTATGTGTCGGTTTGCTATGTATTATTGTGTCATCTATTGTGGCTGATAGTGTATCCTTTATCATAGAAATATTCTTAACTTTAAAAAGTGTCTATTTTTATGCTCGACGATTGTTACCCGATGGGATACAATGAATAACACCTTCTTGTAACAAATGACCAAAATGCCCTTGCGAGGTAGCCCCCCAACATAAATTACAGCTAGCAACTGTCATCTATCTCTCTTTCACTTTTCAACACATGGGACCATATTCATATTCCACCATTACTATGTTAACAGTGGTTGTTTTCACATGTAAGAACCATCTGTACAAATCTCACAAAATGTTCATCTACATGTATTTCACATGTCACAATATGATGTGATGCTCATTATTACAATCAGAATAACTCTTTATTGACTCATAAATTGTAATTATATAAACATACCCCCGGTTTTAAGTCCACACTTCGCGCTTCTTTTTATTGCGTGTTACCAGAGTGGGATTTGTTTGTTACGTATGAAATTGTCACCCAAATATGTATTGCATTTTATTAATCTCCTCCATCTTTAGTTAAATAATGAAATGCCATTACGGATTTTGATCAACCTGGAACCCACTTCAACCCTAACAATTTTTATTAACTAAAACTAAATTAAAAAATTAAGTAAATTAATAAATAAAAACACATTTTCATTAATTAAGAAAACACAATTACAATAATTAAAGTTAAATTTTTAACTTTAAAAGTGAAATTATTGGCAAACACACAATCGTTTAACACGTGGGTGGTAACATAACTTAGCTTTAAAACAATTTTATTTAAAAGAGTATTGGTTTTAAACTTTTAATAATCTCAGCTTTAACTCATTGACCGTCTCTCTCACACACAATCAAACTATGTAAAGTTTCTTCTTTCGTAAGCTGGTATTTTTGTAATTAGGCAGAAACATTTATTGTATATATAGTGTTTACACCGATGAATATAAGATGATTTAACAATAATTATGAAAACGTCATTTATTAATATGAATACACTCTACTTTCTATTCATGGTGACTCAATGGCAAAGCAATCTATAGGTTCTAAGTTTGAGTCGTAGGAGGTAAAAGAAATTTACAACTAAAAAAATCATGTAGTCTTCGTCGTCTATAAACACATTCGATTTTTACTTATATTCGCCGGTGAATACATTGTTTGTTCACAAACTAGTATTTTACCCGTCGCGTTGTGCCAGGACAGGTTGGTAAAATTCAAGCGGTGGTAAAACACAAACGTTGAGACTGTAAGTCGACCAAGATTTGGTCGGTTTTGGTTACATGTGTTATTGTACTTGAACTAAAATAAATAAATAAATAAATAATAGAACAATGAGGTGGAGTCCGCCGGCCAAAATCGATCGTTGGTAAAATCAAACCGTTATCGATCCCGGGCGTTGAAGCGGCCAGTCTACGCGATTTCGGTCGGTTTCCGTGACGTTCGTTGTTGTACCGGAACTAATAAAAATTAGCATTCGGTTGGTTTTCGTTACGTTCGCTGTGATAGTAGAACTAAAACAAAACCCGGTGAGTTTATGCAAATCCGGTCGGTTTTCGTCATTTTGTTACGATACCATAACCAAAACAAAACAAAACAAAACATAAACAAAATCGATTTTCGATCGATTTTTGTTACGTACGTTACGGACTTAAACTAAAAAAACAAAACAAATATTATTGAAATAAGGTGCCGCAAAGTGGCCCATAGGGACTTTGCAGCACCAAAGTTTCAAATTAAGCATTCGGTTAGTTTTCGTTACGTTCACTATGATACTAGAACTAAAACAAAACCTGGTTAGTTTACACAAATCCGTTCGGTTTCCGTCATTTTGTTACGATACCATAACCAAAACATAAACAAAATTGATTTTCGATCGATTTTATTACGTACATTACAGACTTGAACTAAAACAAAACGAAACAAAACAAATACTATCAATAAGGTGCCACAAAGTGGCCATAGGGACTTCGCGGCACAAAGTTTCAAATTATTATATAATAATAATAATAATAATAATAATAATAATAGTGATTTTACTCCTCTTGATTTTTATTAAAAAATATTATATGGTTTGGGCTTATGTCACTAATGCCATTATTATCTATATGTGAATAGATTTGCCAAACTTGTTGTCTAACATATGAGAACACATACAATATAAAGTAAAGGCAATTATCTTTGAGCTACTTTCTTAGTGACATTATTGGTGTAGGTACTATAAAACTCTAAAGCTAAGAAGTTGCCAACCCTCTTAAGTAACTCTTTAAAAGAAACAAATAGGAAATAGATTAGATTAGGGTTAAATATGGAGCTGCTTGATGCAGTAATTTGGCACTTTAATAAACAATATGATACAGGGAAAAGAAAACAAATACGTTTATTTTGTTCACTTAATACCAACCTTAACAACTAGCAGGAAGTGAAGATTTGGGTTTTACCGCAGTGAGCCTTTAGGCGGCGAGTATATATTTTAGCTGAGACGACTCAATTCTTTTAACAGAAGATATCAAACATGACGGTACAGGTATGGTGCGTGAAGATTGTTAATTTGCAAGCATTTATTTGGCGAACAAGATATCACCTCTAATCCAAACATGCACGCTTAAAACGATGAAATAATCCACAAAATTCATAGAATCATAAGTTTCAATCTCCTTAACAAAATACATATCATAAATAAAAACGAGGCTACTAATCCGCAAATTGAAGACAAACTCATTTCTTTGATTTCTTTGTTGCCCTAAAAAGTAAATAGATTTCATTAACATAACTAATTTATAAAATATAAAGTATATGAATATGCAAAAAGAATAAAATATATATAAAAACAACTCACTGTGTAGGTTGTGCAGCAGGGGCTGCAGGTGTAGGGGCTCTCTCTTGTGGGCCCTGATTAAAATAATACAGAAAGTTAAGTGAAAACTCTTATACATTTAACTATACAGTTACAGCCCTATGGTTAATTGGATAATAGTATAATTAACAAATCTATACCAGAGCCAAACGTTCTTCTCTCCGAGCCAATTTCCTTTCCCTGCTAGCCTTGTTTTTGGCGCGTTTAGCTTCAAACTGGTCCGATAATGTCTTCTCACGGGCCTTTTCAGCCTTTGATTTGTGAATACTCTCCATTAACACACGCTTGTTCTTGAAAACATTACCTTTCACTTTCATGTACATATCATGGTACATATGTTTGTCAATCTTCTTTGACTCCCGGTACTTACGCAGTAAACGCCTCAACACACGCATCCTTCGCATCCAAAGAATCTTGGTTGGCAACCTTGCCTCACGAGTACCCTTACGTTTACCTATATATCGGTTTTGTAATAACTTTAAAAGGCTTCTAAAAATATTATAGCCAACTAGCAAAGACTAAAATGCTTTTTGTATTAAAGGTAGATGTAAACAAATATATAAGAGTTTGAATCTAAATCTCTGATTGCTAATACTTGTTAAATAAATAAAACAGTGAGTTAAAATTTTTTATCATATACATGTAAATATTAAATAATAAAATATAAACTGTTTAAGCATTTATCATAACTTTGTATATTATAATACTTTTATTATGTGACTATATTTATATAAGCCATAGGCTAGTTTAGGTTCGCAAGCCTATCCAAACTTGGTATGAAAAGATTGAGCTCGAGTTTGTTACTAATAAACGAGCTTCAACTTAGACTCAAAATCGTTTACAAAATACAAAAGCTTTTTTAAGTATACTTTAATATACATTCTTTTAAATGTTAAAAGCATCAACTGTGTAAGTATTTACAACATAATAAAAAGGATGTGTTAATATACATCCTTAGAGAAGTTTAAAATTTGATTTATATCCTTGCAAATTTTATAACTTCATATATGCCCTTCAAAGACACTTATTTAAAAAACAAAAAATCTTAACACCATTTTTACTAAGATTGTTGTAACACCATTTGTCTAGTAAAAAACTGTATATATGTAAACTTAATTTTCAATCCATTGCCATCTATGTTCAGGCTACTTTGTCAATAATATATTGGGCTGTAAGTCTGTATCCTAAATGCATACAAATATTATAAACAAAAAAAAAAAAGAAATACCATATCCAGAGTGACGGCCTTTTCTCTTGGCCTCTTTCATGCGACGTGCCCGAGATCTTGAGTGAATCTTTGTTGGCTTCCTGATGATGAAACCATCCTTGACCAACTTCCTGATGTTTTGACCTACAGTCACAAAAGAAAATAAAAACTTACAGTGAGCATTTAAAAAAAATATATTTAGCACAACCACATAAGCAAAATAAAGACATGTAACAATCATGATCCAATTAAAAAATAAGCACAACCAGATAGACTTAAGTGTTTCTATACTTACTTCCTTTTAAAAACCGCATGCTAACACTGCCTAAAAGTAACATCCTGCTATATTTGCAATCTCCAATACTTACAAAACATAAATTTGTATGATGAAAAGACCAATTTTCACAAAAAAACATATGGCAAATAAGTATAACATAATAATAACGCATGTAATGATATCAAATCACAAAACTGAACGCCGGATGCATAAAAATCAAGAAACAAGACTCCATTTCAAAACAATAACCAATTCTATCATAATCAAATCAGTACAGATATAAGTATAACAGGTCACCAAAATGTTCATCAGATGCGTATACAGAGTGTAAGAAGCTTAACCTGTAAACAGTAACCAGATCTCTCATGCAATATCGATACAGATGGTAAAACAAATCTTAAATAGGTTTCTCAGACAACTGATCATTGAAGATAACTATTATAACATCATAAATCAAAACAATGATATCAAATGGCATAACTGTATGCCAAATAGGGCTAACAATTGGCAATGTTAAAAACACGAGTAAACCTGTTGATTAAACACAGATGTGATTTTCTTTTATGTTTTTTTAAATAAAAGAAATTAGTAGGCTAGGCTCCACATTTCTCCTTCCTTATTGGTATATGAAACTTAGAACTGCAATATAGACATGAGATATAAAGTAGTTAAACGATGGCGGCTAAATCAGCATATTGCAAGTAATAAGTTAATTCACAAAAATAATAAATGTAATAGGTATAATGTACGTATAATATAATATAAAAAATCAAACGCAGGTTATTTTATAAGAATGTTGGCCAGATGCATAAGCAAAAGTGTAATAAGCTGAAATTGATAAGAATAACTGATTATTTCAATTCAATATATAAAGTGAGTAAGAAACATACGAGAGTTGGCCATGGAGATCTCATTGCCTTCATTTGGATCGAGCCACACCTTGCCTCTGCCGCATTTGAGGACGCTGGCGGCCAGCCGCTTCTGTAGCGTCAGCGACACCATTTCCTCCCACGACGAGGCTAGGGTTTTGCCTCGTGGACTCGAGAGAACGTTTTATTAGTCATTCACTATCCAAACTAATGGGCTTTCTTTTGACTAATCACGGCCCAATGGGCTTTACATCAAAACTTCTTGTTAATTCATCTATCTATATCTATACTAATTAATTAATAAATAAAGGTTTTCTTATGCAACGTGTCCTAACATTTTTATTCTCAATTTCCCGCCTTCCACCACACTCATTTTACAAACTCGATTCATATTCATACCCAACCCAATTAATAGAATATATACCATATATAAATAGCTATTATAATTTATTTTTTTGTCATTTTACTCATTCATTAGAGTCAGCTAATTTAAACATACAATATATCTTATTTATTTAAATAAATTTATTTATCCTACCAATGTTCTACACGGGTTTCTTAATGTCATATGCATTATACATGAGTTATCCATACAAAATTTCTCTATCTCTCTCTCTATTAAACATATATATATTTTTTCTTATTAATAGTTTTATATTTTATTTTTTTTATTTTTTAATTATGATTTCCTGGTTTAAAAATTAATACAAATATATTATTTTGTTTTATATAAATATATTGTATTAGTTATTAATAGTAAGCATTTATAAGTAACGAATTCTCACGTTAATAAATAAAATAATTAATTTCAAAATTCAAAGAAGAAAATTTTCACTTTACGTTTACAATGAAGACTAATAAAAGCTATGGCCAATCACTTTAGACAGTTTGTTTGTTTTTTAGACAACCTGTTTATAAGTAACGAATTTTCACTTAATAAATAAAATAATTAATTTCAAAATTAAAAGAAGAAAATTTTCACTTTACGTTTGCAATGAAGACTAATCAAAGCTACGACCAATCATTTTAGACAGTTTGTTTGTTGTTTAGAAATTGGTATTACGAAATTCCATCATTGTCAAATCGATATCACCAAAATTTATCATGTGTGATAGTGTTGACTAAGGGTTACGTCAGGTATATAATAACATGTCTAGACGATTATATATTATACATAGCATGATTCATGAGCTCATCATGCAAGAAGTGATATCTGTTGAGTTTGTAATTTATGAGTATAATCTGCTTATGATCTAACTAAATGTTAGGAAGAGGTCTCGTCAACAAATCAGCCATGTGGATAGATTTAAAGCCCATTTTAATATCTTATGTCAAGACTCCTAGTTCTCATCTAATACAATGTTAGATGCTGAATTCAATGTGGCAAGTTTTTCATAATGAGATTGGACCACATTAATATGATCATTCCAATGTATGTGTTCGGACTACAAGATAAATGAGATTGGAGTATAGCTTTTTAATAGTTCATTGATAACTTGTAGTGCGGTGCGAGAATAATGAACTAGCTATAAGAATATGAAGTTTAGCCGCTTCAAGAAGCTTTGGACTTGAGTTTTGATATATTCTTTGAAGAATTGGGACACAGTTTTTGTCAGGTAGAATTTGAGTTTGGAAACGCATGTGTAGTTAGCTACATGTATTAAAAATGGATAACTTGAGTTCAATCCATAGTGACACCCCATTTAATCTAATATTCGTAACGCATAAATAGTAAAATGAAAATTCAATCCATAGGACATTTTCATTTATGCATAGTGTTTGTGTTTTGTGAGAATTGTTGTAAGCTAATTATGGATATCACTAAAATGGGAGAGGAATGTTGGTAATTTTTGTTTTATCATAGTGATTTTAGTGTTGTTGTGTTAACTTGATAATCTAATAAACATTATTAGTTATTAACGAGCTAGGAATTGCGAGAGTGCATGCTTGTTTGATAATAATGATTTGTGTTTTGTCAGTTTGTCCATGTCACTACTTAATTAATTGGGTTTACAATTAATAGAGATGGCTTGTTTAATTATAATGAGTTTGGTGGATTAATATTGTATTTCAAAATAAATGAGATGGGCTTGGGATCCGGCTGGACTTGGGTCCGGTTTATTTATCAATTGATAAGGATCTTAGGCTTTTAATATTGAGATTGGAATATTCAATTGAGAAAGATAGTTTCTATAAGAAAACCGTCGACAAAACGAAGGAGATTAGGTTATATATACGCACGGTACAGCTTTTCTCACATTTTCAACATCCAAATTTGTTCTTCACCAAATTCTTTGTCTTATCAGATTAATTAAGCATTAAATGTACGTACTTTAAAGTAGTTTAATTTGAAAATGTTTTACACGATTCCAAGAAAATCCAAGTTGCAAAGTGTTCACACGTGGTATACTACAATCTTTGGGTACGTTTATTTTATAGCCGCAAACAAATAGCTGGCAAGTGATATTATTCATTAAACTATTAAAAAGCAGATGATGTTTCATACTCACAAACATAAGCTACAGGAATCAGGTACTCGAAACCAACCAAATCAAGTCTTGATAATCACAAGAGTTCCTAGATATGTTTTATTATATAATCAAGCTTAGAGAGTTAAGAGGCATAATTATGGTAATTAAACTTATGATCACATCGCCGTACTGTTTGGAATTCCCTTCCCCGTAACTCCTTCTTCGCTAGTGGGGTAGAGTAGAGTGTAAGGTACTTTCGCTGGTCCAGCCCGATTCTTCAACTTTTTGTCATTGTTCATTGCTACAATTTTCTTCTCAATCTCTTTCAGCTTCTTCCCAAATCTCTGGAACGCGTTCAAAGGTTCTGCATCCAGTGTCCAGTCAGGACACTCCCTTTGTCCAAGATACACCTCATCCGATGAATGTCTTGACAATAACTCGATCAATGCAATGCCAAGAACCATTTGTAGTTGAGGAGTGATGGTTTTCAAGAAAACATTATCAGGATTTGCTTTAAGTTCATCATACTCAGGAGTGTTTGGCTCGGGCATAAATCTTCGACTAATGGTTGGACGATTAGGGGCGTAGCCTGCATAAGGATATTGACCATAGTTAACAGCTGCATGAAGTGCTGACGCAATCCATATGAATATAGTGCAAATGTCAATCAGCTCTTGACAAGAATTCATTCCCAGCCACCATGTTTCATGTTTCTTGTCACCATGTCCCTCTTCTCGTAGTTCCTTCCACCATGATTGAAGTTCCTTGTCGTTTTTAATCGTATCATCACTGGTGTAGTAGAATTTACAGTAGTCTTCTACCCAAGATTTGATTGCTGACCAAATCTCTAGCCCGTCAACCGCATATGGATAATCCTCAATTAGTAGTCTAAGTCCATGAGGTGAATTTGAATCCTCAACTGCCATGCCCCTGTGTGTTAAATATACAATTAAATTCAAACATAAATATAAGAATATCAAAGTATGTTCACTAACTAAAATTATTTAAGTGTCTTTCAGATTTCATGTAGTTGATTCAAAAGTTAGCATATTCTTACATGCACCAACTAGATAATGACTTTTAGATTTCATGTAGTTAGATATTAAATTAGAGAGCACGACCATGTAATACTTTTCTAAATTCACATTTTTGTTTTTGTAATAATTCGCTAATTTTCTCACTTCTATTTTTATTCTAAAACATGAGAATGAGATATGTTAATAACTTACAAGCTTGGCTCATTTAGTCTCTAACTTAATATCTATTACGTCAATTAGCAATTTCAAGATTTGATGTTACCGTTTACAAACACTAAGATAAATGGCAAAAATATGCAGAAATTAATACTGATTACTTCCTAAAGATCTGTATAAACTTCTAAATAATTAACTACTACAAGTAGAAATATATTGTAACTCTTAATTACTATGTTTTTTGAAAGATAAATACCTCTTCACAAGATCCACTGGGAGTGCTTGATCAGGGAACGCCCAATCCTTATAAAACACAGAAGACAATTCCATAGAATATTTTCCAGGAAACACAGTTTTCTCTAGAATACCTCCACCATTAATCAGAATCTGCCTTGCCAAAGCGTTGATATTCATCGTATCACGGAAATGAGGGTAGAGAAGCTTATAGATCGGATGGAGTACACTTAGTTGCCTATTTGCTGCAATCACAAATGGCTCAACAACTGCATGTGTGTTCAACCTGTGAACCATATATTTGTTAAAATTAAAAAAAAATATGAGCACGACTAATAGTGTATCCTAAAGCAGTGTATATATGTGATTTAGAAATTGTACCAGTGACTAACGAGCTGATGAACCCCAGAATCGTTAACAGCTACATATGCTTTGGCCAGCTGCCAAACAGCACCTTCCACTCCATTTTCAGCAGGGGTGTATACATTACTAACCGCGCCCAAAGTATCTGCTTCAGGATGTGGCAAGCTTAACTCGATCACTAATGGGTTTAAAGTTCCATCATTTTGTAGGAAGAGCAATGTTCGTGAAGCGTAAATCTTGCTTTTAGTTGCATTTATTCGCCTCAAGTTCGGCATCAAGGAATCATGATGATCCAGTATAAACAACCTATTGGCTATCAGTGCCTGTATGGCAGGAATTTAAAGAAAATGATGAGTCAATTTACCGCTTTAACAAATGCATAAGATTAAAATGCATGTATTTGCGAGTGATGGCACCTCATCTACTTTCAAACCATGTAGGTTTTCCTGGATGTGGTGTGATTTTATTGAACTGTTTTGGTTGCCATAGACTTGCACATCCAGCTTGCTTGTAGGTGGGAACTCCTGCCAAAAGAAAGAACATATATGAACATATTTTAATGGTTGCTTGGATCAAAATATCATACATAAGTAACATAACGCGAAGGACGAATGTTACTTTTAGAAGACGAATTTTAACAGGGTTTACTCCAGCAAGCATTTCTCTTGCAAATTCCTTATCGGTCCTCCAAGCGACCTTATCCTCTGAGAAAACATGCAAATTTAGTCCTTTTGTTTATTAGAAATCTTGACAAATAGTAGGAAATATTAATCTCTCAATGTGAGAACTGTATAATTTCTTGATTTAGAATGGTTACCTTTGATTACTTGTGGTTTTGGGAATTTGGCAACTCCTGTATTATCTATTTCTAGAAATGTTTTTAGCAATTCCAACGGAATGCTTTTCCGAATGCGATCTAAAGGGCCTTCTGGCAGCTTGAACCCCCCTTCATAAAGATTCATGACATCTTCAAACGAGTCTAATTCATCATGAGTACTATCGAACAGTGCCTCAAACTCAGGGACAAGGAATTGAACGATAGATTTAAGTCCATAACCAAGAAAATCAGACAACTTCAAGTGTCCAAATCGCTCGTCTCTTGGAACATAAATGTTTAAGCTCCTAACAAGCGGCAACCTGCTCTCCGTTTTAGGATCTAACCCATTGATCAAAGGTTAACATCAGTTTACAAAACAAACCTATAGTATAATCACTACTAATTTCATAATTACCTGATTTGGTTGGTGGTCTACCAGTTCTACCCCTACGGGGATACGGGTACTCTGATGACCCTCCGAGAACTGGGCGAGCATCGTCAACGTCCTTATCAGGATCTCCCAAATCATTATAAAAAGCATAATCATAAACTCTGTCCCATTCTTCAAGCATCCCAGTCCCATCTCCTCGCAAGATTTGGAGCTCTTCTTCTCTATATGAACGTAGAATCTCGGGTGTCTCACTAGGAAGATACGCCTGCCAGATCAATGCGATACAAATTAAGAACATATATATGTAATATTATGGTACACTTAATATTATGTGACGTACCTTATTGTTGAAGAAAACACGGTCTTTTTTGTAACGTTTTGCAGGGTAAACCCATGAATTACACACAAAATGGACTTCACCATGACCAGGAACATCTTCAAGTGTGAGGGTCTTAAGGTAAAATTCACTATGGTGATGATTTTGGACAACAAATGCCCCTGGCACTTCCATTTCTTCATCCCATTCAAATGATACTTTATATGATGATTCTCCAACTGTCAAAGGGGCAATAGTTGTAATCCAGTCTTCCAATATCGCAGGCTTCCCTACTTTTCCTCTCAACAATCCTTCTGCGAAAGTAATTATCCATGTTTAACCATTTTGATTGTCACAAAAGATAGGGAATATGATTAGAATGATAAAAGTGAGTTGTAAGCCACCAAAAAAAAACAACTTTATATGTATACAACAAACATCAAATATTGTGAAAAAAAATATATGTACGTAGAAATGCATCTCCTACCAAACCATAACTATAGTGTATTTGCTGACAGTTTTTTGTCTTGTTATTTTACATCGAATTCTCACACTACTTTTGTAGCTTCCATATAAGCCATTTTGAATGTTATGTTCTTTGTGTATACGCCAATTATATTTCTACTTGTAGTAGTTAATTATTTAGAAGTGTATACACATCTTTAGGAAGTAATCAGTATTAATTTCTGCATATATACAAGTCAATTATATAAGTCAAGTTTTGTGTTAAAGCCATTTTTGTCTTAAAGCTTGTATATGATGATTGCTACACTAAAGGGGTTCCGGCTTTGTGTTTTGTCATGTATAGTGTCAAGTCCCGTATCGATAAACAACACACAAATTAAACGAATAACTCTCGTTTATATTAATCAGAAAATATCACTCTAAAAACTTGATTACAAACCCTCAAACCCTAACTCGGTTTGACTCTTGATGAACCCTAACTCGGTTACACCAACCTCACCTTCTCTAATGTCTAACCATAACTCGGTTCATATAGACTAACCCTAACTTGTTAGCCAAGACATTACCAAATATAATAAAACCTAATTATTGGGTTGGGCCTTACACTTGGGCCAAACAACAATTGACCCAACAATCACCCCCGCAATTGTTGTATCCGAGTCACCCGACTCACCCCCTAATTTCCTACTCGAAATTGGTGGGTCTTCAACTTCACGTTTGTCATCGTTCTCTTGATTCTCCCGAGGCTTTTCATGATCTCTTGCAATGTTCTTTCGGCTCCACTTGGCTAGAAGACACACTTGCTTCGTTTGATCATTAGACGCCTTCCCTTGGGCTTGAATCACTTTCTTGACCACGCGTTTAGTTTCTTGAACACTCTTCTTTGGACTTTGAATTTTAGAACTTGGATTTTTTATTGGAATCTGACTCGTAACCGGCTTGTCTTCTTTCAGTCCAATTCTTTGAAGATCCCTACCTGCACAATTCTTCATTCCAATGATAGCTCGTTTACCGGGACTTGTTATCTTGAGATTGATCTTGTACAATCGATTCTTGGTCCTTGTCACCTTCATCAAAAGCTTACCTATATCATCTTTCATGGTTAACAAATCATGTTTCATGTGAATCTTGCATCCACCTTCCGTTGCTTGACCAAGACTTATGATATTGCACTGTAAGCTCGGGATGTAGTAGACATCGGTCAACAAACGTTGCTCCTCCGTTTTTCCTTCAATTAAGACCGACCCTCTTCCCCGAATATCAATACAAGATTCATCTCCGAACTTCACCGTTCCCGTAACACATTCATCCAACTCATAAAAGGACGATTTATTACCCGTCATGTGATTCGATGCTCCGTTGTCGAGATACCAAACATCTTTCTCCAACGGCTCGGTTTCAAAACGCTTCGGAATCACCCCATCTTCATTCAGAAAAACCATTTTCGGATCTCCTTTAATCATAAATAAACTTGGATCAAAATCATCAATTTTGTTCAAATTAGATTCTTCCTTTTTCTTCATACGTTCCGGACACAAAGACGCAAAGTGACCGAACTCATCACAACGGAAACACTGAACCTGTGACATATCCTTTCTTCTCCATTGACGATCCTTTCTTTTACCCGTATACTTTGACCCACGATATTGACCATCTCGGTTGTCACAACCATCTTCATCTTCATCATCTCGATCTTGACCTCCGGTTTCACGACCTTTTCCACGTCCCTGTGAACTCGGCCAACCCTTACCTCGGCTACCAGACTGATCATTCGACTTCCCTTTGTAATTACTTTCCGATCGATTGAAAAGTAACTGACCTTGTGAATTTGAAGCGCGTTCTCTCCCTCGTAGACGTTCCTCAAATGCCTTAAGTCTTCCAACAGCATCTTCAAACCTCATACTATCAAGATCAACCGTTTGCTCGATTGAGGCTACCAAGTTGAAGTATTTGTCTGGAACCGCATCCAGTAACTTCTTCACCAATACATCTTGCTCGAACACGTGACCAAGACCCGTTGCCTTTGAAACCATACCGGTTATTTTTCCCGCAAACTGATCAACAGTCTCGTCTTCCGCCATCTTGAGTTTCTCAAATTCACTTTTCAACGTCAGTAGTCGAGCCTTTTGAACTCGTTCGGCCCCAACAAACTGTGCCTTCAAAGCCGCCCATATTTCTCGAGCATTCTTGTATTGAGAAACCTGAAGAAGAATATTACCTTCCATAACTTGGAACAAAAACGACCTTGCCGTTTTATTCTTCTTCGCATCAATAACCGCACCCTCATTCGGTTGAACAACTTCCCATAACTCTTGATCATCCAAGATCGCTTCCACCACAATCGCCCATGTGATGTAATTAGTTTCATTCAGCTTTGGAACCTGCAGCGATATCCCCCCACTCGCTTTGGGTTGGATTATCGACTCCTCTTTGTCACCTGCCATTGACGGTGTCGAATCCCCTTGCTCCACTTCGTTGGAACAAACACAAACAACTCAGTCTGAACAACTTTCAGAACCGAACCCGCTTGCTCGTAAAATAAATCAAACTCTGATTAAAACCTAACTTGCTTAACCAATAAAATATGAACTTTGAATTAAACCTACTTGTTCAACCTAAAATAAAATAGCTAACAAGGAGAACCAATGGAGAAAGAAACCACAAGCCAACTTGTGATTTTTTTTTCTTCTTCAGTTCTTCGAACCCCCCCTGTCACCAAAATTTTGACTTTTGAACTAGCCTTGAAAACAAACAAAATCAACCCGTGTTGACTTTTCCTTATTTATATGCAACCAAACAAAACCCCACGTGGTTGCAAACTTACTATCAAACTTCTGATGCCGGATTCGATACAAAGCCCGAGAACCCTTGTGGTTTTCCTATCGCTTCCGTCGGACAGGAAATAACCACCGTCACAGGTCCGACTAACCCGTCTTAACAAAAACACACTCTGATTCGGAAACCCAACTTGGTTCCGATGTGCGCCGATGACTCCTCCTCAAGCTACCGCTCGCCACCAACCGGTTATCGAATTTTTTGAACTTGGCTTTGATACCAATTCAAGTCCCGTATCGATAATCAACACACGAATTAAACGAATAACTCTCGTTTATATTAATCAGAAAATATCACTCTAAAAACTGATTACAAACCCTCAAACCCTAACTCGGTTTGACTCTTGATGAACCCTAACTCGGTTACACCAACCTCACATTCTCTAATGTCTAACCATAACTCGGTTCATATAGACTAACCCTAATTTGTTAGCCAAGACATTAACAAATATAATAAAACCTAATTATTGGGTTGGGCCTTACACTTGGGCCAAACAACAATTGACCCAACATAGTGAGTTGGTCATTTGATAAAAATCTAAATAGGTTTTTTTGATATTGTATGTCAATTGGATACTAAGTGTTAAATTTAGTTAGAGATTTTGGGATTAGACTCAATTAATTTAAACTTAAAATCACCAAAATATGAGGACTCAAATAGACATATGGACAAAGAGGAGAGATGATGAAGTATGAATGAAGGCCAAAGTTGTTTTTAAGCACTTGGATCTTTCATTAGTAACATGTGTGGTGTAAAAGCATTCACATTTCATCCCTAATCCCGTTTTCAAATTTAAGGGATATAAAACACATCTACATCCCATTCTCCATGATCACCATCTCCGTCCCTATAAAAGTATAAATTTTTTGAAAAAAAATTATTACATTTTTATATATAAAGATAAAGGGAGAGATAAATGCGTACATTGACTTATGGACACTAGTTTGGTTTTATAAATTAAAGAGTTAAGTGCCATTTTAGTACCTGTGGTTTAGCCAACTACGCAACTTTAGTACCTGAACTTTATTTTGTGCAACTGGCTACCTCAGTTTCAAAAAACTTGCCATTTTAGTATTTTTGGCTAACCCCGTTAATTTTTTCTCGTTAAGTCAAGGGTAAACTTGTAATTTCAGTTATTTTATTAATTCATTGAAGAGTTAAGTGCCATTTTAGTACATGTGGTTTGACCAACTACGCAACTTTAGTACCTAAACTTTAGGTACTAAAATTGCGTAGTTGGCCAAACCACATGTACTAAAATGGCACTTAACTCTTCATTTAATCAAATTCCTCCTTTTGTAAAGGTTTTGTTTAGTTTTTAAACATTTGAAAACCCTAGGGACCGATGGTGTCAAATCTTAAACTAAACAGCTCCCACCCCCTTTCTCTTTCGTTTTCCGGCTTCTGTCCCGATCTCAATACCGGCGGGATTCCGGCCATCTCAGCTCTGGCCAACTGGTTAATTTTCATTTTGAATTCCAACCCAAAATCTGCTATACAATATGTGCAGTGCATTGACCTGATTAAGCAGGGGATTAACAGCTCTGATTGACGAAATCGAAGGGCGGAATTGGGCCCAATTGTGTTGGTGTAACTAGTTACATGATCCGTTATGACCAATTTTGACATTTCTATGGTTTATGAGGATTTGAGGGTCTTTCAAACTTGACTATAAAAGTATTCAGAACCAGCTTATGAACAAGTCAGTCACTTGTCCTACTGGCTAGTGCATCCCTCGTTAAAACTTTGTAAAAACCATAGGCGCGAGTTCGAGTCCCTGTCACCACATATTTTTTTTGAGTTTATGATAAAATAATTGAAATTACAAGTTTACCCCTGACTTAACAAGAAAAAATTAACGGAGTTAGCAAAAAGTACTATAATGGCAAGTTTTTTGAAGCTGTGGTAGCTAGTTGCACAAAATAAAGTTTAGGTACTAAAGTTGCGTAGTTGGCTAAACCACAAGTACTAAAGTGACACTTAACTCTAAATTAAATATTGCAATATAATTTCTAAAAGTGACCTTTAAATCTGTTCATACTTCCCATTTTCTTATCTTGTTTTGCATTCACTATTGTATAATTAAAAAAACGTGTTCTTAAAAATAATTATAAATTATATATTAAATTTCTACTACCGCTACCACATTAATTACCAACGTGATGCCTACTGTTCAGACTTCACTGTCAAAAGTCACGACATCGAGTTGTACATATGTGTAATTGATTTGAAATTACTAAGATTCACAATAATTAAAAAAAACACACAAAAAAAATTTGAAGGAAACTATCTTACAAGTCTGGTTTTAAACCAATTGAATAATAACTTTGTCACTTGAATGTGGACTAACAAAATATATGTTCAAAATATACCTTCTGAAGACTAACTAAATAAAAGTGTCATGTTTCCAATATGTAGGGTGAATTCTATCCTCATCCTCTCCCAATCCCTCGTTCCCTCACCTATTTCTTTTTTTTCTTCTTTAAATTAAGTTTATGAACAACGAAAAACATGAATTTGAAGAGCTCTTCATTTCATACAAGAAGATTGTATATATGATGATGACAAATACTCACAAGAAGCTATATATGCAAATGGATGGTTGTACGGACGATTAAGGAAACTCACAAGAAGCTACTCGATTCAGATTTTAAGTTGGGTTTACTCGGGTTACCCGAAATTTGCTAACTCCTAATTGCAAGTTCGGTTTTAGGCTTTTAGCCAATAACCAAAATGACTTGAAGTAACCTCTAGAAGGTGGTCTAAATGTTTAGTTAAGCTTGAAGCTAACCTGATAATTGATGATCGATATGACTTGCAGTACTAATAAGTTGCAGTGTGACATTTTTTCCTACAAGCTCATGAACTCGATCCAAAACCGATGCACTCAAGTCTTCAACATCCAACAGATTCTTCTTTATTAAAACTACTCTTCCTCTGATCGTCTTCATTTTCTTCCTCGCGCCTGATGAGCAAAGCTCGAGGAGTACTTGCATCATTGTATGCATTATTATTATATGGGGTCCGACTGAGTTATATAAAATACAAAACTAAATGAAAGCATTAAAGAGGACACCAAACCCTAATTAATGTTATTGGTGTGTGGACAAAAACAGGTTTTTGTTAATGTCACATATTTAATTCTACTATTCTAGCAATATGTACGTAGTATGTTTATTTACTTACGAAATAATAGAATGGTTACCAAAGAATTCAATTCAAGGAAGTAACTTTTTTCGTCTGTCACGCATTAGATATCATAAACTAGGAGACTAATTGTTGTGTGGAAAACAAAGATAATGTTACGCGTTCTAATTATTCTCGCAATATGTAGTATGTTATATTTACTTACGAATAGGGAGCAAAAAAAAGCATGTAATGATAGCTGTTGTGTTTAATGGTTCTTAAGTTATTACCAAAAAAACCATTTTGCGTGTTTGTTAAGAAGAAATTGTCAATTAATGCTATATTTCGTACGTGTTTACGCAAAAGAATTGGACCACAAGGAATAAGCTACTTTCGTCTTTCATAATATTGAACATTTATTTTCCACTGAGTTAAGTGCCATTTTAGTACATGTGGTTTGTTCAACTACTCAACTTTAGTACCATTTTTGAATTTATTGCAAATGACTACTTCACGTTTCTAAAACTTGCCAGTTTAGTACCTTTTTCTAACGTCGTCTATTTTTGTCCGTTAAATCAGGGGTAAACTAGTAATTTTCTTAATTCATTAGATATTAATAAGTTATAGAAAGTTCAAGGACGAACTTGTAAATAAATGTATATAATAGTTTTAGATCCATATAAAGTTGAAGGACCTGTGTGCAAAAGTTACTAAAACTTGATTTTAAGTCTTCTTCCTGACCAATCGCTCAAATTTTCCGGCGACCTTTTAATCGCAACAATAGAGATACACTTCAAAAGGTTATCACCGTCGACCACTATCCAACACCACCTTCTTTAGCCGGCAACACGGAAAGCAATCAACTTGATTTCGCAACTTTTTCATCCGATTTAGATGGTGGCGACTTGATTTCGTGGCGGAACCCTAGAGTTGCAGGTTTCCGTGATGATGGTTCTTGTCGGCACCGTTGAAAAAGCTTGTAACTCATCGTTTGGAAATCGTTTTAAACAATCCACCATTCAGCCATACTTGTGAAGATCGATTGTGATTGTTTAATTGTTGAATGATGGATTGTTCAGTTTGATGAGACATGTTTCGAAAATCGAGGGTGTTTTGGAGGACGTTTTGGAATACGTTAGTGAATTTTTCATCGAGGTATTGGGAGAGGACTAGGGTTGTATTGGGCTTTCCGGCGGAGAGACGGTGGCGGGACGGAGTGAAGGATTATACATATGTCTTTTATTTTTTATATATATCATATAAAGGGATGGTTTAAAAGAAACGAAGAAATAAATAACAACGTATTACCATTTTACCCCTTATTTAACGTATAAAAATAGATGGGGTTAGAAAAATGTATTAAATTGGCAAATTTTGGAAACGTGAAGTAGCCATTTGCAATAAATTCAAAAAAAATACTAAAGTTGTGTGGTTAAACAAACCACGGGTACTAAAATAACAATTAACTTTTTTCCACTGAAAGTGATGCATCATGTATTACGAGTATACATGTACAGATAAACTAATAAAGTAATTTGCTCAATAACTATAATCATTTTTAGTTGGTTTATACATTCTTCTTTGGTTTAATTGTTATCAAAGTTAATTTATTATTGAATATATCCATAGAATCATAAATATCTATTGTAACATTTTAAATATCAGTATTTTTGTGAAAAGATTCTGGAAATCATTTTGCCTTACTTTTTATATAATTTGTATTTTAATAAAAAGATTGTAAATGAATTAATGAAAAATAAGAGATCATGGTTTAATTTATGTATAGTGCAACAAAAAAGATAACCATTAGAACTACCAATGCGTGTCCTTAATTTTCATGAGTATACATCGTGATCATAAGATGGGAACCGAGGCATGTCAACTCACACTTACGTAAACACCACATCGTTCATGTATAAGTGTTGTGTGAGACTGGGATGGTGACAAATATACCTTGGCTATTTGTTTTTGTTTTTCTATAGTATTCTCTTAACATAAATATTGATTTTTCTCAAATAAAATATTGCAGTCGGTATTTATTTAAAAAAAAATGAAATATACACTTTGTTTCTTTAACATTCTAATATAAATATATATAAAAAAAAACAAGTTGATTTTAAAATAAAGTATCTTTTAGTCTCGTAAATGGTTTTCATAGTTTAGGCAAGACCTTGAAGATTATATTTGACTTTTGAAGATGATATTGACTTTATTATTTTTTTTTTAAATTAATAACTATAATTACATAAACAAATTATGATTACCAATTACCAAATTGTATTAAAAATTTTGAAAAGAGAAAAAAAATTATTCAAATGACAACTTCTTGTGATGCAATTTAGCGTTATGTAGTTTTCTGTTCAAGTAAATACGATATAACATAATTAATTGGTTCTAAGTATATTCCAATGAATTAATTAGCCTTATAATTTTGTATGTTGATGCATGTATAAAGTTTGCAAATACTTTACAGTTGCCATGAAGGGAATTGTACGAATTTCTAGTCGTTTTATAACAGCAACAATATATTTTAATCTTAAATTTTAAATGTTTATAAACAAACTCTTCCTACATTATTTTAAGCTATCAGATTGCTTTACTAGATTATAACCCGTATATTATAAGAGACTGGGCATTAAATATTTTGAATTTAAAAATAATTAATAATACATACAAATTATATTTAAGAATGTTTTATTACAATTAAATATTGATTTCACTTGAGTAAACAAAAAATTTATTAATTTATAAACAGCAATGATAAAATAAAAAATGCTTGTTCAAACTTACAGGCGCATAAATTAGGTTTTTCAAATACTCGGTTCCGGGTATGGAATCGGGTTCGAGTATGATCGAGTATTAGAAAATCGGCTATTAGCAATACCTAGGTCGGGTCGGGTTCGAGTATTGTCTCTAAAAACCATACCCTATGCATCAGGTTCGGGTATAACAACGTGTATTTGAATACCTTATTTTCGGATATTGAAAAATCCCTATTTTTAGGTGGGTATTGTTCGGGTATAAATTGGATTTTTAGGGGTATTTTTCGGGTATAGACGGGGTATTAGAAAAACCCGGTTTCGGGTATTAGAAAAACCCGGTTCCGGGTATGGTACCAGTTCCGAGTTTTGGGTATTACCGGGTACAAATCGGGTCCGGTTCGAGTACGGGCTTTGGTACCGAAATACATACCCTATTCGTATCCTACGGGTAGGGTCGGGTACGAGTTCGGATATTACAAACCCGAGTATAAAAAACCCGGTCGCGGTTTTTTTTCAAGATCGGTTCCGGGTTCAGGTTTTTTATGCACCTCTATCCTAACTCTGTTCTAACGGACCCAAACTATTTCAGCATGTTGCCTTGTCTTTTCCCATTTTGCTACCCATGTGCGGGTCAAGTCATCCAAATTATTTCGTATATGCCCTTATGTCAAAAATTAACAATGAACATGTACACATTATAATTAGATATCTTCAAACACAAATAATATACAATAATCAAATGTCATTAAATGTTTTTTACAGTTATTACTTCACACAAATACGATACTTTTGGTTAGCGAAAGTTGGTCACATTATATGCCAATTCTTGAAGGAATCTATTAATCCAAGTTAGTGGGAAGTTAATAAAACTGGTATTTTTAACGACAACCATTTTCCCATCCAAAACTGCAGCGTAATCAACACACTCTCCTGAAAATCCAGTGTAGTGACAAAGTGAAGTTTCTCTATTAACAAACTAAAACTCAAACCAAATTTTATTAACAAAACGTGTACTAATTTAGGACACGCAGTTTATGGGACGAAAAGCTTCGACTGTGAGTTTCTCTATCGACCCCCTCGTTTTCGAATAATTTTTATTGTGTTTGGGGGGGGGGGAACATATTCTTTCTACTGATTTTTATAAAGCATTTTATTTTACAAACCGTGTAAAAAGTGGGATGCGTCAACAATTGGTTAAATAACTGTTAACCGAGTTAATAAGAGCACAGATATATTAGTCGATCTATTGAGGTGACGCCCCTCACTTCCAATCGCGTTGGGTTAAAAGTGGGAATATTTTTAGTATGATATGTTTCGAGTTATCAATTTTGATAGTCATACACTTGTTGTATAGTACGATTTATTTAAAAGATAAAATGCTTTGTTTTTATGAAAAATCCGATTATTTATGAATTTTTAAAGATATAATTACCATGTTAAAATAACGGTAGAAAAAAAGTTACTACCGTTGCTTATGATAATAGTTTATGAAAAGAATGGTCGTTGAACAATCGTATGGTGAGAATTTATATGCACTCGTTTACTATGTTACTCGATATATTGTTAAAGTATTGTTTACTATGATTTTTATGATGACTTAATATTGAATTTTCGATTGCCATACTTTCATAATATATATATATATATATATATATATATATATTATTTTCGAATAAAGAGAACTCACTAACATTCATGTTGACGTTTATTTTAATATGTTTTTCAGGTAGATGAATGAAGTACTGAAGTTTCGTGAAGAGCGTGGGAAAATAGTGACGTATGTTTGAATGCAAAATATTGGCCTTATGTTGGACTTGTAATTTGAATAAAAATCGTGTAATATGACACGCGTAATGACTCTGATGGTTAAATAAAGTTCAACTTTCATTAGAAATGTATACATAAATATGATTGGCTGAAACGGCGTCTGTCACCACCCGATTGACTTATTCAAAGTCTTCCGTTGTTTAAATTAAGATTTTCGGGGTGCGACATTTACCAACCGAACACATTATTGATTTTCCACTAATCAACCCCCCCCCCCCCCTCCTTTCCCTTAATTCAATGTGGTTGTGGGTCGGCTATGATTGAGGTTGTGCAGCCTGCCGTGACAATGGTGCTCAGAGATGGAATGGCTGCTTTGGTTATAAAATAATGTCTAAAGGTTGTTATATATGACATGTGTGTTTCTTTGCATATAATGTATCCAATATGTTTAGATTATTCATTAAATTATTATTAAGTGCCACTGCTTTGTTTTATTGAATCTATATATCCTACTTCTGCAATGGTACTACAGGAAATAAAAGAATGTTTGTATGATTGAGAAACATGCAAATGTTGCAATCACAACGGCGATCGACAGTGATTGCCTTGTTTCTTCCATTGACAAAGAAGTGTTCACTTTCACCGACTAACGCTACGAGTAAAGGCAAGAAGCTTGCCCTTAAGGCTGATGAATATAGTGATGAAACCGAATCTTGTATCTTGTGATGAGTTAACTTCCGAAGAGCTAAGGCTTGTGTATACGGTATACCCGAAGTTACGGGGTTGGTAACATAAATGACTAGACCTCTATGGTTGTATGTTGAGAAATGGCGCCGACTTATTGCATTATTCTGGATGTTGATATGATACTTTATGTACATGAAGGTAAGAACTCGAAGATTCAATTTTGTATCATAAAATGGTGGGGAGTGTCATATACCTTACATTAATGAGATCCGATGTAGCCTTCACGGTTAGGGTCCTTATAACTTATAAGCTGTTATAATGCAAAACCCAAGGAAGTCTTGTACCGGTAGGGCTGTCCAAAAGTGTCTTTTTCTATAGTTTTATTGTACAATTCCCCAAGTGTGCTTTAATAGTTTGATTGATCTATTACAAGTTCTTTCTTTTTGAAAGGGATCTCTTACCAGTTCTACAAACTTCTACAAAAAAATGATAATTATATAGGACTATATGCAATTGAGTAAATGCAAAGGTACATGTAAGACAATAAGTCAATAACAGTGACAACAACGGAAAAAGAAGCCTTCTAAGTTAATATGCAAAGTACGATAAGTCTCTTGATATGATTATTTAAAAAAGTTGTAGGTGTTGCTTTGCGAGGTAGGGGGGTCTTCGTGTGCGAAGCACGATAAGTCTCTATAAAAACCCTAGGTTACCACATAATTATATAGATGTGGTCTCAAATACGTGGGATGTAATTGCACTAAGTTACAAAAAATTGTATCAAATCCTAACAAATATGTGTAGGAAGTGGGTCACAATAATAATCATGGGCGGATCTAATGAAGAAAAGGGTGGTTTCTCGGAACCACCCGAGTTTCGAAATAATAGTGTACGGATATATAGAAGATACTAGAGGAACAGCCTTATAAATTAAGAGGGAACCACCCTATTAACAATTGAAATGATGGTCTAGTTGGCAAGATGTTGTTCTTCTAAGCTAAAGGTCATGAGTTTGATTCCATGATAAAACAGTTTTATGGATTATTTTTCCTAATCCGTATAACTCTTCTTGATAGGCACATTTTGACCTTTCTAATTATTTTGTTAATTATAACATCTGTTTGGTTTTTATTATATGTTTTGTGTTACATTAATTTCTGTTATAGCATGGTTGAGTTTCATGAAGCTGTTGGTGTTTCATTCGGTACTCTGTATAAGGTACTCTTACCATTTAGGTCCAAGTGTTTTTATAAACAAATAGTGTTTCGTATATTATTTTGAAATATTTTATTTAAATATTTGTAGAGTGCCGGAAAACAAGCAATTGCCGAAATTGTCCCAACTCTTCTTCATGCTTTAGAAGATGATGACATGGCAGCACCTGCCCTTCATGGTCAACAAATTTTAAGGTATTAAGTAACAAGATGGTATTACCATATTTATAGTTTCTTATTACCCAAGCCAAAAAGATGAAATTAGATAGGCCATCTACTTAGAAGTCTGTGCCAACCACCTCCGTGCGTCGCGGGCTCGTGCTTTTCTCCGGCCACTTTATTCCAGACTTGTTAGTTGTTACTCATCCTCGAATCCTCCGACCGTGATGGTGACTTTAGATTCATTTGTTAATTGTTCTTGATATTGTTAATTGTTTAGATTCAATTATTAATTGTTAAGTTATTTGTTAAATTTTAGATTATAATTAGCAAATTAAACCAATCGTAAAGCATTATTATGTAATGAACCGACCCGAATCGTCAAACCGATTCGAAAATTTTATACCCGATTTCATGAAATTGAATCATTTAATACTAGTGCAACACCTAAAAAAAATTCCTGGATCCGCCACTGATAATAATTTCCAACAATATGAACTAAACATAATTTTGTTTATTTTTAACATAAAAACTTTACGGTTTGCAAATGAAAGGTGAAACATATAATATATAGATTGTAATTCACATTGAACATAGCATACATTTCAATGAGCTTTAACTTTGATACACAAACAAAAATAGATATGCGATTAGGGTTTCTCATAAGTCATACCCCATGAGTGACCATGACTATAATTTCATATAATCTTTTTCGACTTTCATGATTCATGCATGCATTATTCATTATGGAGATCGTATAATCAATATGAAAAAGACGTATTCTAGTGAATTAAACACACCTACAATTCTACAAAGACAGTTCGAGATTTAAGCCAACATCTTTTTCTTCGTGTTCTTCATGTGAAACATGATCATGAGGTTGTTGATTCGGTAACGTGACATGGAACTCATGGCTTTCATAAGGTGAAGATGGCGATTGAAGATGATGTAATTTTCTGGTTTTATTTGCTTTCTCTATTTCTTCAAGTTCTTGCTTTCTTCGGTCACGAGCTTCTTTGAAACTTCTAATCAATGAAAAGAATATTTCCATCTGATTCTTTTCATCATCATCAACTTCTTTTTCATGATCATCTTTGAAACTTCTGATGAAACTTTGACCGGTTTCCATAGAGATTGTTGAATTTTGAAAAGTTGATCGATGTTAATTAATTTGGTTCTAAAGACTTGAATATTAATATATATGGATGTATACAAGGAATATATTGAATTGAAGGTGGGTATTAATTTGGAAATTGGAACCGGCCACCGACGTCTTCTTTTGACTCTTTTTTCGTCATGACGTCATGTTGGGGACGCAGCTTTGCCCTGCGTCATCACTAACCTAACTACTAAATTATTAATTTGGTTTTCATATAAAACTTTTTGTCTAAAAAATAAAATTTTGGTATATGATTTACCTAGGTGGTTGTGGTGGTAGCGCGTTGCGACCCTGAAATGGACGTGGTTAAGATTTGGTTTGGTTCGTCATGATACCCACAATTATTTAATTTACGAAGTACAATACCAAAAAAACACGTTGGAATGCCGAGAAGAATACTTAAGACAACTGCGAGTCTGCGACTGATCCATAAAAAAGACTATATTTTATATACAGCTTTAATTTTACCTAAATTTATCCAGAAATATCAAGAATAAAAATATTAAACACGTACAACTACGAAAACCATTATTATAAACACTATACACTATATATAAAATGCTATATATACAGTTCAAAGTACATCATAGATAGTAAGATATAAACGCAGTGTTTTAAAAACCGGTTCAAACCGGCCGGTTGAACCGGTTAAACCGGATTTCGTACCATAGGCCGGTATTTTGACTCCGATATTTTTGACCGGTTTGCTAGAACATCGTACCGACGGTTTTTGTCTAAAATACCGGTTTTTACCGGCAAACCGGTTATAAGCCCAAGAAATTTTAGATATTTGTGGCCATATGTTTTCAAAATTAATTTTAACCTAACAATTAACATTCAAACGTGTAAACTTTATGACTATTTTTTTAAAATTGAGTACTTTTTTTTTAATATAGATTAACTTTTGGATTATTTTTTGTTATATAAATCATTTAGTTTTAGATTATTTTTGGATTAAATTTACATCTATAGACAATTATAAGGTAAACTATTCAACCGGTTGAAACTCCCGGTATAACCCGGTTCAACTGGTCGTACCATTTTTTAGTTTAATCCGATACAAGTAAAATATCGGTTTTTAAAACATTGTATAAACGTAAACAATCATAAGATAGTGAGAAAATTAGAAAAAGGAAAATGAAATGTAAATTACGACTTATTTGCTCAGAAAGAGGTTAGGAAGTTCATAATTATAAATTGGTCGTGGCTCGGTAGAGCACTCACTTTACTAGTGAAAGGTAGGAGGTTCAAATCCACTATCACCAATTTATATGTGAGATATGAGGGATGACTCTGGCTTCGAGTCCTGATCTCACCCGGTTTTACCGGCTCCTCGTTGTCGTGCCATTCGGCGGGCGTGGGGGTCGGGTTTTATCCGGTGAATCCCTCAATAGGTGGACCGCTAAGGGCTCCGTCCGTCCGGACTAGTGGCCGGCTCAGGCTACCTTTAGCCAATGGGTGCCGCATACGAAGTACCCGAGTAAGTTCATAATTAACGACTTAATTATTTGTTAAACGGTTTTGTCGTACGTGTTTGTGAGTTTACAACACTAGTCCAACCCCATGTATTCATGTCGGGTCTTTGTCTCGTGTGAGAATTGATGCCCGTGATTGTTACCAAGTGTTTAATAAGAATATAATATTTCTTTTTAGAATTAAATTGTTTTTTTAACTATTTGGTTTTCGACCCGACCCATTACAAAATGATTTTTAATTCAAGGAAAGTGATGCGTATAATTCCTAATAAGAGCGAGAGTTGATCACTTTCTTAGAAGGTTCAAGGAACGTGTTGAAAACTATTAGGCCAAAGCATAACACTTTAAATATCATACGAACCACAACTTTAAGCCGTCAAGGTAGCCATATGGAATAAAAATGGTTACACTCCCACTCTCAAACTTGCATACAAGTCATGATAATTCATGCAACATATGACTCCAAAATTCAATGTTTATATTGTGGTTTTAAGGAAAAATTTGAAAAGTCATAGTGATACATGAACACTCAACTTTCCATTCGATTTCATTGTTTATACTAAATTTTTATTGGATACAAAAATCCATGGTGATTCGTGTATATTACAACCTTAAACTCAGTCTTGTTTCTTGTAATTTTCAAAAAGTTGATTAAATTGTTATTGGAATATGAAACCGTATGATGATTCATGGATATTCCAACCTCAAACTCAATCTTATTTCAGGTCATTTTCAAAAAGTTGGTTGAATTGTTATCAGAATATGAAAATCCATGATGACTCATGGATATTTCAATATCAATTCGATCTCGTTTCATGTGATTTTATTTTAATCCATGGAGATTGATTTTAATTTCAAGAACGATCCGTGTTGTATTTCTTCTAGTTGTCGATTCAAATTTTATATTTGTGTACCATGTTTCTCAAATATTTCTCGCTTCGCAGCATGTCTTCTCAGTTCCATCGACGTCATTCCAATTACGGATGTTCAAAGTCGGATATCCGGGCTTCCAGATATTCGAAGTTCGGATATCTAAACCATTCCGATAGTGAATTTCACTATCCGAATCCGAAATTTCGGATATCCGGTCGGATAGTAAACCGGATATCATAATTCCTAAACCAATCAAAAAATAGTCGAGCACAATAACATTTATCTCTCAAACGTAGTGTTGCAAAAACTCCAGACTATTCGTCGATTAATCTCTAGTCCCCACTTTATTAATAATTTTTGGGCTAATCGGCCAATTACTCGGTCAATGGTAAATTCAGGCCAAAACCGATCCGTCAAGATTCCGACAAAATTTAGCGGTTTCCGGCGAGATTCCGAAAAAAAATAAAGGTTTCCAGCAAGATTCGATCAAAAACCACGGTTTCCAACGAGATTCAAGCAAATTTCCATAAATTTCTTTAACATCTTTTATCTAAATTAGGTTCACCAACCTAATAACAAATTATCAACACAGCTTGCTTAGGAAACATTTAACAAACATTAGTTGTTAAATGAGAAACAACATAGACAAAGCACCCATTGACAATATTACAAAAAAAGTAGGATTCCAACTTTGAGAATTGTTATTAGCATTTCAGAACAAGTACTTGATCTTCAACCTCGCAAATCTATTCATGAGCTTTAACTAAAACAACACAAGACTACAAATTAGCATAACAAGCATAAATAACAAAGGAACATCACATTTAGTACCAACATCAAAACACGAAAAGTTCTAAAATTCTACCAAGTCGGTATTAGCTGTGTTGGTCAGCGTGTATTTCCACGACCACATACACCACTATCAAACATAGTTTATGTCATATGCTACGCTAGCATCTGGTATGCAACCAGAAATTTCGTTTGCTAGCTTTTAAACACGCTCGTTCGCTCCCAAGCTTCCCAATTTTCTTCTAATCAACATAATCACAACCCAAACAGTTTAACGCAATTTAATATACAATCTCAACTTTATTACCAATCAAACTAATTCCACCATCAAAATATTATATACTAATTGCATCATCACAAATGGGTCATTATCTCCTTCGAGATTATCCACATTAACATTATAAATTCGGATATGTCGTATATTTTTCTACTCAAATTGTAGGATATTTTTCTACTCAATAGATTTTTATTTATATGTGTTCGGCTATTGTAAATATCGTAAAGACTACTATTTGAGAAGTCAAATTAAGAAGACGACAATAATGTTCTTTTTAATCTGGTTTAACGGTAAAAAGTCTGAGGTTTTTAATGGAGACTCAGGTTCAAACCCCATTGACAACACTTTGAATGGGACGTGGGTGGCTCAAGGAAAGAATACCGAGATTAGATCTCCAGTTCAATCCTGAGGACATCCTTGTTATACCACAAGTGGGCCCTCGGGCAGTTGGGTTTTTCCCGGTACTGGAGATAATTTTGAGGCGCTTGAGGGCTCTGTGCGGCTGGGTTGGGTCAGCTGGCGATGGTCTTTTGCCATTGCGTCGCCCCGTACGAAATATCTAGACAATTTTTTGTTTGTTAGCCATAAAAAAGACAAAATTAATAGACACGGTAATAAAAAGTTTAAGGGTAAGCACCTAAGACTATGAGATATGGTTCATTTGAGACCCCCTCAATGGTTCTACGTGAACAGGCAAATGATCCATTGAACACCAAGCCACCCTCATCTCCCTTACGCGTCTTTTGGTGATTTCGGTAATGGTTCGATGGTGGTGGTGGAGGTATTGAGGTTGAACGTTGATTTGGGTTTGGAGATCCCGTCCATTGCGCGGGTGCGCATTGTTCGGGTCGGCTGAGGTGGGGGAAGTGGAGGTTGAGCTTGTGAGACGGGAGGGGAGGATGGTTGTACGCGTGGAGGAACACTCGTGGCCGGTGTGGTAGTTCTATGTCGGCGAGAGTATGTAAGGACTTCGGGTGGGGAGGATGGCGGTGTGGGAGTAGCTGGCTGTGAAGGGGTTCCCGCCGGCGTAGCTGCGGTGGTTGGTGTGGAAGGTGGTGTGGTGTGATCGGTGGTGTTGGGATGATGGTGAGGTGGTGTTGAGGTACCACCGTGGCTGGGTCTTATGATGGTGGTAGGGGACGCGTTTGGATGGAGATGGTGCCAAACGGTCGGGTGGGGGGTATCGGATAGGAAGTCGTAAGGGTTCGGTGTTGGTGATGGGGTGTTAGTATATGGAAAAGTAGTTTCATCAAAAATCACATGACGGGAAGTGATTAGTTGACGAGTTGTGAGGTCGAGACAACGGTATCCTCTATGGTTGGTGGGGTAACCGAGGAAAACACAAGCATTAGAACGGTATTCAAGTTTGTTAATGGTGGTCGGCGATTTGATTGGATAGCAAAGGCATCCGAACACACGAAGATGTTCGTATGTTGGAGATCGATTGTAGAGGGTGGTGGCGGGGCTGTTGAGTTTGTTGGGTATGATGTTTAGGAGATAAGTAGCGGTTTCGAGAGCATAATGCCAGTACGTATTGGGTAGATTGGCTTGGGCAAGGAGAGTCCGAACCATGTTGTTTATGGTACGAATTTTATGTGCCGCTCTCCCATTTTGGGAGGACGTGTATGGGCATGAGAGGCAGAAGATCATACCGTGTTGTTCGAAAAACTGGTTGAAGGAACTATTAACGTATTCCTTACCAATGTCACATTGAAGTTGTTTAATTCGTTTTTCAAAATGGGTGTGAATCAGGTTATAAAATTTACAGAATATGTTATAAACTTGTGATTTTCTAGCAATTGGAAAAGTCCATATGAAATCTGAAAAATCATCAATAAACAAAACATAATATCGGTGACCCCCGGAACTCAAAACTGGGGAGGTCCAAAGGTCACTGTGAACAATGTCAAAAGGTGCAAAGGTGCGATTACAAGAATCTATAAACGGGAGCTTAACGCTTTTTCCCAAAACACAAGGTTCACACAAAGTATTATTCGACTTAGGAAACGAAATAAAAGAGGATTTCTTGAGGGTTTGTAAAGGTTGAGTTCCCGGATGCCCAAGACGTTGATGCCACAGTTTCTAAGAAATCACGACATTTGCTGAGTGAGATTTAACTTTGGTAAGCATTTGTGGCGTCAAAAGATAGAGATCACCTGAACTGTTGCATCTGAGGATACGGGTCCGCGTCTTGAGGTCCTTCACAGTAAAACCAAAAGGATCAAATTTAATAGATATCCAATTATTTGTAGTTAGGCGACGTACAGACAATAGATTATGAATTAGGTTAGGTGCGTATAGGACATTGGTTAATTTTAGGGGTGGGAATGGTGGTTTTAGGGTTTGATCACCTTGTCCAACGACGGGTATGGTCGACCCGTTTCCAACGATTATATTACGATTAGTGCTATTAGTAGAATAAGACGAGAAGTTACCTGGTTGATTAGTCATCTGAGTTGTGGCACCACTGTCCATAGCCCATGGAGAGTCGGGAGGATTTAGGGACATGGTGTAGAGGGCCTGCTCGATGTCGGTTGGAGTATACCCGGCTGCATAAGCCTGGTTTGGCCTCGGTCCAAGAATCCCAAGAGCTTGACTAGTGGTGGATCGTGGTGTATATGGGTACGGGCAGGGGGGTTGGTTAATCCATGAGGCCGATGGTTGCGGTTGACCCCAAGCGGGCTGAAAAACCCAGTGTCCCGGCATGGGAGCCGAGAAATTTTGTCCACGCCCCGAAGAGGACCGGCCACTATTTCGACCGCGTCCCCGTCCCCTTGTTCGGCCACGGCCTCTGCCACGGTCGGAGGTTGGTTCGTGTTCTGGGCGAGGTGACTCCAATTTGGCGGTGGTGGCATGGAGTGCCGAACCGGCGGTTTATGAGGCAAGCTGGGCCATGTTTGTTTTTCGGTCATACTCGCGCATGAGTTTTGACCGAGCTTCATGGAACGAGGGCAGTGGTGTGAGGTTGGAGATGAGCATGGCAATACCTTCATACTGCTCGTTCAGACCGGTAACCAACTATTGAACCATCTTTTCTTCGGTTAGAGGAGCAGCAACGTTGGCCAGTTGATCGGCCAGAACTTTAACTTCTTGGAAATAAGCGGCCATGGAGTCAAAGTTGTCAAGGCGGGTGTTATTCAATTTCTAGGTGAGGTGGATGGAGCGAGACGATTTGTTGTCTTGAAAAAGGGTTTCAAGAGTCGTCCAAGCTTCATGAGCGGTGGTGACGGGTTTAAGAATGGTGTTGATGAGGTCCAACGAGATGGTGCCATAGATCCATTGGAGAACTATGGGGTCAAGTCGATCCCATTGGTCGTCCGGGGTTGAGGCCACAACCTGTTTGGCAGCGTCAGGTGGGGTGGAGGGAGAAGCAGATGTTGTGACACGAGGAAGAAGGTGATCATACACTTGGTATGCACGACAATGAAGCTTGAAGAGGGTGGACCAGGAAGTGTATTGCCCAGTTTCGTTGTCAAGAACGATGGGGATTAGGAGGCCTATGTTGGATACGGTAACCGTCGGGTGAAGTTTTGAATCCATGGAGAGATGGTGAGTAGAGGGTGTAAGGTTGCAGGATCGGTGGTGGTGTAAACTGCCGTGAAGGAGAGGGAGAGAGTAGGGCCGACGGTGGGGGGTGGGGAGATTAGGCTATTGATACCATATAGGATTGTAATTCCTTGCTAATTCATTGATAATCAACCCTATATATACAATAACACCGAATCCCGTAATTTATGGGAACAAATCCTATCTCTATACAATGAGATCATTATCAATATTTTCACAAATATGTTACATAAATATATGGATACTATTAACGATCACGCGCATCCTTTGAAGGATGGTGTAGAAAAGAGCCAATCGAATTTTTTTTTTGTTTTTTTCCTTTTCTTTTTTATTTCCTTTTGTTATTAAAAAAAGGGAATGATGAAGAATGGGGGGGGGGGGTGTTGAACCATAATAAGGTTAAGTGATGACATTGAAAGACGGTGAAAAACTGAGTTAGCACAGACATGACGAACAATAAAAAATAAAGAGAATGACCCATAACACATGATATAACAGAACCCTCTTAGTTATGTACTTTCTTTCTTTTCAGAACGGCTTATATTCAATTCGCACATGAATGATGATTTCCCAATTAGCTTTATATTATTAACCTAAATCCAACTAACTATTTGAAGGCAAGATATATCTAGGGGTCGAACGGGGCCCATTTTGGTTCAAAACCAAACCATAATTGAATTTTCAATTAATCCGGAGAATGATAATCGATCGGTTTTGGTTAAGTCGGTCATGGTTAATCAGTTTTACATGTTGATTCGGTTACGGGTTAGTTGACCGTGAAATAGATTTGGTCGTGAATTTTACAGACTTGTCTAAAATGGCCCAAAACAATGTAACTGGTCCCCAAAGTAAGGCTTGAAAATTTTTAATTACCAAACAATTTGTTATTACACATTTGAGCTTGAATAATTTTAGTTTACCATTAGACATTCATATCATTCGTTTGCACGTATTAGGTCGGTTCGGTTAACCTTGGATTTACCACCCTCGGTTTTGTCAGTTATAAATGGAGATATCGATAACGAGAACCGACCCTTTAATTGGGTCTTCAAACAAGCACAGAAACCGGCCCATTGGTTTTTTTATCGGGTCCGGTTATAACACTACAGTTTCATCCGTTGGGTTCGTTAAGAATATATTAATTCGGTTTTATGCACACCCTAATAACAAAATAGGCCAAAGGGTTTAGGATTTATATAAAGTAAAAAGATAATAATGTTTTAATAGCACTTAACATGGTTTATTCAAAATTTGTGTTCAAGGAGTTCCATCTAACAGGCAGTAAACCGGCAGGATGGTCACCGTCTCCATCTGCCCGTACACATTCCAACAAAATGCATCCAACGACGTTAATCCTTCGACCGGAAACAACTCCACTTCGGATAACCTTACGTTTCGGCAAGGAACCGAGTCGCTACAACCAAAATGCACGGGCGGGCTTCTTAAGTTGTATGTCCCTTTTATGTTCTTGTACTCGATGTCCGACACCACCACTGCAGATGTCTTGTTCAAGCATCGTTCTGTCGGGCAGTAGAACTGATCGATTATGATTGGATTCCTCACGTTTTCCATGAAAATGTTTTCGTATTTTACTAGGTTTACGGCCCCGTGTCCACCTTGCCATGTCTTGATTCTAAGTCCGTTCTTTGTTCGCTTTAATGTCGAATCACGAACCGTGATGTTTGAGACCCACGCCCATGAATTGTGATTGCCTAAACTCCCTATGCTGGATCATAATCATAACAAAGTGATATCATATGTATGCTCATCAAATAAATTAAGTGTAGTGAGTTGTGACTAACAAAAGGTGTCACAAAGGTCAAAAAGCAAGTTAATATATGTCTCATCCCGGGTCTACCCATGCGTTTGAACATTTAGGTGGTACAAATTTATTTACAAATTATTTTTAAGTAAAACTAATTAGATAATAGATACCTTCAACTATATATGTGTATGATTTAAGATTTTTACTAACAGATATTATAAAACGTCACTATGTACATGTATGTCACTATGATACTACTATGTAGATACCTGATCCCATGACCATGTAAACATGTGATGTTCTTTATGTCAACATCATAACAACCTGATCCAATTGACACGCAGTCGTCACCTGTCATATCATCGTATTTACTGAATCAAATAATAAAAAGTGACGATTAAATGAAATAATAAAAACTTGTGTACCGTTGGAAATGACCGAGTTGTAAATTTGGACATCATTGGTGTTCTCAATGTGGATTTCGTCTGTATTTGGGCTCGATGCTGGGGCGGATATGAAAATCGATTCAATATGTACGCTTTTGCATCTATCAAACCTCAAGTTAAAATTTGGGCTATCTTTCATCTTTAGCTCTTTTAGTTTCAAATTCGCGCACATAAGGAATCTTATGGCCTAACATTTATAACAATAATACGTTTATGGATTATTGTATAATGTTATATGTGACCAACAAAAGCAAGTTTTTTCCTATCTAAAAATATTTTTATGCAATTGATATATTTGTTTTAGGGGAAGTATGTAAATATATTTTTAGAGTTACTTACGCTTGGGCTATCACATGGTCCTGGTAAAGTTGAGCCATTTGGACCCTGTAACGTATATGTATATGTGCATTAGTAATATCAGTGACGAAGCTTGGACAGAGCTTGTGACAAACTTGTTGTATAAATGTCGTAATAATGGACATTGGCACAAAATTGTTGCAAAATTAGCAGCCATTAATTATATAGGTCGTAAGTTTGTCGCAAGGTGTAGGTAACTTAATTTGTCACCACGTTTTAAACACCAACCTGTACGTTTTGTTGCAAACTTATTGACACGACTCTATTTCGATCCATATTGCAAACTAGGTAGTGTTTTTTTGTAGTATATGGGTTTCAGTTATAAAAATCCAAGTCAGCATATATATGTGACATGTTACATGTAGGTATAACCTAGGTGATGTGACATGGCACATGTGTAACCATGTGACATCTTGAAAATGTTATTTTACATCTAATTAATAGAATTCACCTTGTGAGGCTTGCATGGAAGATTCCACCATCGTTACCCTCTTCCATCTATGAGACCAACACCTTTAATGGTCATATTGTTGATCCTATAAAACACTAACCATTTGTTTTTATTGCTGTTTTTGGACCATGACTTTGGTCCATCTGGTGGCATCAAAGTTCCATCAACCTTAGTTTTTAAAAAGATATATATAAAACACTACTAAAATTAAACCCGGTATATACCAGGAACGTTGCACGTAAACAACAGTCACTGATATTGTTAGTAACAAAGGTGATTGACGAATATATGATTTGTGATGGAACAAAACGATTCCTTACAACATGGGGATATGCAACTCTTTCTTTCAAATGCAGCATTTTAAGAAGGTTGCAATTTTATGAAACAGTTGCGTATCTGACAAAATAGATGCATTATGTCTAATGCAACTTCACCTAATGTAGGTTTTTTTTTGTAAAATAAAGGTTGCCTTAGGCCAATTTTTGGTAGTGACATGCTATAAGGGTACAATGGCATGCACGCAAGGTGCATACAGCATAAGAGTAGAAAATATGCAAGTGTACCTGAAACATTAATGGAGATTGGCAAGGACCAGTGAAGATAGTGGATTGTATAATAAAAGAATGACCATGAGGAACCAAGAACATAGGTGAATGAGTTTCACTTTGAGTTTGACTCTGGCATGCACATTTCCATGCTTGTTTGAAGGCATTGGTGTCATCTTCTACACCATCTCCTATAGCACCAAATTCTCTAACATTAAATATCCCATCATCATCACATGGGTATGGGCCATCAAAAGGTGAAGGAGAGAGATACATGTGTTTATTTTCATGATCATGATGATTATGATGATGATGATGATAATTGTGATGGTAGTGAAGCCTTGCTTGAGTGTAACAAATACAAAAGCATAAGCAAGATGCCAAAAAATGTATGGAGATTGGAAAGTAAGTCATTTTAGTTGTAGTATAAAGGAAGGTGTTAATTAATTAACATTCTATATATACATGCCAACTCAAACTTAGCCTGAGGACTATAGATGTCACGCGTATGTGGATGCTAGATCTGAAAGAAGGCGGTTACTCGCAGTTTAAATCATGGTTAACCGCTCGGTTATACTTGATCCGATTCCAACTAAGAAGACGCTTAATTATCTGATCATATATTGGTATATCCTAATGCTAAACAACTACTTAAAAAACTCGTCAAAGTAACTATAAGTCAAGATCAACCTGTTCATAAAACGTTATGAGGGTAGATTACGGTTACTTTAATTAGTAAATATCATATTCTATTATTGATTCGTGGTCTAAATAGATTTACGCTGGTGGCAAGGCCATCTCTAAGATTTTTAGTACCAAAACAAGTGCTAAAAATGACCCTTACATAAAAAAAATGCCTGATGGTTAATGTGCTAATGGCTTAAATGGAAATTGCTGGCTCATACTTCATTGTTAAGTCAGACCATGTTAGTTTATTTGCAATCCATTACTGATTTACTTCATCATTAGGTTTAATATCCAGTAACATTTTATTAGATCGTTTAATGTGTAATGAATTTGTTCAGATTATTTGGGTCCTTATTAATTTACTGAATTACCCAATAACATTTCATTACTAAGCTCAATACCATTACTAAATTACTTTATTACCAAGATTCTCTACTAGACAGTGGCCGAGCCCTGGTCGGTGGTCTGAATCATAGATAGGTTTATGATTAATAATTTCCCGTTTTTCCGGGTCATTCTCATATATTTATTTTTATGCATATCAAACCGAGTAAGACCAATGTGACAACTCGCTTTTTCTACTAAAAAGGAGGCCTTACCTCTTACATTCTATCCAATCTCTCCGCTCACGCAAGCTTATACTGTTACACACACTTATGGAATGACCTTTTTGTTTACATTAATAACAAGTCGTTTGTAGTTTCAATATATGTTGATACTCTCCTATATAATATTAGTGAAATATAATATATCATATCTTCAATAATTGTTTT